>NC_084610.1:22439334-22771834 GCF_033807715.1 Cololabis saira | reverse complement strand
AGGGTTGAGAGGGATAAATTGTCAGGATTCAAACTTATAGATGGTGTCTGAATAGCTTCAAACATCAGGCGACTGCAGAAAGAAACACTCTGAAAGGAGGTTTGAGGTTTGTATATTTACATAAAATGTACATTTTAAAAAGGTCCAACTATTTGAAACATGGAAGGGGAATAAAACATTCTATGTTTTCCCACTGTAAAACAGCTACTAGAAATAAACCTACATGAACATTAAAAAGAAAGGCTGCAGTGAGAGTGTGGTCTACCTGTACAGTGGAGGGTTGGGTTGCACCTTTGTCTTCTGAGACTGAATGTAAAATGTTCGTCTCTGCCTTCAATAAAGAAGTGTTGTCTTTACAGTCTGCTCACTCTTTTAATACTCGTGCATCTACCTGAAGAGCCGGCCCTTTGTCCTTCTGACACCATGTGATTGATAACGCAATAACAAACGGACAAAAGACAGCCATTGAACAATATAACGGCACCGTGTGATTGGTCAACACTGACTATAACAAAATCACTGGCTGGTCCAATCACTGGCTGGCGCTGGATACTTCACGCAGCGCGCGGAGGACACAAATCTCTGCGTCGCCCCCAAAACTTTCTCTTTTCTCTTCATCATCTCAGCTGGTTAGTTCGTCCAGCTTGGCCTTGTGCCAAAAGCTGGTCGGGACCACGTCTCTTCCACCACCGGTGGGGGGAGGAAGGTCCGAGGCGGACTGGCCTGGGGATCAGCGCACGCTGATCCGCTGCGGCCCAGGCCTGCAGCGCTCCGTCTCTCTCCCTTAGCCAACGGACAAGACAGACGTTCCTGCCGACCGGTGCAGCCGAGGCTACGTCTCCCCATTTTTCCTGAGAGCTGGGAGGGGGGAGAGCCGCTTCGGAACCTGGATTAACGGGCCGAGCGTAAGATCCTGATCTGAGGGCGGCGCACTCTTCACTCTCCTGTCTGCTAACTTCTCTTTTCCTCCGAGCCCTGTCCTACACTACAGGGTCAAGCATCAGTGAGCCGGCATGAGGCGCCGCTGCAGCTACTGTCCCCTTTCTTTCCAGAGTTGGAAGCAGAGAGAGAAACGAGGCCGCCTCAGACTGAAACCCCTGGCAGAAACCCTGCAGCTTCCACATCCGGAGATCCAGAGGAGGCGTGAGGCTTTATGTGCTCTGGGCGATCAGTCTCATTTAGAGCGGTGCAGAGCTAAATTTATGTTTGATGAAATTACGGTATGCATATTACTGTTGTTTGTTCATTTTGTGGCGCCGTTTCGCCTGTTGATCACGGTTTAAACACCGTGATCGCTATCCTGTCTGATTGCACGTGGTGTGACGAGGGCGCCGCCATCTTAAAATACCACGAGCAGCCAAGTCGTTTTAAAACACAGATGATCAAAGTTTTATATCATGTTTATTATTGTTGTCGATTTCTTTTCGATTTCATGCAGTTAAGTTTCATTTTTATTATTGTTGTTTTTCTTGTTAGTTGAGTGTTATGTTTTAACGCAGTGTGCCATCACGATTTATTAAATGGTGTCCTTTCCATCTCCTTGACACCTTGATGTGAATAAATGCTGATTGATTTTAATGAGAAGTTGTTTGTGTTGTTTTATACAAATTCTGGTCACAATGGCTGTTTGACAGAGCTAGAGCCGAGCAGTAACGCCTTCAACCGTTATGCGGTAAATGATAATAGTAAGATTTGCTACTCTGCAGAATAACATCTATTTTTGAGACTGATTTCTGCTGTGAAAGTTATCATTTTTCCTGTAAAACCAGGTGGTACCCCACGAGGATTAAATCATTTTGATAATTCAATTTGTTAAATAGTCTACTTTATTAAATATTAATAATTGTTTTTACAAAATTATTAATAACTCTTGATAACTGGAACAGCGGCTACCTAGTGTTGCACAATATTGTGGAAGAAAAGTATATGTATTGTAATTTGCTCTGAGGAGGAGACAATAATCTAAACACATTCAAAAGAGGAATCATGAGCCTGATCCTAAAGTTGGAGAATATTCTACCTGCTACACCACGGTCAGTTCATGAGCAAAGGAGAAACACATTGTAAAGCCCTTTGTAGAATCTATATAACATTATATATTTACGATACACGTGTGGGCCACTTATTTATCAATTGTGAAACATTAGGATAGAAACATGAACTGGATAATATAAGCTGATTAAACGATGCCCAGAGAGCATACAGTACTTGTAAAGCTGAAGGGATTTCTGATGATCATTCTGTCCATTTTCAACATGTTACATTTAACGATGTCAGCAGGAACAAGCTTTACATCTGGGACCTGCTTGTTCAGCTTTCCAAAGACCAGTATCAGAATAAGATCTGAAAGTAAAGTACCATTCACCAGTTCTGATAATTGAACGTTTTGAAGTACTGATGTTCAGACATTTCAAGCTTACTGATTAATAGTGTGAATTAATCCATCCATGCATCCATATTTATTTAAATTCATGATGACAAGGTGGACAAATCAATGTATTCTCTTTTATTTTATTCAAACAAGTCCAACATATTTTCATCTGAATGCAACAGAGTAGATCCAACAGTATGTAGCTAGAACAGTCTCATAATTCACAAATGCACAGGACAAGTTTTACAAATGCACAGACCGATTTGCAAATACACACACCGTTTCACACGTGCACAGAACAATTCACACGTGCACAGGACAAGATTCACAAATGTATTTTTGATGCACACACAAATATAACCTGATTTACAAATGTTTTTTTGTCTGTGAGCTGCGCTGGATTTGTGTGTGAGTTTTGAGACTCCCTTGACGTGACTAGATCCACAAATAGGTTTTTTTTAACACAGAAGGATCTGCAACCAATCAGATGTCTTCCTTTGTTCCAGCCAATCATAGAGCGCACCCACGTGGGGGACGATTTACTCTAAACCAATCAGATTAAAGGGGCGGATACACCTGCTGTTTGAACTGCGTTAGCGCCGTTCGCATAGAAAAGTGATTAATATTTGAAGTTGGTGGAGAAAAGATAAATAAACAAGACAGCAACACGGGATGGAGAGCAGATCACTGCTCAGATTTTCTTGAGATCTCGGTAAAGAAAACAGCGCGATCAGAGATGGTTTGTCGGGCCGTTCAACCAGAGCCGTCAGGAGACTGCAGAGGTCCATGTCCTGCCGATGCAGCAACTGATGATGAGAAACAGCAGAGATATTTCTGTATTTGAACTACAGGTGTCTTTCAGGAGAACGAGCCTGTTGACGGGGGTGAATATTGCTGCAGGTCGTTCTGGCTCTGGCCGTGAGTGGCGCTGGTCCCGGTCAGACACCAGCGGACCACAGTGACCAGACGTGGAGGTCAGAAACAAGCAGCTGTTATCCTCACATTTATGATGTGACATCGCCACAGAGACAAACATGTGTCAAAACAGCGGCGGCAGATCAACACATTCCCGGTGCACATTCATGCTCATGGGAAGATGCAGCCGTGATGATGCTGGTCGGGGTTTAGTCCACCGATCATCAAACATCTGAGCTGATACAGAGGTTCTTCGGTTATCAGTCAACTGATACCGACTTTACTCCAGATATTTCGGTAAATTAATCTCCTGACATGTGCGTGCTGCTCCACCTGGCCGCTGCAGCTCGTCCCCGTCAGGCAGCGCAGCAGCTCTCTGCTGTCTGTCTGGTTCTGAGCTCAATCAGCGGGACAATCCCAAGTAACACGTAGTCAAACCAAACGGAGCAAATACATAAATATATCCGCTGTTTTTCATCATCAGTTGCTGCATCGGGCAGGACTAAGAGCTCTCCCGACGGCTCTGGTAGAACGGCCTGACAAACCATCTCCGATCATCTCTGATCGCTTTTCTTTACCGGTGTTCTGCCAATTTCTGCTCCTTTGCCAAAAAATTAAGCGATAGAATTGTAGTTTTTTTTCTCTTTTTTCCTCTTTATCTTTTTATGTAATGCAATTCATGCCATGGGGAGTGTATTTTGAAGGATCAAATACTCAACATCCCATATTATCAATATTACATCGTGCAAGAAATGATTGGCGTGGCAATCAAACTTTGAAAATCGACTGTGCGCATGCGCAGAACCACAAAGTAGCAATTCTTGACAGGTAGCAGAAATTGGCAGAACACCGGGATCTCAAGAAAATCTGAGCAGTGATCTGCTCTCCATCCCGTGTTGCTGTCTTGTTTATTTATCTTTTCTCCACCAACTTCAAATATGAATCACTTTTCTAAGCGAACGGCGCTAACGCAGTTCAAACAGCAGGTGTATCCGCCCCTTTAATCTGATTGGTTTAGAGTAAATCGTCCCCCACGTGGGTGCGCTCTATGATTGGCTGGAACAAAGGAAGACATCTGATTGGTTGCAGATCCTTCTGTGTTAAAAAAAACCTATTTGTGGATCGAGTCACGTCAGGGGAGTCTCAAAACTCACACACAAATCCAGCGCAGCTCACAGACAAAAAAACATTTGTAAATCAGGTTATATTTGTGTGTGCATCGAAAATACATTTGTATATCTTGTCATACGCACGTGTGAATTGTTCTGTGCATTTGTAAATCAGGTTATATTTGTGTGCGCATCAAAAATACATTTGTGTATCTTGTCCTACGCACGTGTGAATTGTTCTGTGCACGTGTAAAACTGTGTGTGTATTTGCAAATCGGTCTGTGCATTTGTAAAACTTGTCCTGTGCATTTGTGAATTATGAGACTGTTCTAGCTCCATACAACAGAGAAGCTTCCAGAGATCAGAGATGATGGTCCAGCCGGTGATGAAGAGGATCAGTTGCAGAGGTCGGTGTTGCAGCATCGTGCATAGTAAGGGTTATCGTTATGTCTCTGACACACCCACAAGGACTTGGACATGCATCTACGAATTGAGCCAGCTATAATGAAGAAAAGACAAAAATACTACATTGATATTTAATCTAAATCTGAACATGTTTTATTAAAAGGAAACTACCAGTGTAGCATTATTTAGTCTTTTCATGAAATCAGCAGGACGTTATAAATAAAGATTATGTCAACCTCTATCAAAACTTAACGGATAAAAGTCAACACTCTGGGTTTTTATGTCCTAATCTTCCCTCCTGTTTCTAATAATCCTTCAGCCCTTATAAAGTCTCTTTTTTAAGTTCTCCAACATTTATCTCAATATTGCAGTTCATAACTTCTGAAGTTTCATTCTCCAGAATCTAAAATAAACTGCAACAGAGGAAATAGGTTGAATTAGACTGAATTTATTGTAGCAAACTTAAACTACATGAATAAATAAAAATCTGTGGCATAATCTCTTCTTTTCAGCTCATCATAGAAAATAATTTAAATGTACAAAAAAATGTTGCAGGAAAATGTTAAGGATAAATACTCAACTAACTTGAACAGTCACACTGACTGCACATGAGATTAAAGACACAAAAATGTCCCTTCCACTTGCACTAAACTCTCTTTCAGAAGAGATTTCTTCAATTATAGATTGATTGTCCTGACATCTCTGTAATGCTTAAGATAATTGATTTATCATAAATTAGTTTCCCCACTGGAAACATTCAACCCCAACCAAAGACTTACCTCTGAATGTGACGAAACCACATACATCAGAACGTCCCCGACAGATTTCTATCCGAGGTTTGCACGGTCTGTTCCAATATGAGCGGCAGTGGATGCATCTCAGAGCTTCTCCTGGGACACAGTAAGGAAAACCTTTTACAGTGGCTGCAAAAACCACAGTAATCAGAGAAACTGTGCTATAATCACTGCTGTAACAAGTTGGAGTGGTGAGACCTACTGTGTAGGGGATGTTATGACAATTACATTTTGACAGTACTTACTGATGTGTAAGATCAGTGTGACCAGCTACCGTACTAAAAAAGCAGATAATTATCTCTTTTGATCACACAAGTGTTGAGACATGTATAAATGTTTGTCTGGATCCCACACACCTTGACACAGAAGCATCAGGAGAAGGATGGCACATACTGCAGTTCTCATCTTGTAGTCTGGAGAAGACAGGCTCTGGTCCTGAGAGCTGGAAACAAGTACAGCTGGTTTAGACACACAATCCTGGACTGATGGACATATTTGTACCCACTCCATCATCCTTACAACTGGCTGATGTAAAGGGGTTGAGAGGAATGCTGATCAAAAATGATAAATTGTCAGGATTCAAAATTATAGATGGTGTCTGAATTGCTTCAAGCATCAGGCGACTGCAGAAAGAAACACTCTGAAAGGGGTTTGGGGTTTGTATATTTACATAAAATGTACATATTAAAAAGGTCCAACTATTTGCACCCATAAAAGGTGAATAAAACATTCTATGTTTTCCCACTGTAAAATAGTCACTAGAAATAAACCTACATGAACATTAAAAAGAAAGGCTGCAGTGAGAGTGTGGTCTACCTGTACAGTGGAGGGTTGGGTTGCACCTTTGTCTTCTGAGACTGAATGTAAAATGTTCGTCTCTGCCTTCAATAAAGAAGTGTTGTCTTTACAGTCTGCTCACTCTTTTAATACTCGTGCATCTACCTGAAGAGCCGGCCCTTTGTCCTTCTGACACCATGTGATTGATCAGCACTGACTACAACAAAATGGCTTTAAAAAGAGGAACATTCCCAGAAACATTGTGTCTGAGGATTTGACAGAGGGTTTGATGAAGCAATAAAACGGACAAAAAACAGCCATTGAACAATATAACAGCAACATTACTTTCTTCATGTTTCTGGTTTGGATGTTGCTTTCTTTCTTCACTCTGACAGTTGTGACTCCTTTAAGGTCACATGCAGCCCCGCCCCTTCCTATACGCAGACTACGCACATTGCGTAAGGCCCCCGACGGCCAGGGGCCCCCAATTGCCTGAGCGAATTAGCGGAGTTTAGGCAAAGAACGTACTATAGGATCTTCCCACTATCTGAGTACTACAGACAGACCCCTCGCCACAGCTGCTGCTACGGTATTTGCGCAGTGGTGCGTTGTGAATCCAAAAACGTAACTTGACCTTCAATCTCATGCGTGCACGGTGCAGCAGCCAGCAGCTGTTTGTTTACGTTTACGATCCGGCGACCGAGCCGGCGCTAAAAAGAAAACCTAGTTCAGAGTTACAGTAGTAACAGTAACACCAACACTGCAGACTGCAAAATGAAAAGCATATATCCTTCAGGGTGCGAAAAAAAGAAAAAGAAGCAACGGAATGATGAGCTGCGTCAACAACAGTCAGGTAACCAGCCAACAGTTTATTATTTATGTCAGTGTCAGTGGTTCTCAAACTATGACCAAGAGCCTCAGTATTACATATATCCAGTACTCGAGTTGTAAAAAAAAATCAGGGGGGATGGTGGATTTTATCATATGGGGACAGATAATTTGTGCTGATTACAAATAATATAATATATTACAAATAATAGCAGTGACCAAAACACCTGCAGAAATACTGCAGGAATGACATAGCAGCAGTTAAATGCAGCCTTCTGTAAGCTTTAAATATCCACTGGGCTTACATCAAATACATCAAAACACAACAATAAAAAACACTTTTCTGAACTTATCAATATGACTCTGTTCTTCACAGGATAAGTAAAATGGATCACTGCAAAAACTCAAAATCTTAACAAGAATATTTTTCTTATTTCTAGTTAAAATGTCTCATTTTAGTAAAATAATCTCATTACACTTAAAACAAGACTCATCACTGGAAATAACAACAATTTTCACCTGTTTCTAGTAGATTTTCACTTGAAATAAGTAGAAAAATCTGCCAGTGGAACAAGATTTTTTTGCTTGTAATGAGAAGATAAATCTTGTCCCACTGGCAGATTTTCCTACTTATTTCAAGTGAAAATGTACTTGAAACAGGTGAAAATGGTCAAATAAGTTATTTTTCTGGTGTTATTTTTCTGGTGATGACTCTATATGTTGAAATAGCAGTAAAACCACATTCATTGATGAAATGACATAAGGGATGGAAAGGGGGGATGGCAGTTTTACAGGGGGGATGATTTGGACCGTTTTTATTTCAGGGGGGGATGAGGGGGGATGCCATCCCCCCTCAACTCGAGTACTGCATATATCTGTATTTGGCCACATACTCCAATCTCAGAATATGTTGTTCCAGGAACCTCCCCAGAACCAAAATCAGTCCAAATCGGCCCAAATTGGCCCAAATCGCCGCGACCGCCGGCAAAGTGCGGCCACAGGATGGGCAGCCACGATTCCTGCTTAGGGCCCCCTGGGAGCCAGGATCGGCACTGGTCACATGATCATGATCCTCAGTCTTGTTGTGGAAGAAAAGATGTATTGTAACTTGCTCTGAGGAGGAGACAATAATCTAAAGACATTCAAAAGAGGAATGTCGCAGGGCGAGTGTTACGGGGGCCAGACCGACAGGACAGAGAGGACACAGGGTTTACGTGCAGAACTCTTTATTCACCAACCACCAACACATGCTTCAGCTCCTTCACAGCAGACGAGAGACCTCTTGCTTTTGTGCAGCCACGCCTTATGAAGGCAGGCAGGGTGGAGAGGTTGATTGGGGCCACCTGTGCCCTAATCAACCTGAGTGGCTGCAGCTCCTCCACCCTGCCACAAGGAATAATGAGCCTGATCCCAAAGTTGGAGAATATTCTACCTGCTACACCATGGTCTGTATTTACCTCCAATTATATACATAGAAATTACTATATATCTATATAGACATATCTACATATAACTATAAATCAATATATATTAATAGAGATATAGATACACTAACTAAAATATAATTGAATAAAATAATTGATGCAAAAACACAGTTTTTAGTACAAAGGCTTTGCCTAGGAAACTTTGCACACGCCAACAGATTGGGGAAATATTTAGCCAATCAATTAAAAATATATAGGGAAAAAGCAACCATATCATCCATTAAGGACCAATCAGGGGAAGTTACACATGATCCCTGTTTAATAAACTCAGTTTTCAGAGACTTTTACTATGAACTATATTCATCGCAAATTGAGCCATCCGACCAATCCATCAACAAGTTTCTTGGAGAAATGAATCTGCCGAAGTTACATCAGGAACAGGTTACAAACTTAGACTCACCGCTTTCAATAGGAGAACTCCATGAAGCTCTCCAACATATGCCTAATAATAAAGCTCCGGGCCCAGATGGTTTTCCAGCTGAATTCTATAAGGAATTCTGGAGCATAAAAGCTTACCCTTAAATATGAATTCTGCTAATATTAGTCTTTTATTAAAACCGGATAAGGATCCCTTGCTCCCATCAAGCTATCGTCCAATATCATTGATAAATGTAGACCTTAAAATAATTAGCAAGGCCCTTACTGAACGTCTGAAAAGAGTCACCCCTTCTATTAGACATCCGGATCAAACAGGTTTCATTAAAGGTAGACATTCCTCTACTAATATTCGCAGATTATTAAATATTATAGACTATTCGAGTATCAATAAACAGGAAACTACTATTATATCCTTAGACGCTGAAAAAGCATTTGATCGGGTAACCTGAAAGTTTCTATTGGCAACTTTACATAAATTTGGATTTGGGGAATCTTTTATTGACTGGATAAAAATATGATACAGCTCTCCCAAGGCACGTGTAAGGACAAATGATCAAATCTCATCAAGCTTTAACTTGCAAAGAGGCACTAGACAGGGTTGCCCTCTCTCTCCCTCACTATTTGCAATATTTATTGAACCTTTAGCTGCAGCTATTAGACAAAATCAAAATATCAAAAGTATACAATGCAAAATATTAGACCACAAAATAAGTCTTTATGCGGATGACATACTTCTCTTACTCTTACTTACTCTTACAGAATTCACAAACTTCACTATCACAGACAATTGCACTTATGGAGGGATTTTCATCTTTGTCTGACTATTCTATTAATTGGTCTAAATCCATTGTTTTGTGTGTTAACTGCAATTTTAGGAATATAGCCAATACTAAATTACAAACAGGGAACATTAGATATTTAGGTATAAATATTTCCCCTAGGCTGTCAGAGTTAATAAAGTTAAACTATGTTCAGCTTTTAAAGAAAATAGAAGATGATCTTTCCAGATGGAGCTCTCTCCCCATTTCACTCATGGGAAGAATTGCCACCATTAAGATGATGGTTTTACCAAAAGTAAATTATTTTTTCTCAATGATACTATTCAAACCCCCTTTTTCCTGGTTTAAATAATTCATATGTATCAAAATTTTTGTGGAAGAATAAGACACGACGTATTAGTTTAAAGACATTGCAAAAATCCAAGTAATGTGGAGGTCTAGAGTTACCTAACTTCCTGTATTACTTCATAGCCAATAAATTACAGTATATTGTAAAATGGTCGAAAAATCATTCTTTAGATAGTCAATGGCTGGACTCCGAGCAAGTATTTTGCAACGAGCTAGTAATTTCGGAGTTACCGTTTATCAGTCAAAGCATTAAACATCATAAATGTTTCAAAAGTATTACTATTAGCACAACTCTGACAGTCTGGTGGGAATTTCTCAAAGTAGCTAAAATTTCACTTTTTCCATGTGACCGTACACCCATATGGAACAACCCAGACATCGTGAAGAATGATAAAAAGATGGTAAACTTTGTTCAATGGAGAGATCAAGGAATACATTATCTACAACATGTAATTGTAGGAGGACAGTTTGTACCTTTCAATACACTTATTGTTCAATATGGACTTAGCAGTAATACATTTTTAGAATACCAACAACTTAAGGCCATAATAAATAATACGTATAAAATTAACCAATTAGACTTATGTCTTCCCGCCAGGATAATAGATTTATTGAACCTATGTACTTTAAAGTTGTTATCAAAACTTTATAGTTAGTGTCTAAATTAGATAATTCAGTATCGCTCCCGATCTCAAAGTGGGAGGCTGTTAGGTTTAGGCACTTAACATTTGTATCATCAAAGTTTCTGGAGACAAAGAAAGACACAGACACAATTAATTGACTTGTGCAAGGAGAGCAGTCAAGACGTGTAAGATCTCCAACATACTCTAAATTCGTGTGTCCGCCTCCTTGGCTTTTATTCACTTTGGGTGTTCCCTAGATTACATAGCTAACTGCGCCCCTAAAGGGAGGGGAAAGGAGTGGTCGCAGTTAGCGGAAAGGTATTGATTTGTTCTTGTTCTCATTTGTTTAGCAACAAGAAGTTTCCTCTTCTCTGCAGATACCTGCTTTACACTTCGAGAAAAAAGTCGAAATGTCGAGAAAAAAGTCGAAATGTCGAGATTAATGTTGAAGTACAATTTCGAGAAAAATGTCGAAATGTTGAAAAAAAAGTCAAAATTTCCTGAATGAAGTTGAAATTTTGAGAAAAAAGGTGAAATTTAAACTTTATTCACAAAATTTCGACTTTATTCTTGAAATTGTATTTCAGCATTAATCTCGCCATTTCGACTTTTTTCTCGACATTTCGACTTTTTTCTCGAAGTGTAAAGCAGGTATCTGCAGAGAAGAGGAAACTTCTTGTTGCTAAACAAATGAGAACAAGAACAAATCAATACCTTTCCGCTAACTGCGACCACTCCTTTCCCCTCCCTTTAGGGGCGCAGTTAGCTATGTAATGCACAAGTGCACAATGAAAAACAATCTTCCCCTCTCAAATATTTTTTCTCCTGCATGGCCCTAACTCTCTTCCGTAGGCCTATTTAAGTCTACATTTGTTTAAAAGTAAAATCAAAACTACCCAACATTAATATAAATAAAACATTTAGCTGCAGCTTAGCAGCTTTAAGAATGAATATAGAAATATTAGCTCTCTATACCTGATACCACTCTAACACTGTACTTTATTTCTTTTTCATCTTGCGCTGTGACAATAACAAGAAATGAGCTCCCCCAGTTCTGTTGTTCATGTTACACAAACTTATTTAAAATCTTGGAAAAGCATCATGATCAAAGATACTTGGGCTTTTTTTTTTTGGATCCACGTTTCCCAATTCCATTGGGAACAGGTGGTTGAACTTTGGAGAAAGACATTGCAATGGTCCAAGGAGTGAATGTTATACTGTACATGGAAACAATTGCTTTTTCAAATAAACCGAATATATAAAAAAAAGAAATATAGAAATCAAAAATAGTTCTTTTAAAATAAGATTATATCAACTCAAACTCCAAGATAACTGCCCAACAAAATAAACTAATAATATGACTAAAAATAAATTCAGAAATATCATTTATTTATGTTTGCGTTTTTTTTCAATGCCAAAGGGAGCTGCTACGATGAGGATGAAGAGCCGCATGCGGCTCCGGAAACCCTAACTAACTAAAAAACACTAACTAGAGGTTTACTAAACACTAACTAGAGGTTTACTAAACAATAACTAGATGCTTTACTAAACACTAACTAGAGGTTTACTAACACTAACTAGAGGTTTACTAAACACTAACTAGAGGTTTACTAAACACTAACGTATTAAGTTTGGTTAAATTGTTTGAAATTCACTGTGCTTGTATTGATTGTAGTTGTGAAGAGAGCTATGTGAGGTATTAGGTGAAATTATGGAAGAATAATTTTTTACAGTCTCTGCAACTCAGAACCTGAAGCGAAAAAGGCGACTGATCTTTGTAGAAAAGTAAAATGTTTCAAGTTTACACCTTAATATTTCAATATTTGTACAGTTAAAGTGTTTGAAATGAAGCAAGTTTGCCATTATTAAACCTGTGACATGTAATGAAAAAATTTTTATTTAGCATGTAACTTAAAGGAGCATGAGGCTCCTTTTAAGAAATGAGACTCTCTAGCGCCACCCTTCACCACGACGGCCGCTGGGGGTACTGCAGCCAACAGTGAAGCCGGCACGGGAGAACGGAGAGAACGCACATGCAGCGTCATGTGACGTCACATCCGCAGGACAGCGCGGGAAATTTGGGACCGAATTGCAGCACATTTTGCAGCACACAGCCTGTTCAAGGCAAAGGAGAGATACACTAGAGGAATCATTCTTTTGGGTTTGGAACGCTTCATCTGACATTATTACTAGAAAACTTAAAATGTATACAGATTTTTTTCATAAATCTTGCCACAATCCGGCCTCAAGCTCCTTTAATAAGCTTATATTCATATATGTAACATTTCATCTAGTAAACCTTTCCTTGGTGCTGCAGCGTACCCTGAAACCTGAAAAACAACTCCTCAGGACCAAATCCTGGGCTTGGTGTTTGGTACGAGCCATAGGATTTATGTCCTATGCAAAGCAGGCGCAAGCGGCACGCAATATTTAAAACTGTGTATTGTTCTCAGCTGTACAGTTTATGATAAAAATTCAACTTTGAAGCTCTCTAAAATAGTTTTTTATTATTTTTTTATTAACAGATGAATGGCCTCATTAAAACAGTGACATCGGGATGAAATAAAATCTTCCCACCAGCATGTCTGTGACTTCCTGACATTGTTCTGCTGCCATCTGGTGCCATTTGACAGTAATGATATTTGATGGTTTTAAAGTACTGATATTCACGAGTTTCAAACTTACTGATTACAACTGGAAACAAATCTATCTTTCATTTTATTTTATTCAATTAAGTCCGAAGTGGATCCAACAGAGAAGCTTCCAGAGATCAGAGATGATGGTCCAGCCGGTGATGAAGAGGCTCAGTTGCAGAGGTCGGTGCTGCAGCATGTTGTTTTAAAAGTTGGCAACTGAAATCTCCGGCACCAAGACCAGCTTATGCATCCATAATATGAGATCCCTAAAATGAAAAATAAAGAAATAATGGTGTTCAATTATATTCTGAATGTGAAAATACTCGATTAAAAGGAAACTACCAGCGTAGCATTACTCCCTTATTCAGTGAAGTCAGCAGGAAGATATATAAGGATATTTACGTCAACCTTTATCAAAACTTTAGGGATAAATGTCAACAGTCTGGTTTTTTATGTCCTAATGTTTCCTCATGTTTGTAATAATCCTTCAGTCCTTATAAATAAAGTATCTTTCTTAGGTTCTCCAACATTTTTCTCAATATTCTAGTTCAGCAGTGAAGTTCACAAGTTCTGAAGTTTCATTCTCTAAAGTCTAAAATTAAACTGCAACATAGGAAATAGGTTGAATTAGACTGGATTTATTATACCAAACTTAAACCACATAAATAAATAAAAATCTGTGGCATAATCTCTTCTCTTCAGCTCAACATAGAAAATAATTTAAATGTACAAAAACAGAAAATGTTGCAGTAAAAAGTCAAACTTTGGAGGATAAATATTCAACTCAATTTAAACGGCACATTAACTTCACATGAGATTAAAGACAGAAAAAAGTTCCTTCCACTTCCACTAAACTCTCTTTCAGAAGAGATCTCCTCAATTATACATAGATTGTCCTGACATCTCTGCAATGCTTTAGAAAGTTAATCCTGAATTGTTTTTCCCAGTGGAACCATCAAACCTCCACCGAGGACTTTCTTAGAGGACTTACTTCCAAATGAGACGGCACCACATATGTCAGAATCTCTCCTGCAGGTTTGTGTGAGGGCAGACGGGCATGGTCTTCTCCCCCTTGAGGAGCATCTGTTGCATCTCAGAGCTTCTCCTGGAACACAAGACATAAAAAAAGCCTTTGCACTCTTTTCTTTTCCTTTTTTTTTTTTTTTTTTACGGCGGCTGCAGAAACCACAATAGATAGATGTGAGTGCCTCCTCATACAATCTAAAACCATACACTCAACAACACAGGATAATATAAAGTGACAACAGTGCTTTGGCTAAAAGAACAAAGAACAAGAAGGACGGCCCCAAGATAAGAATCAAGATAAGTTATATAATTATATAATTATATAATATATATTATATAATCAGAGAAACGCTGCTATAATCACTGCTGTAACAAGTTGGATCGGAGAGACCTACTGTGTCAGGGGATGTTGTGACAATTACATTTTGACAGTAATTACTTGTATTGATCTAAGCCTCAACTCACAGACGCATCCACCCAAATCAGATACACCCTTAAAGGCTCCTCACAAAACTTTAGGAAGATGTGGGCTGCCTTTTTAGAGGATTATGAGAGTTTACAAACACCACTAAGTGACAACTAGAATATTATTCTTAGAGTGAGGCGGCAGCTTCCCCTCATAATATATAAAGGTGTAACTTATTCATGGAGAGGTTAATGTGGATTCTAGTCGTCCTGCTTTTAAGGACTCTCCCAAATCTTACTTTGATTTGTTTATGGATAAGATGTGTATCTTTATGGGGCGCCAGACGGTTCACTCTCCCTGGATTTGGGAAGGATGCGTCTGTATATATATATATATATCTTTCTATTTGAACTTGTGATACATTTCCCTTGAATTGATCCATTGTTTGTTTATTGGATGAACTCAGACAGATCCAGATTAGAACCTACTTTCAGATAAGAGATTGAAATTTCCCTTTGTAATCAAAGGTGGTGCCCGCAAGAGTTTATAAAATAGGAACTCTGCATACTCATATGTAAGATCATTGTGAACAGCTACCGTACTAAAAAAGCAGAGAATGATCTCTTATGAGACATGTATAAATGTTTGGCTGGATCCCACACACCTTGACACAGAAGCATCAGGAGAAGGATGGCACATACTGCAGTTCTCATCTTGTAGTCTGGAGAAGACAGGCTCTGGTCCTGAGAGCTGGAAACAAGTACAGCTGGTTTAGACACACAATCCTGGACTGATGGACATATTTGTACCCACTCCATCATCCTTAGAACTGGCTGATGCAAAAGGGTTAAGAAGGATGCTGATCAAAAAGTCACCAAGTTTCTGTAAATGATGCAATAAAATTGTGATATATTTGGGGAAAAGGGATGTTTAGTTCCATCTTATAAAGTTAATGTAAACTGGACAAGTGTTCAATATAAATCAGAAAAGGTGAGTCCATATTACAGAGAAAATGTGAAATATCATCAAACTGTTATTTTCTCTATGTTTACATTTTAGACTTTTTCAATTGGAGGGTTTGCAGATAAAAAAAAAATGTAGGTCCAACTATTTGCACCCATAAAGGGGGAATAAAACTAGCAAAATAGTCACTAGAAATAAACCTACATGCACATTAAAAAGAAAGGCTGCAGTGAGAGTGTGGTCTACCTGTACAGTGGAGGGTTGGGTTGCACCTTTGTCTTCTGAGACTGAATGTAAAATGTTCGTCTCTGCCTTCAATAAAGAAGTGTTGTCTTTACAGTCTGCTCACTCTTTTAATACTCGTGCATCTACCTGAAGAGCCGGCCCTTTGTCCTTCTGACACCATGTGATTGGTCAAAACTGATAACAACAAAATGGCTTTAAAAAGAGGAACATTTCCAGAAACATTGTGTCTAAGGATTTTACAGAGGCTTTGATGAAGCAATAAAACGGACAAAAGACATTGAACAATATAACGGCAACATTACTTTCTTCATGTTTTGGTTTGGATGTTTCTTTCTTTCTTCACTCTGACAGTTGTGACCCCTTTAAGGTCACATGATCATGATCCTCAGTCTTGTTGTGGAAGAAAAGATGTATTGTAGCTTGCTCTGAGGAGGAGACAATAATCTAAACACATTCAAAAGAGGAATAATGAGCCTCATCCCAAAGTTGGAGAATATTCTACCTGCTACACCACGGTCAGTTCATGAGCAAAGGAGAAATACATTGTAAAGCCCTTTGTAGAATCTATATAACGTTATATATTTATGATTCAAGTGTGGTCAACTGACATTAGTAGCAATTGAGCACCGTGTCAACGCCACAGCCTATCTGAGTATTTTTTTGCTACCATGTCCATCTCTTTATGACCACAGTGTAACATCTTCTGATGCTACTTCCAGCAGGATAACGTGCCGTCATAAAGAATCATCTCAGACTGGTTTCTTTGAACATGACAATGAGTTCACTAGTCAAATGTTCTCCACAGTCACCAGATCTCAGTCCAACAGAACCTTTTGGATGTGGTGGAACGGGAGATTGGCATCATGGATGTGCAGCCGACAAATCTACAGCAATAATGTAATGATATCATGTTAATGTTGTGCAACTCAACAATCAATAAAAATGAAATGAAAGTTAAATGCATGGAATGAAAAAGAGAAATCAAAGCGATAATAAAGATGATACAGAACCTCTACAGTTCAAACGTGGCTGCAGTGTTTAAAGAAGCCGGGGCTCCTGTGGTATTTTAAAGATGGCGGAACCCTCTTTAAGCCACGTGCAAATCTAGACCGGATGTTACTCCCGGTGTTTTAAACCGTGATCAACTGGCGAAACGGCGCCACCAAATGAACAAATAACCGTATTATGCACACAGTAATTTCATTAAACATAAATTCAGGTCTACACCAGTGACTGATCGCCCAGACCGCAGCTCACGCGTCCTCGGGAGTCCGGATCTGAGGCTGCAGGCTCCGTCGGCTGCGGCTCGGTCCTGCCGGGGGGGTTCCTGGCGGGGATCCTCAGTTTCTGCGGCCGCTCGGTCTCTCTCCTCTCCTAACTTCACAGAAAAAGTGAACAGTGGCTGGAGAAACCTCACACCGGCTCTCTGGTCCTGACCGCGTCCTCAACACACCGCCTCGCTGCGCACGGGAGCCGGTTCCTCCCTTCGGAACGTCGGCTCGTCCCGTGTTGTGTCGCCGGGCTGCGCGAGGGCCTCGCGGTCCAAAGGCTGGAGCTCCTGGCGGGTTTTGGCTCCCGGAGCGGTCGTCCTGAAAGGAAGACAGGGCTCGGAGAAAAAAGAAAGGAGTTAAGGCAGGAAGAGAGTCCAGAGCGCAGCGCTCTGGGATCGGACCTTGCGCCCGGTCAGTGCGGGCCTCGAGGGCTCCTTGAAACCCCCCTCCCCCACAGCTCTTAAAAGCTGCTGGACAGCAAAGCGCGCCCCGGATCGTTGGCTGAAGAGAAGAGAAGAGAAGAGGAAAGTCTCGGTGCAGCACGGAGTTTTGTATTTCCGCGCGCTGCGATGACGTCATCAGTGCCTCGCTCGGGATTGGGTGCGCGTTGCTCTCAGGCGCCGCCCCATCCCGCAAGGCATGCTGGGATTGTAGTTCATGGCACGGCGGCCATTTTATGAGGCACATTAAAGCCGGTTGGGGGGGTTGACCAGGGTTTCAAAGTTTGAATACGGTATACATTCACAAAATGTTCATAAACCTTTATAACAATCCACATGATCACTGGGTGTGGTCCAACATCAACATGGACCAAACTGTGAGGAATCTTTCCAGAACCTTGTTGAATCTAAGCCATGAAGGATTAAGGCAGTTCTGAAAGCAAACGAAGGTCCAACCCTGTACTAGCAAGGTGAACCTAATCAAGTGTTGGGCCACAGTCCTGTGTTGAACATGGAAATACTTCATCTCAATTCTGAGGCCAGCCTCGATTTCTTAACGTTGACCACATGGTTTGAAACAAAGCTGGAACGCTGGCCTGCCAGACCAAACCACCTTCTTCTTCAATTACAAAATTCCACGTAAGAGGCTGTCTTTGTGTCAAGATAGTTTTAGACATCGGTGTTCAGACTTGTGATGCTGACGGCAGCGGGCAGCTACAAATGTCCCTTTTACACACTTTTTTTTACACTTTTGTACACTGAAGTAGAAATGACCTCGGTCTGTCCGCAGGATCCACATACACCCAAGGTGTAATGACATCTCTGCAGGGGTCAGGGGTTCAAGTTCACCCCTGTGCCACGTTACCCTCAGTCCTGGACTGGATTCCCCTCCAGCGGGTTCCGGTAAACTGGGTCAGGTGGGGAACGGGCGCCGGTTGTAGTGATGCTTTAAACAATCTCGAGAGAGAGCAGGGTCTCTTGTTTTTTCTGGGCTAGTCTGAGTATTTCAGAAACTGCTTATCTACTGGGATTTTAACCCACAACCATCTCTAGGGTTTACAGAGAATCGTCCAAAAAAGAGAGAACATCCAGCGAGCAGCAGTTCTGTGGATGCAAATGCCTTGTTGATGCCAGAGGTCAGAGGAGAATGGCCAGACTGGTTGGAACTGATAGAAACAGGAACTCAAATAACCACTCGTTACAACCGAGGTATGCAGAAGAGCATCTCTGAACGCAAAACAGGTCCAACCTTGAGGCAGAAGGGCTACAGCAGCACCGGATACCACTGCTCTCAGCTCAGAACAGGAAAATGAGGCTACAATTCACACAGGCTCACCAGAACTGGACAACAGAAGATTGGAAACACGTTCCCTGGTCTGATGAATCTCCATTTCTGCTGTGAGATTCGAATGGTAGGGTCTGAATTTGGCGTCAACAACATGAAAGCATGGATCCATCCTGCCTTGTATCAATAGATCATGCTGCTGCTGGTGGTGTCATGGTGTGGGGGGATATGTTCCTTTCACACTTTGGGCCCATTATTATGCTATGAGGCACCATTACTATGGAACCAACTTCCAATCTGGGTTAAGGAGGCTGACACCACCTCCACCTTTAAAACTTAACTTAAGACTTTTCTGTTTAGTAAAGCCTATAGTTAGTGTTTAGTAAACCTCTAGCTGGTGTTAGTAAATGTTAGTGTAGTGTAAAGTTAGTGTTAGTGTTAGTTAGTGTAAACTCTAGTGTGTAGAGTCAGTAGACATAGTTGCAGCTATACAAACAAGACTATAATAGTTAGTCTCAAATATAGCTTTGTGGTAGATATGCTGCTATAGGTCTCTGCTGCAGGGGGGCACCGACATGATCCGCTGGGCGGTGCCTCTCACCCTTCTTCTCTTCTCCTTTTCCCTTCCTCTTTTCTCCTTTTCCATTTTTATTGATTATGCTGCTTCCACCTGCCTGCTGTGTGCTGGTGACGTCCCCGACCCCCCCAGTCTGGCCTTCGGCAGGAGGGTCCACCCTTATGAGCTTGGTCCTGCTCATGGTTTCTTCCCTCCTAAAGGGGAGTTTTTCTTGCCACTGTTTGGTTTAAAGCTTTTCTCCCACTAGGGGAGTTTTTACCTGCCATTGTTTATGTAATAATTGCTCGGGGGTTTATGTTCTGGGTCTATGGAAAGCGCCTAGAGACAACTTTTGTTGTATTAGACGCTATACAATGAAATTGAATTGAATTGAATTAGTACCAATTGAGCATCGTGTCAATGTTTAAGCTGAATATTATTGAGTATATTTTCTATAGTCTACTGCCAGTTCTCTAATTCAAATATATTTTCCACAAGTCTTGTTAGGTCTAAATCAACATTACATAAATTCATAACGAGGAAAGACACAGAGACTGCCTTGGAATGGGTTTTTAACGCACTTCTGCAGAAGGGGGAGAGCAACGCAACAGGGGCAGAGCCCCTGACAGCAAATGCTTCCCCCATGCTTCCCCTCTGCATGATGCTTTTATTAAGAAACTTGACAGGAAATGACCATATAAGGATAGTAAACAGTAACAGTAGACAGTAGACAATGGAGGGTAAGTGATAACGTGTGATTAAGTCAATCACATTACAGTAGACATGTCACCAGACAGTCCAAAACCTGAGTAGATCAGGAAGTAGCTGCCGTGATTTCTGTTGACAGAGCATGTGACAGTTTCATAAGGACAAAACTAGTTTAAAGGTTGAATTAATCTCACAGTTAATCTCTTGTAGTTGTCATACTGTGACTACCATGGCAACTGCAATACACCTGTCTCATTGTAGTCTTAATTTGTAACTGCACATTTTAGCCCTGTCCTGTCAACACATAGCTGCAAGGATAAAAACAGCAACTTCTAAATAAATTGAGATCTTCAATGGCTGTTTGTAAAATCCTAAAATGAAGAACAGGTATAGCCTTATTTGCGTTGTTAGGTCCCTAATAACATACATAAATTAATAACTTAGGAAAGACACAGAGACTGTGGAATGCTCTTTAAGGCGCTCCTGCAGGAGGGGGAGAGCACACTGACAGAGGCAGAGCCCCTGACACCAAATGCTTCCCAAGACCCTCCCCTTGCATGAAGCTTTTTATTGAGAAAAAGGGTGACAGGAACATGACCATATAAGGAACAGTGAATGGACAATGGACGAAAACAGGAAACAGATGCAGAAACAGACGTGGTATCAGAGGATGGTTAAAAAGGTCACACCTATGACTTTTCAGTTAAACCCCCAATCCCAAACTCCACCCTAAACCCTCAAGCCCTGAGCCCTCACAGACTTTCAGTAACGTCAGCGTCACGTGATCAAGTGTGCGAGGGTGTGAGGGCTCCAAATGGTATAAATAGGAATGGGACAGCACTTAGCAGAAACCGGAAACAGGGCAGATCAAAATGTTACGTACCGGTATTATAAGTTTGGGAATGATCATCCGGATGTTTGAAAACAAAGTGGTAGCCTATATAAAGGAGCATAAAATTCAACAAAGAACACAATTTAAATATGCGCACAGTACAATATGTATTTCCTTGTTAATGTAGTGTCTTTCTTTCAATCTACCCATACCAGCACATCCAGTATGCCAGGCTCAATCGCAGTAATTTCATTTTTTTAAGAGCGTGTAAACTGATGGTATCCTGAGTTAAATATTCCAGCTGTGTTATGACCAACTAATATTACTTTCCATTTTTCAGCATGATGTCATTTCATTTTTGTAAGAGAGCGTATAAATTGATGGTAACCTGAGCTAAATATTACAGTTATATTATTTCTATTTACTGCAACGTTTTTGTTCAACTTGCTGAAATTGTTTAAATTTTGTGGTCATAAATAAATTAATAACCAAATTACTGCCTGAGTTGTTTGTGTTGGATCTAAAACTATCTTGCTAGTATTTACATGTATGCATTTTTGTTAACAAAGGAAATCTTAATTCAAACACTGTACTCAGATTAAAAAAAAATCAAGTCTTGTTTATTCAACACCAGCAGGTCAACTGAGGATTTGTCTAATCCAGTGCTCCAGTGCTCAATCCTGGTCCTCGTGGGCCCCTGTCCTGCATGTTTTAGATGTTTCCCTGCACCAACACAGCTGATTCTAATTAAAGGTCCTCATTAGCTTGTCACCAAGGTCTGCACAGCTCTGTTGATGACACACGTACTTTTATCACGGTGTGCTGAAGCAGGGTAGCATCTAAAACATGCAGGACAGGGGCCCACGAGGACCAGGATTGAAAAACACTGGTCTAATATAAAATGAAAACAAATGAAATTGAACCTCAAATTATGAATGAAAAAATGATGAAGAAAACTACATTTTGTTCTCCATCTTCCCACAAATGTCAATTAACTTAGATAACTGGTCATCCCTCTTCCTTTCCCTCTCCTCCTCCTTTTCATCCAGCTCCCTCAGCCTCTTTTCCTGTCTTTAGTGTTGAAGAAAGTCCAAAACTTCATTTGTCCTTTTTTTTGGTTTTCTTCCCTCCGTTTGAATGAATGAATGAGTGAATGAAAAACTTTATTTCGAACATGCTCAAAAAAAAGAAATGATATATATATATATATATATATATATATATATATATATATATATATATATATATATATATATATATATATATATTTAAACCAAAGAACAGTAGTTAAATAATATGTTTGTTGGTCGCTCCTTGTTTGTAATGGAAATAATAGGGCAGTTGAAAAATCATCACGGGACAACAGTTTCTGAATTTAAATCACCAGTGGGCTATGTATTTATATTTACAGGTGAACTTTCATCTTGCAGTCGCACATGGTTCCTTTTCCTCCGCCCCCTGTTTTGTTTACATTCTCCCTGGTAACCTCCTTTTATGTCACAACGCAATGAACTGTGGGTAATTCCCTTTCCAAAAGTGTGCTGGGATGCTGACTTGCGGGAAGGGGGCAGTAAGGGCTCAAAATGGCTGCCGGGAGCCCTCGCGCACTTGACCACTTGAGGAATGGGACAGCCCTAAGCCCTTACGCAAGGTGTGGGAGCGCGCACGTAAGTCTGCGAGTCTGTGAGGGTGGAGATTGGGATTCAGCCAATGACTCCTCTAGGGTCAGTTATCTATGTCCCACGGATCCCCCAGATCCCCCCTCCCATCACCAGATTAGATGGGGGAAAAAACCTGTTAAATTCTGTCTCCTATCTGAGTCAAGGACCACAGAACTCTCCTATTTCAAAATGTTCTTTTTTTCAACCCAAGTGGGTTATGGTTTTATTAAAGTAACACCACACAAAACTGTCCGTGCATATACACAGGTGTGTCCCATCAGCCTCTCCACCCTGCCAGCCTTGATAAGGAGGACTGGGAGACTGCAGCTGGGTCGGACTGAGAAGCTGCTGCAGAGAAGCAGAAACTGCTGGTCGTGGTGCTTGTGCACGTGTGGTGGTGTCGTGAGTGAAATAAAAGGGTTCTGCACAAAACTCTGTGTCCTCCTCTATCCTGTCGGTCGGACCCCCGTAGCACTGGCATTGCTACACTGGCGCCCAACGCAGTGTAGCAATGCGAGTGCTACAGGGCCCGACCGACAGGACAGAGAGGACACGGAGCTTAGTGCAGAACCCTGTTATTCACCAGAACACCTTAGACACGTGCTTCCAGCTCCTTCACAGCAGACATCAGCAGCAGCTCCTCCGACCTCACCAGGTGCAGCTTCAGTCTCTTTATAAGGCTGGCAGGGTGGAGAGGTTGACGGGCCACACCTGTGTCCCGTCAGCCTGAGTGGCTGCACCTCCTCCACCCTGCCACAATTTGCATTTACACACCATCAATAAACCTGTGATGAAAGGCCTCAATGAACAGTAACATCAGGATGAAATGCAATCTTCCCCAGCAGCACGTGTGCACACACGCCACAGTGAACAAATCCATGTATTTTATTGCATTTACTTTTATTGAAACAAGTCAAACGTTCATCAGTAGTTGCAGAAGTTGTACGTGCAGCATCGTAGGTGAGGGGATCGCGGTTGGGTCCAGCAACGTCTCTTGCCCATGCAACCACGCACTGAGTAGTCTGCAATGAAAAGTTGAGAAAGAAAGGTATTAAATTATACTCTGAATGGGAACTTATTCTATTTTCATATAGAAAAACAAAGCATTTTAAGTAATCAAGCAAATGTATTCTAACATATCACATTCAAGACATGTCAGCCGATGCCTGACATAAACTATACAAACATATTATCAACACAAGCTAAATAAAAAAAAGTAAGAAAATAAAATATAATAAAAAGAAAGAAAGACATAGAAAGCAATCAGTTTCACACTAGGGGTCTTCAAAAAAGTCCTGCAGGCCTTCCCAGAATTTCCTGGTCTACATGCAGTCAAAGAAAGGTGGTTGGTAGTTTCTGTTTTTAGGATCATTATTATTTAGGATTTTAAAAAGGACTTGTTTTGTCTTGGGGCTTACAGTTTAAAATTAGAGTCTAAAATTAAACTGCAACATAGCAAATCTCCCTTCCGTTTCCACTAAACTCTCTTATAGAAGAGATCTCCTCAATTATAAATTGTTTGTCCTAACATCTCTGTAATGCTTTAGATAATTGATTAATCATGAATTAGTTTTCCAGTGGAACCATCCAACCTCCATCAAGAACTTTCTTAGAGGACTTACTTCCATATGAGACGGCAGCACATACATCACTTCTACTCCTACAGGTTTGTGTGGAGGTAGGACTGCACATTCCTTTCCCAAATCTAAAGCATTTGTTGCATGTCAGAGCTTCTCCTGTGAAACAGTACAGAAACATAGTAAGTACTGTCCTTTTGTTATTTTTGTTGTTGTTTTATTGTTTTTTTTTTTCAGCGGCTGCAAAATCACAGCAATCGAAGAAACTGTGCTACAATCACTGCTTTTAAGAAGTTGGGTGGTAAAAATCAATGCTATAATCAGTTTGAGCAGCTGCCGTACTAGAAAAGCAGAGAATTATATCTTATGATCACACAATTGTTGAGACATGTAGAAATGGTTGGCTGGATCCCACACACCTTGACACAGAAGCATCAGGAGAAGGATGGCACATACTGCAGTTCTCATCTTGTAGTCTGGAGAAGACAGGCTCTGGTCCTGAGAGCTGGAAACAAGTACAGCTGGTTTAGACACACAATCCTGGACTGATGGAGATATTTGTACCCACTCCATCATCCTTAGAACTGGCTGATGCAAAAGGGTTGAGATGGATGCCGATCAAAAATGATAAATTGTCAGGGTTCAAACTTATAGATGGTGTCTGAATGGCTTCAGACAAATCAAATCAAATCAAATCAAACTTTATTTATATAGCACTTCTCATACAAATAATGCAACACAAAGTGCTTAACATAAAACAAATAAACATAAAACTTATTAAGAGTCACTCCCAGCATGGAGGCTCCCCATGAGGAAACACTGGAGATAAAAGCTACAAGAAACCAGGATAAAATACACTAAAAGAGTTTAAAAAAGTATAACATAACATAAAATCATAAAAGTGTGTCTAGAAAGCAAGACATTAAAAACTAAAAGAATAAGACAGTAGAATGTATAAAATAGACCATAAATAACGACTAAAATATTTAGATAAAACATGAAATTAAACAAAAATAAAATATGATAAAAAAGGATAAACTAAATATAAAACAGAGCAGTAAGATCCAATAAAAATAAGGGTGAGCATAAGAAATTTAAAAGAGTTAAATGAGTCAGTTAAAAGCCTGATTAAAGAGATGGGTCTTGAGCCTCTTTTTAAAAACATCAACAGTCTCTGCGGCCCTGAGGTTCTCCGGGAGGCTGTTCCACAATCGGGGACCATAAAAACTGAATGCCGCCTCCCCGTGTGTCCTGGTTCTAACTTTTGGTATGGTTAAAAGGCCAGCACCGGAGGACCTCAGGGTCCGCGAGCGTCGATAGGGTAAAAGTAGTGCAGACAAATAAGAAGGCCCAAGACCATTAAGACACTTAAAAACCAGTAAAAGAACCTTAAAATCGATCCTGAAGCGCACGGGGAGCCCATGCAGCGATCTTAAAACAGGTGTAATGTGCTCCCGCCCTCTGGTCCTCGTCAGCACGCGTGCGGCTGAATTCTGTAATAATTGTAGGTTCTTAATACTCTTTTTAGGAAGACCAGAGAGCAGGGCATTACAATAATCTAAACGACATGAGATAAAAGCATGCATTAGCACCTCCGTACTAGCCTGAGACATCAGTTGAACACTTCTGCATGAAGATTCAGTCAATAAGGTTCTGAAAATGATGCAATAAAATTGTAAAATTGAAGTGTTCGATATAAATCAGAAAACGTGAGTCCATATTGCAGAGAAAATGTTTTGTATTTTGAACAATTTCAATTTAATACATTTTAGTTTTATTTATAAAAGTCAAAAAGCCAATAAAATAATAATAAGAAGAAAATTTCTAATAATAATAATAATTATTGTTACAATTGATATAATGCAATCCCCCATCCAGAACAAGCACCAGGAAAAATCTCCCCTTCAACAAGAAGAAACCTCTGGCAGAACCAGACTCAGGAAGGATGGCCGTCTGCTCCAACTGACTGAAGATTAATACATATTTATCAATGCAGTCATTTGGAGACAAAAAAAGAGAAAACTTTTAAGAAAAAAACAACCTCATAGCCCCATTAGGGGGTTAATACAATGTATGTGTGCAACCATTTACTCCAATACAAAGGGTGGAAAAAGATGCCAGGTTTTCCCACTGTAAAATAGTCACTACAATAAACATACATTAAGAAAAAAAGATTAGAAAAACATAGGGGTGTAACAATACACTAATCTCACGATACGGTACGATACACGATATTGAGGTCATGATAACAATACGATACGATATTATAGCAGTATTTTTTAACAACTTTGATAGAGGAATATATGACTGGAAAAAATTGTCTTTTATTTGAAAGACACATAATACAAAACAATACTGTACGTTTGCCCTATTGTTTCAGTTTGTAATGCTTTATAACTGTTTAAGTTTTAAAGAGAAAGCCAGGCCAACCATTTTCCACAAACTGAACTAAAAGTAAATGTCAGGTTTGCATTATGATCTTCAGTTTCATACAAGTACAAATATTTTGCCACAAACTGAATAGTTTCTCTCATGTATGATTTGACTTTTTTCTTTTCCAGAAATTTAACAACTAAAATTAAATAAATAAATACAAGTAAATAAATACATACAATTTTATATCATAAAAAAGATTGATTCATGCTCACCTTATAAGTGTAAGAGGAGATTTATTTTTGTTCAGAAGGTTATTTTGGTAATTCAGGGTTCATTATTTTATAAATATATTCTTTATATTCTGTAAATCAGGGACTATAATTACACTAGTCAGTATATCAGTTGTTAGTATGTTTTAGATTGGGCGGAGTGATACAGCACTAGGTGTTGTGTTGATGTTCTGAAATCCTACGCTGTTGAGCGGACATTGAAGTACACGCAAACCCACGCAGAAGTTGTCCCGTGTTTATCCTACTCACGACCCCAAAAAGGTTTAATTTAATAAGGTATGGCTTAACTCTACACCAGCCTTACATAAGTAAAGGTTCAGAGCTCAAAACAGGACCGCAAAACGGGACTACTTTCTTCTGAGCGGAGTAAGATTTTGGTCCGCAGCCGCCGGTCGGATGCACGTTTCTAGTCAACACAATAGATTAATATATTAATAACCCAATATCGCGATACAGGTTGTCACCTCCACGACACGTATCGTGACGTTTTTGTATCGCGAAATTTCGTGGCACGATATATTGTTACACCCCTAGAAAAACAGCATGTTGGTGAAAATGTACCTGTACAGTGGAGGGTTGGGTTGCACCTTTGTCTTCTGAGGATGAATTTAAAATGTTCGTCTCTGCCTTCAATAAAGAAGTGTTGTCTTTACAGTCTGCTCACTCTTTTAATACTCGTGCATCTACCTGAAGAGCCGGCCCTTTGTCCTTCTGACACAATGTGATTGGGCAACACTGACTACAACAAAATGGCTTTAAAAAGAGGAACATTCCCAGAAACATTGTGTCTGAGGATTTGACAGAGGCTTTGATGAAGCAATATTACGGACAAAAGACAGCCATTGAACAATATAACGGCACATTACTTTCTTCATGTTTCTGGTTACGATGTTGCTTTCTTTCTTCACTCTGACAGTTGTGACCCCTTTAAGGTCACATGATCATGATCCTCAGTCTTGTTGTGGAAGAAAAGATGTATTGTAACTTGCTCTGAGGAGGAGACAATAATTCAGACAAACATTCAAAAGTGGAATAATGATCCTGATCCCAAAGTTGGAGAATATTCTACCTGCTACACCACGGTGAATTCATGAGCAAAGAAGAAACACATTGCAAAGCCCTTTGTAGAATCTATATCCGACCACTTGTTCACCTTGAAGCGTTTGTTCTAAGTTGCTGTGTGCAGGCTCCGGTGCGACGTCACCTATGTTACCTGCTGATCCTGCAGGTGAAACGTGAAGTCATCAGTAAATTTGCAAACAGAACAACTCCTGAAATATCCCCCATGCCTCCTTTTCTGCCCAAAACCATCTTTGTCTACTGGTTTTTATCATCTTTTATTTACTTTTTCCTCTCATTTGTACTGCAATAAAACATTTACATTCAAATCAGTTCAGTAATAGTATATTAATCCATAAAAGTTCTTGAAAAAGAAAAGTCTTTGTTGTGAATAAAACCTGTCCACATGTGTTTTTTGGATCTGGAGAAGGCATTTGACCATGTCCCTCGTGCCATTCTGTGGCTCGGTGAGTATGGAGTCCGGGGCCCTCTACTGAGGGCTGTCCGGTCTCTGTATGATCGGAGCAGGAGTCTGGTTCACATTGCCGGCAGTAGATCAGACTTGTTCCCGGTGCATGTTGGACTCCGGCAGGGCTGCCCTTTGTCACCGGTTCTGTTCATAACTTTTATGGACAGGATTTCTAGGTGTATCAGTGACTGTGAAGCGCCACCTCAGGCACCGCCTTTTGTTCACACCTCCTGGACTACAAAGCCCAGCGGTTTTGTAGGCTTTTCTTACACTTCCCAAACAAAGCGGCCATTTCACATAATCACAAAAGTTCATAAGAGTTCAAAGTTCACGTAATCACATGGCGGTGGCTCAACAGAGGAGTCAGCTGAGGTGGTTTGGGCATCTGTATCAGATGATGCTCCTTGGCGCCTCCCTAGTGGGGTGTTCCAGGCATGTCCCTCCTCCCTAGGGAGGTGTTCCAGGCATGTCCCTCCTCCCTAGGGAGGTGTTCCAGGCATGTCCCTCCTCCCTAGGGAGGTGTTCCGGGCATGTCCCTCCTCCCTAGGGAGGTGTTCCAGGCATGTCCCTCCTCCCTAGGGAGGTGTTCCAGGCATGTCCCGCCAGAAACAGACCCCGGGGAAGACCCAGGACACGCTGGAGAGACTAATAATAATAATAATAATTTAATAATAATTTCAATTTATATAGCGCTTTTCACCTGAAACGACAGATCTCAGAGCGCTTTACAAAGACTATGTCTCTCAGCTGACCTTGTGTTTATTTTATACATATTTGTCACAGCTTCTGGTTGCAAAGGTCTGTGCTCGGACTCCTTCCTTCACTGTCATTCTGTTCTTTTGATAAGTCATCTTCTTTATTAATTATTAATAACTATCGTAAGACCATTTTTAATAACTGAACCAGCGCTCCCTTTGTGGCACAAGATAAATAGTTCCCCCTGTGAGGCTTTAATATACCAGCTTTGCGTCAAATCCTTGTAAAATAATCCAATATTAATTTTGATTTAAAATAAAAACAAATTCTTTTTTTAATTTGATTTTTTTTTCTCATTAATTTAGTTTATTTAATTTTTGTAATTATTTTTAATTTAAAAATTACTCATTGTTTATTTTATTTATTACTTTTTTCCATTATTACTGTTTTTTTTTATTTTTTATGGTACATTTTTTATTTTTTCATGGTAAATTCTTATGTGAACGTTAAAATGTAAATGTAGACTTTCATGAAAATCCCAGAGTTCATGTGATTTAATCTGTAGACGCGACATGAAGTGTGTTCATGTGATAAAATATATATATATATATATATATATATATATATATATATATATATATATATATATATATATATATATATATATATATAATATATAAAATAATTCACCTGTCTCAAATGAAACCTAAACCAATTTCTGGGATGAAGAAGAGAAGAAACTCCCCAGCTGTCCTCAGTGTAGACGGACGTTCATACCGAAACCTGAGTTGGGGAAAAGCACACTCCTCAAGACGCCTTTGGACCTGTATGAGAACTGTACCGAGCTGATAACATCAAGGAAAATGGCTGAGGAGCAGATCTGGGGCATAGTCCACTGATAAAAACATGCACACGTGATGAAAAATACACCTCCTTCATTATCCAACACCTTCCCTGTCCCCTGCAATAACTCTTTTATTCACATTTTTATTCAAACAACCAAGAACAGCTTTGAGTCCAAGTTAAACATGTATCTGTGTTATTGTTGAGAAACTCACGTTAAAACGACCTGGAAACCTGGAATGTGACACTGATACTAGTTTGAAACAGGAATGTTTCCTGTGTTGAAAGAGTTCAAGTGTTTTTATCTCAGACATCTTATCCTGCTGGACTCTGAGCCTCATAAACCGGCAGATCCAGTCTGAGCACGTTTCCTGGTTCCCTCCCCTGCAGATATGCAGCTTTAAGACGGATCTGAACAACACAGAGCTGTCAGCCTCCGTTCTCTGCACACCTGATTTGTAGATCAGAGCTCAGACTATTTTCAACTTGAGGAAGTAAAACTGTCTCAGTCTCAGTTATCGAGAGGAGAAATGGCGCAGAAAGGAGAACAGCTGGACCAGGAAACCTTTTTTTGTTCGATCTGTTTGGATCTTTTAAAGGATCCGGTGGCTATTCCCTGTAGACACAGTTACTGTATGAACTGTATTAACAACTTCTGGGATGAAGGGGCGAAGAAACTCCCCAGCTGTCCTCAGTGTAGACGGACTTTCACACAGAAACCTGAACTGGTGAAAAACACCATGTTAGCAGCTTTAGTGGAGCAGCTGAAGAAGACCGGACGCCAAGCTGCTCCTGCCGATCACTGCTATGCTGGACCTGAAGATGTGGCCTGTGATGTCTGCTCTGGAAAAAAACTGAAAGCCACCAAGTCCTGTTTATTCTGTCTGGCCTCTTACTGCGAGAAACACCTTCAACCTCATCATGATTCATCTACATTCAAGAAACACAAGCTGGTGGATCCCTCCAAGAACCTGCAGGACAACATCTGGATGGTAGCAGGAGGGGCCCCTCGCCACAAGGCCCATGAGGTGGCCACGCCACGTGTCGAGTGCGCCCGAACCCCGGACGGGACAGGCACACCGGAGAGCACATAAGCCTTCTGAATAGTGTCCACAATCCAGTGGGACAGGCGAGACTTCGATAATGGCCCGCCAAGACAGCTCGAGTTAAAGCAAACAAAAAGCTGATCGGTCTTCCTGATGGCCTGCGTGCGCCGTATGTACTCTGTCAGGGCCCTGACAGGGCATAGCACGGGCAGGAGCTGCTCATTCGACTGTCCCACCTCAGAAGAGGACAGTGACCACAGCTCAACTGTCTGGGACAGATGAAACTCAGACAGAACTTTATGCAGAAAAGCTGGATTGGGGCGGAGGACAACCCCCGAGCCATCCGGCAGGAACCTGCAGCAGTCACTGTGAACAGACAGTGCATGGAGCTCGCTCACCCTCCTGGCAGAAGTCACAGCCAGCAGAAATGCGGTCTTAAACGAGAGCCATTGCAAATCAGCAACCCCAAGGGGCTCGAAGGGGGAATGCTGAAGTGCACCAAGGACGATATCCAAGTCCCAAGGAGGGACAGAAGGTCCAGTCCTACGAACCGCAAGCCTCTGGGCACCCTTAAGGAATCGGGAAATCAGGGACTCCTGATTCTCCACTCCCCCGGTGTCGGCCCTCCTCTCGACATGAGGTCCGCTGCTGTGTTCAACGTTCCCGGCACGTGCACCGCCCTGAGCGAACAGAAGAGGGGGTGAGCCCACTGCCACAGTGTGGTTGCCAGCTTGCATAGGACAGGGGAGCCCAGACCCCCCTGTCTGTTGATGTAGATGTAGTCCGCCGCTACTGTGCTGTCGGTCCTGACAATGACATGGTGACCCCTCAGTCTTGGCAGGAACTGTCTGAGTGCCAAGAGGACAGCTTTCAGCTCCAGGACGTTTATGTGCTGGGGCATCCAGCGACCGCTCCAGCGGTTGTTGACCCCGCAGCCTTCGTGGACAGCGCCCCAGCCTATTTGGGTTGCGTCTGTGAATACCAGTTGGCGATACACCACCGGTCCCAGAGCACTCCCGTTCGCCAGATTGGCCGGATCCCTCCACCAGGAAAGGGCCCTGTGGAGCCTCCGAGAAACCACAACCGTGATCCGGCGGGACATCTGTGGGCACAGGCCCAGGCCCAGCAGGCACCGCTGGACAGGTCGCATATACAGGAGGGCAAGAGGGATAACCTGCACCATGGCTGCCATCAGGCCCATGAGACGGAGGCAGAGTCCCCAGCTGACCCGAGAGCGCAGCTGAAAGTGGCTGAGGCAGGCCGAGAAGGCCTGCTGCCTCTCCTGAGTCAGCATGATAACCGCCCTCCTGGAGTCCAGAACCGTACCCAGGAAGGTTGTCACCTGAGAAGGCTGGAGCTTGCTCTTCCTGTAGTTCAAGCGCAGGCCCAGGGTCTGAATGTGCTCCAGGAGCAGGGCCACATGGTGGTGGCAGAGCTCCTCCTCCTCCTCCAATCGTCGAGGTAATTGAGGATGCGGAGCCCCTGCAGCCTCATCGGCGCGAGGACCGCATCCATGCATCGGGTAAATGTCCGGGGAGCCAGGGATATGCCGAAAGGCAGGACCCGAAACTCGAACCGTCTGCCCTCGAAGCCGAACCTCAGAAACCGCCAGTGCCCCGGCCAGATGGGTATCTGGAAGTACGCATCTTTGAGGTCCACAGTGGCAAACCAGTCCCCCATGGTAATGGCCAGGGGGGGCCACACCCAGAGCCCTGGCCGCCCTGCCAATAACCTCATTGAAATGTGGGGTCGAAGAGCTTCCATCTTCTGCGCCGACCCCACTTTGCCCACAAGACAGGTCATCATCGTCGTCAGAAAAGACTGTCTCCACGTCGACCTCGTCTTCCACCTCCTCCAACCCCAGAGGGGGGGGGGGGGGTTCATGGACTCAGATGACCCACCAGACCTTCATCTCTGATATCATGTCTGCATTCACACTTGTTTCCTCATTCATTAGCAAACAAAATGGTCTTATCTTCTAAAGATACAAATATTTTTTAGACTCGAGCACAAAGTAAATGATTTCAGAAATGTTACTGACCAGCAGCAACACAGCCAACAGTTCAGTAAAGCCTCTAGTTGGTGTAAACTAGTGTGTTGGGGCCGGTAGTAATAGCTGCAGGACCAGACTAGATCTGCAGATCAGATGTTGTTGATGTCTAAATCTGTTGAGGATGTTTCATGTTCAACAATCCTGATATTTAGTAAGAAATAAAACTTCTGATGTTTTAACAAAGTCTTCATTCCAGGATTTGACTCAGATCTGAGGGAGAAAACATGAATCTAATATTCAAGTGAAACTGAGGCAGTTTTCCTCCTGAAACATCCCAAAGTACAGAGATCGTGTTCTCAACAGATCATATTTTTGGATTTAAATGTGTCTTTACTGATTTCACTGCTCTTGTTCTGGCAAGACTTCACTCAGAAAAAAATACTTTAAATCTCCACAATCCTCTTTTCCTGTTAAATAAAGATGAAATAAGTGAATTAAAACAGTGAACAGTTGAATCTCAGTTAAATGGACCCGTCTTGGGTGCAGGAGCCACTGCAGGAACATGTTCTGCTTGGAAGATGCTGCGGGACAGTACCAGCGGTGCAGCGGTTCAGCTTCACTCTGCAGGGTGGAGACCTGGGAACGTGGCTCAGGAAACCTCCCAAGATGCGTCACTTTACCGTCAGCATGTTAACAACTGAGTGCACGTTGTGACACGAGATGTAGTAAATGTTTGACTTTTAATCAGCCGTGAAGCCTGAGAGCAAGGGTCAAGTAAACTTTGAGTTTCCATGTGCAGGTGAACAGAAGCAGCAATAAAAATGAATCATGATGGAGACAGAAGAAACATGTGACCTCCACTCTCCAGGGGTTAAGTTCAGGGGAACATATCAGCCTGTGGTAAAGTGGAAGTGACTGCTGGGTTCAGCAAACGCTGGTTTATCACAAGCTGCAGACTGCTGAGCTTCACTTCATAACACTTCACATTTCATCATTTACAATATTCATGTTTTACTTCTTTTTTTAGTGTTTCTCCTGTTGATGTAACTTTCTGTCCTGAACATTTTATCCTGGTTCACGTCTGCAACCTCAGGACCTGGACACAGTGAAGATCAGGAGTCTCGGGAGTGACGTCACACCGCCCCCTACAGGAAGATGGTTACATGACATGTAGTGAGGTTTTCAAAGAGGAAAGAAGTCTCCAAAGTAAAATTTCCATGAACAAGGATTTTTTTTATTGCAGTGTTCGAACAATTATAGACAACTTAGAAAACAGTTCACACATGTTTTGGTGCTTTAGTAAACTACACCATGAATCTATACAGTTAGTATGATAGTAACTTAAAACAGCTAGGGGATGCATTTTCTTCCAAAGGGTGGGGTTGTGGTAATTTGTGCCAACGGGCCTGGGGTAAGTTGTGCCACTGGCACTTAAGATAATTCACTAGATAGGGCTCTGACAAGCTTGAAGAAAAGCAAGTAGAGCAAGCAAGAGCAGTACTCGAGTTGTAAAAATAAATCAGGGGGGATGGTGGATTTTATCATATGGGGACAGATAATTTGTGCTGATTACAAATAATATAATATATTACAAATAATAGCAGTGACCAAAACACCTGCAGAAATACTGCAGGAATGACATAGCAGCAGTTAAATGCAGCCTTCTGTAAGCTTTAAATATCCACTGGGCTTACATCAAATACATCAAAACACAACAATTAAAAACACTTTTCTGAACTTATCAATATGACTCTGTCCTTCACAGGATAAGTAACATGGATCACTGCAAAAACTCAAAATCTTAACAAGAATATTTGTCTTATTTCTAGTTAAAATGTCTCATTTTAGTAAAAAAAATTCATTACACTTAAAACAAGACTCATCACTGGAAAAAACAACAATTTTCACCTGTTTAAAGTAGATTTTCACTTATTATTATGTTATTTTTCTGGTGTTATTTTTCTGGGCATGACTCTAAATGTTGAAATAGCAGTACGGAGCCCCTAAAGGGACACAGATTTTTTTTTTTTAAATAATGAGTTTTACGCGCGCGCGTGAAACCTTTACGCGCGTGCGTAAAACCTTTAAGTGAGCACGTAAAGTTGTTTACTTGCAAGCAAAGTGGTAATGTCCTTAAAATGGAGTCCCAGGTTAAAATATAGCTCAGCTAAATCCTGTAATGTCATTTCCATTCATAAACAGAGCAGCAACTGGAGGGTCTCCTGTTCCAGCAAAACTCCCATGTACTTGTTTTTACGCGCTCACGTAGAACAACTTTTAGGCGCTCACTTATAAGTTTTGCGAAAACGCGTGAAGCTTTTTAGTGAGTGCATAAACGTTTTACGTGCTCACGTAAACAACTTTACGTGCTCACTTAAAGGTTTCACGTGCACGCTTAAAACTCATTAAAAAAAATAAAATCTGTGTCCCTTTAGTCTTTAGGTAAAACAAGACTCATCACTGGAAAAAACAACAATTTTCACCTGTTTCAAGTAGATTTTCACTTAAAATAAGTAGAAAAATCTGCCAGTGGAACAAGATTTTTTTCCTTGTAATGAGAAGATAAATCTTGTTCCACTGGCAGATTTTTCTACTTATTTCAAGTGAAAATTTACTTGAAACAGTTGAAAATTGTCAAATAAGTTATTTTTCTGGTGATGACTCTAAATGTTGAAATAGCAGTAAAACCACATTCATTGATGAAATGACATAAGGGATGGAAAGGAGGGATGGCAGTTTTACAGGGGGAATGATTTGGACCGTTTTTATTTCGGGGGGGATGATTTTGACTGTTTTTATTTCGGGGGGGTGATTTGGACCGTTTTTATTTCAGGGGGAGATGATTTGGACCGTTTTTATTTCAGGAGGGGATGATTTGGACCGTTTTTATTTCAGGGGGGGATGATTTTGACTGTTTCTATTTCAGGGGGGATGATTTGGACCGTTTTTATTTCAGGGGGGGATGATTTGAACCGTTTTTATTTCAGGAGGGGATGATTTGGACCGTTTTTATTTCAGGGGGGGATGATTTGGACTGTTTTTATTTCAGGGGGGATGATTTGAACCGTTTTTATTTCCCCCCTCATCTCCAGTACTGCCTATGTGAGGTCAGTTTAAGAGAACAAACCTCTGATTTGACTCATGCCGCGTTCCATTTGTCCTCGGAAGTGGGAATTTCCCAGTTCCCATTCGGATTTTTCAACTGGAACGCCCCTCGAAGTGGGATTTCCCACTGGGAAAGTGGGAGAGTCTTCACCACCCCCGAGTTCACATTCCAAGATGGCTGCCCCGGTTGTAAACAGTAGAAGAGAGCTCTGTAAAAATTCGCAGCACTTCTTTCTAGTTTTGGTCACACTAGATCAGTCATATACAAGTAGTGTTCAGCATATATATGCTGCTATAGTGTACTTCACATTTTTATGTGGTATATGCGAACTACAAACTTGTTTTCCGACTTTGTAACTGGAACGCTGATAACTCGTCTGTGGCGTCATTCCAAGATCCGAGTTCCGACTTCCGAGGTAAATGGAATGCAGCATCAGACCCCCCCCAGCCATCCAGGCCAGCAGACCGCGCTGTTTCACACCATGTCGTTGCTGCTCAGCCACAAACAAGGAGGAGGTTATTTTTACCACAGCTGTGTCCGTCGCAGGGAGGGTTTTTCTCCCACTAAACCTGCACTAAACCCGCAGCTGGAGCAGATTTAAGCCGTTTTTAGGCGGATCGGCTCCTGCAGAGCAGTTTCCACCGGGATCCGCCGCGGATCCGTGACGTCAGGGCCCATCAGCTGCAGTGAATCAGCTGGAGGTTTAAAGGACCTGCTGTAGTAACTGGAGATACGCAGCCACACGTGCTGGACCTTATTGGTAATGTTTTTAAAGCCAGATTGTCTCATGGTTTTTGCAGAAGGATAATTCGACAGGATTCCTGCATGGTAAATATAAACATATTGATTGATTGATTTATTGATTGATTGGTTGATTGGAATCTTTATTTAGAGCATAAAAAAAAAAATGTAATAAAAAAATAAAAAACAAAAAACAATTTCACAAAACAAAAAAAAATATACAAATCAAAAGTCATTAAACAAAATCAAAGGGAAATAACCTTCATGCCCGAAAAGGAGTAGGAGGCATTATAAATATTATACCTGAGCATTATTATTCTAAATAATATACCTATACAAAAATATATATATATATATATATAATATATATATATATATATATATATATATATATATATATATATATATATATATATATATATATATATATATGTGTGTAACGGCCTGATTAAGTAATGGTTAATAATTTAGTCAAAACAGTTAAAAATGTGTAATGATAATTTCATTATAATTCATAAAGTTTAAATTAGACTAAAATTAATATTTTAGCAATGTGTAGATACATGAAAAAAGTCTTTTCTATGTTTTGTATTTTAGGTTGTGTTGTCGCTTTAATTTTGTGGCTGTGGTTTCATGTAAGGAGAAGTTTAGTTTCACTTTCAGTTTGAGTCAGAAAATGCTGGAAGCAACACAGTCTTTTGACCGTGCTTTGGACTTGTAAATTACCTTAATCTTTTCAAGTAAACATTTTAAAAGCCAAGGAAGTTGTCATGTCTCATCGCTCGCGTCCAAATGACGGTGCACCTCTTCGGAGCCACCTCGTCACCAAGTGTCGCTTCATACGCGCTCAGAAGAACAGCTGAGGACCATAAAGCTACTGCATCTCCAGAAGCTGTGCAAACAGTCTTGCGCAACTTTTACGTAGATGACTGTCTGAAAAGTGTAGCTACAGAGGATGATGCAGTGACCTTATCTAGTGAACTTCGCACGTTGTGTGCCAAAGGAGGTTTCACAATGACGAAGTGGATGAGTCATAGCAGGAAGGTGTTGTTCACAAGTATCCAGGGTGGAATTTGTAGATGGTATGACATTGTTTCAGCTCTTTACTCAGACTGTTCCATACCCTCACTCCACTGTTTGAAATGCAAAATGTTTTGCTTGTAGTTCTACATGACTGTAATTTGAAATTACACATCAAACAAAGCGCGAATATATTAAATGGCCTATTTTGCTTAAAGGGATTGTGACATGAAAAACACATTTTTCTTGATTTTTTGTGTTTTGTTGGGTGTCTTGACATCAATTACACCCAAAAAACAACAAACTTTTAACATTCAGTGTATTGTGTGCTTTCTGGGATTTTCCGCATAACTGAGCAAAAACGGCTCATCTGGTTTGGTGGCGGATCGTTACGTAACGATCCGCTAAATCACCGCCCCCTCCACCCAGCTCCCTGCCTCCTCTCCTCTCCAGCGCACCATAAAGGCCGATTTATGGTTCCGCGTTACACCGACGCAGAGCCTACGGCGTAAGGTTACGCGGCGACGCGCACCATACGCTGAACCCTACGGCGTAGGCTCTGCGTCGATTTAACGCGGAACCATAAATGAGGCTTAACAAGGAGCTGTTTAGAGCCTCTTTTGTTCTAATCACCGGAGGAAAACTGCTAAGAAGACCTGCGGCCACTGACTGGACTTAAGATAAGGGGACAGTGCTGCTTGCATGCCTTTATTTTTATGATTGTTTGCTGTGGTTCGCCCTCCTGCTTTTCCGTGCATGCTTCGCCTGTCGCTCTCGGCTCAATGCCGCGTTCCATTTACCTCGGAAATCGGAACTGGGAACTGGGAATAGCAGCCATCTTTGAATGGTAACTCAGGGGTGGTGAAGCTTCTCCCACTTTCCCAGTGGGAAATCCCACTTCGAGGGGCGTTTCAGTTGAAAATTCCGACTGGGAACTAGTAAATCCCCACTTCCGAGGACAAATGGAACGCGGCATAACTCTCCGACGCCGCTGTGAGCGTATGGCTGGAAGAGGAGGAGGTTTGGAGGAGGAGCGGAGCAATGATTGACAGGAAAGGGGGGAAAGGAAGCATTTTTCACGGGGCAAAAAAACACTGTAATAAAAAGCCAGGAAAAGAGTACTAGAGTGAAGTTTTTCTTGTTACACTCTTTTAGACACATTTGAGGGATGTTGGCCAAGACTTTTAATAGTGTTAAAAGCATGTTAAAAATGATGTCACAATACCTTTAAAGTTAAAGATGTACATTTTAAAATGATGAATAAGGTCTATCCTGTGGCAGAATTTCTTAAAAAAAGATTTCAATTTAGATACAAAAGATTATTTATAAAGAAGTATATGGAAGAGGAAATACGTTAACGAGGAGTGTGAGAAACAGATACAATAGGGAAAAATTGTATATTTTACTTGCTTAAGATATGTTTATATATGTATGTGGATATTTATCTAGTATATATTATGTATTGAGAGGGATAGTTTTAATTATGTAATATATGTTATATATTTATTATGTATGTAGCATCAGAGCCGCCTGGGAGATTTGCGAGGCCCTATGCGAAATGGCTTGGGCGGGCCCTCGCGCGTGAGCGTAGCGAGCGCGCGCGAAATGTTTGGGTTTTTCGGGTCGGATCGGGTGTCTATATGCGCAATTTTAACTCTCCAATTAGCAAAATACTGAATACCTTCCCCCGCCTCCTCATCATCATCTCTTGCCTCAATGCGGGGCCCCACGGCTGCTTGAGACCCGGTCGGATCGGTGATTTTTGTAACAAATTTATCTAACGAGCCTTTCAGAGAGGCATTAAACTCTTCCATTTTCTTTAGTTTTTTTCTTTTTTCATCCCCTGATGGAAATTTCCTGAATCTGTCTCGTTCTCTCGACATTGTGTTACAGTTTGTTCCACACTCCACCTGTCTGGATCAGAGCAGCTTGTGTCTGCGCTTGGTCTGATCAGTTGTATTGAACAACAGACACGCGCATCATTGCACATATATTTATTGATATGCACAGACTAGTACACATTTAGGTCTGTAATGGAACGTGACTGTTGATATTTATAAGGGAAAAAACGAAAAAAAAAACGAAAAAAAAAAAAAAGTTTTTTTTTTTTTTTTTTTTTTTCAAAAACGGCCCATAGCGCGAGGCCCCTTGGGGCGCGAGGCCCCTTGGGGCGCGAGGCCCCTTGGGGCGCGAGGCCCCGTGCGGTCGCACGGTTCGCACACCCCTTGCGGCGGCTCTGTGTAGCATATATATATATATGTAGCATATATATATATATATATATATATATATATATATATATATATATATATATATATATATATATATATATATATTTATAGGGATATTTATGTAGTTTATATAGTGTATATTTATATAGATTTATATAATATTTGTATTTTCTATATATTGATCTAATATTTATGTAATATTTATATTTTCTATATACTTATATGGATAATTATGTAGTAATAGGCATGTTTACAGAGTATTTATATAGACTATATTTATATGGATATTGTGTACATATAATAATAGCAATAATGTAAATTCATAGAGTTATAAAGGGGTAGGAAATAGGAAAAAGTGTAAACTTCTTCCTACTCTTTCGAACATATGTGAATATGAAGATGTTACTGTTTATTTTTATTTATATGTTTTTATATACATGTTCGAAATAAATTCATTAATTAATTCATATTTGTAATGTTTTTAAATCCAGATTGTTCCATGATTTTTAGGTAATTCGACTGGATTTTAGCATGGTAAATATAAACACATTAAACAAAGCGCATTCCAAATTATTAAATGGCTTATTTTGGCTAAAGTTAAAGAAGTACATTTTTAAAATTATGAATAAGGTCTATCCTGTGGCAAAATTAAAAAAAAAAAAGATTTAAATTTGAGGTAGATCCATGTTCCTTCTGCAAAAAGGATGAAGAAACACTGGATCATTTGTTTTATCAATGTCCTTTGTCTCATTGTTTCTGGACAGACGTACACAATTGGATATCTCTTAAAATTAATTATGTTGCACCTTTTGAATTAAGCCATATTATTTTCTTCATAGATGATTTGGAATTTTCTGTTTCTGATATTATTAATATCATTTTGTTAGTGGTTAAGTACCATATTCACTGTGCCAAATGGAGAAATTGTAAACCCTCCTTCCGGGGTTTTATTAACGATTTTAAGATTTTTTTCACATGTCTCAAAAGAGTAGAAAACAAAAATGCAAGTAAAGTAAGTCTACACATTGCTCATTATTTGTTATTCTAATTTAATAATTCATCTCCTTTTCTATGCTCCATTATGTGAATCTAAATGCTTCATTTATTTTGTTATTCATATGCACCTTTTAATTCTTACAGCGCCTTGTTTTTTGTATTCATTACAAGAATCCCCATTTTTTTTTTTCCTTTCTTTTCATATTGCATTTAAATTGATATTTGCCCATTATCCTCTTTGAGAGTTTGTATATTTTCAATAAAGCTCTGGGGCCTCATTTATAAAAGAGTGCGTAGGATTCATACTAAAAGTGTACGTGCGCTCAAAAGCTGAAAATGGCGTGCGCCGTGCGCACAAAAAAGTGATTTATAAAACCGTGTGCACGCACACTTGCACGCAATGTTCGCTTTATAAATCACAGTCCAGCTGGAAGGTTGCTCAGGTGAATTCGCCTCATATCCCGCCCTCTACACGCCCACTTTTTACCATAAATGGGAAAATGCAAACTACATGATGATTGTATTTGCATATAAATGAGCCTGCTGAGCATGCGCAGCGCCACCTGAGATGGAGATGTTGTGGATGAGGTGGAGGCAGGAAAACCACATTATTTGGTGGTCACAGTAGTGGCATCACTAACAAAAATAAAGCGAGTGAGTTGCCTGCCAGAATCTGATTTCTGGCCGCGGGAGCCCGTTGAGCGATAGCGCTGAAACGTCAGATTTTCAGATTATGAAGCTCAAGAATGAGATCAAGTCACATTTAGGCAGAAACAACTTTTCATTAACTGTATTTGGCCTTCAATCAATTTTTGGCAGGTAAAAAGACCCATTTTCAGAGGAGAAATCAGATTGTGGCAGGCAATCACTTTTTGGCACGACATCGGCCCGGCGTGTCCTGCACCGTGGCTGCAGCAGCAACACCAGTGTCAAACACAGAGGGACACGATCAGCACTATTATATTACAAGTCTGATATGTGATGACATTAAAGTTTGGTCTGCGTCGCCAGTTCCCCATATCTTCAAAATGTTTGTGCGCTAGGATCAAAGTTTGCGTAAAGATACGCACATTTTTCCGTTAGTTTTTTTTTTATTTTTTTAAATCCCAACCTTTGCGTAGAAGGTGGCTTGTGCATCTTTCAAGCCCTGTTTTGTGCACAAGCAAGCTTTATAAATGAGGCCCCTGGTGTGTGTTTCTGCAGATGGAAGTAGGAAGTGAGCGGATCCGGACCTGAAGTTTTCCACATGGACCAGACTGAGGACCTGGAGGTGGGAGACCCCCCTTCTGGAGACCCCCCCTCTGGAGACCCCTCCTCTGGACCATCTCTGCCCGGGGAAGACCAGGGTCTAGCCGCTCAGAGGTCAGATGATCATCTCTTTTATTTTTAACAATTTGTTTATTAAGTTTTTACATAAGAAAACAGCTGTTCTCCATTTTGGTTTAGTTCGGGGGTCGGCAATATGCGGCTCTTTAGCGCCGCCCTAGTGGCTCTCTGCAGCTTTTTCAAAAATGTTTGACCTTTTTTTTTCTTTTTTTTCTTTTTTTTTTTCCTTTTTTTTCTTTTTCCTTTTTTTCTCTTTTTCTTCCTTTTTCTTTTCCTGTTTAATCTCAACATTTCAACTTTTTTTCTCAACATTTCGACTTTTTTCTCGAAATTTCAACTTTTTTCTCGAAGTGCATAATGAAAAAAAAAATCTTCCCCCAGTTCTAACTAATATAGAAACATGCAGCATGTGTTGCCTTCATTCTAAGGCTTATACAAGACTTGTAATTTTTTGCGGCTCCAGACATATTTGTTTTTGTGTTTTTGGTCCAATATGGCTCTAAAACATTTTGGGTTGCTGACCCTGTGGGTTGAAAAGTCTTGTATAAACCTTAGAACAGGGGTGTCCAAAGTCGGTCCTCGAGGGCCGGTGTCCTGCATGTTTTAGATGTCTCCCTGCATCAACACACCTGATTCAAATTACCGGTCGTCACCAGCTTGCCATCAAGGTCTGGACAACTCTGTTGGTGACACAGCTACTTACCACGGTGTGCAGAAGCAGGGAAACATCTAACACCTGCAGGACACCGGCCCTCGAGGACCGACTTTGGACACCCCTTCCTTAGAATGAAGGCAACACATGCTGCATGTTTCTATATTAGTTATAACTGGGGGAAGATTTTTTTATTTCATTATGCACTTCGAGAAAAAAGTTGAAATGACGAGAAAAAAGTTGAAATGACGAGAAAAAAGTTGAAATGTCAAGAAAAAAGTTGAAATTTCAAGATTAATGTTGAAGTACAATTTTGAGAAAAAAAGTCAAAATGTTGAGGAAAAAAGTTGAAATTTCGAGAAAAAAGTTGAAATGTCGAGAAAAAGTTGAAATGTCGAGAAAAAAGGCGTAATGTGTTAATCTTGAAGTCCAATCCCAAGAAAAAACTTGAAATGTCTAGAAAAAAGTTGAAATGTCGAGATTAAAAAGGAAAAGAAAAAGGTAGAAAAAAAGAGGAAAAAGAAGGAAAAAAGAAAAAAAATAGAAAAAAAGGAAAAAAAAAACTTTTTTGAAAAAGCCACTAGGGCGGCGCTAAAGAGCTGCGGGTTGCCGACCCCCGTTCTATATGTATTAATCATTGACATCATGACGCTGCTCCATGTCAGAGCTACTCCTCAGACTATTGTTGTTCACAGGATAAGACCCGGACCTGGACCTGGACCCGGAACCGGACCTGGACCTGGACCTGGACCCGGACCCGAACCCAGACCTGGACCCGGACCTGGATCCAGCGAGTCTGTGTGTAGTAATCGCTCCATGGAGCCCCCGCTGCGGTTCCAGTCAGAATCACGGTGAGTTCACGCCATCGTTGGGACACAGCCCAGTGTGGAACATGGGAGGACTTGATTTCAATTCTGAGCCCAGCCTGGATTTCTTAACATTGAAACAAAGGAACCTCCACAATGGCCACGGTTACATGATCTTTTTTAATTCAGAATTAATTATTCCGAATTAAACTATTTTCCTTGGAGTTTACATGGAAATAGTAATTCCGAATTGAGGTTTACATGGAAAACACGTTTGATCGGCTTTCTCCAATTCCCCTTAGGGTCTGGGGGTTGGGAAGGTTCTGATTGGATAGGGGGGGGACCGGAAGTTAAACTACCGGAAGAAAAACTAACTTAGCTGCTACAACTTTGAAAAGCTCACAATTTTTATGTTTCCTGTTTCCATCTGTTCTTTTAATTATTTCCAGGTCCTCCAAGCTATTTATTAAATAAATGGTCTCTGCTCTTGACCCCCGTTTACTGCGTGCTGCCATCCTGAACGCCGGGGGGTTTCCAGTTTCTTAGATCAGCCAAAAGGGTTGTGAATGCAGCCGACCGTCGTACCTTCACCCTTCCTGGGGGAGTGAACTTTATTAGCCCCTTTTTTTGTGATTGAAACGAGTTTTTTAACTATTTGACTCAAACCTGAATTGAATTAGATGCATATTTTTGAAAGACATGAACACAACAAATTATTATCCAGCAATTCACTTTAATACAAAATAAAAAAAATTAACTGAATAAAATAAGCATCTTTCTGAAACAGAAACCTGTCCTGCTTAACTTAAAACTGTATAAATGAATATAAAACAATAGAAAGAAAGCAGAATATCCATCCTGTAATAGTGCACATTTTTAGTGCAATAACAAAAGCAAACAGAAAGTCTGTAGAAAACTTATTATATATCTTATTTGTGCATCAAAGGCCATGACTGTGTGTGTGTGTGTGTGTGTGTGTGTGTGTGTATGTATGTATGTATGTATATATATATATATATATATATATATATATTTTATATTGATTTATATATATATATATATTTTTATATATATATGTAAAAAAATTATATATATATATATTATATACACGTACATATATATATATATATCACGTATATATATATATATATATATATATATATATATATATATATATATACAGTATATAATGTATGTGTTATATATGTAGATATGTACGGTACATAGATATCTTTAGTTTTTTGTATAGAAATTAGATTAATTTAGATTATAATGAAATAGAGTTTAGGGAGTAGGATTTAATAAGTTTTTACTTCTTCCTCCTACTGTTTCATGTTCAATATAAAATTCCAATTCAATTGTATGTTGTATTTCTGTATGTTTTATTCTGTAAAGCACTTTGGCTCCACCTAGAGGTGGCTGTAAAGGGCTATAGAAATAAAGTTTACATTCTTCTGAGCTCTTGCTGCAGTGAGGAGTTGTTTGTCTTTGAGTAAAAAACGGTTCATAATTGAGGCTGACAATGAGCTCACCTCTCTACCTCATCACTGTTACAGGATTGGACCTGGACCAGAATCTGGACCTGAACCTGAACCTGGACCCAGCTGTGTCTCCTTGAAGAGCGACCAGTCAAAGGAATATATTCTTAATTTTGGGAAGGCTGAACTTTCTCCTGCACAGAGGTGAACTGGACCTTAAATGAAGTTCTTTCCAACACAAGTCCATCAGGAGTCTAAAGAGTTTGTTTCTGTCAGTTTCAGTCAGAGAGACTCCCCAGGACCTGGACCTGGACCTGGACCTGGACCTGGACCTGGACCTGGACCTGGACCTGGACCTGGACCTGGACCCAGCTGTGCGTCCGTGAAAAGCGACCACTCGAAGGAGATTATTATTCAGTTTAAAGGAGACCGACCTCCTGCAGCGAAGAGGTGAGGCCACTTGTGTTTTATGGTTCTTTCAAAGGAGAGTTCTGCAGTTAAATCAGCTCTCCGTCTTTTATTACACACGACGGTCTAAACCGGGGGTCGGCAACCCGCGGCTCTCCTTTTTTATTTTTTTTTCCTCTTTTTTTCTCTTTTTATTCCTTTTTTCTCGTTTTATTGCTTTTTTTCTCTTTTTTCTTCCTTTTTCCTTTTTTAATCTCGACATTTCGACTTTTTTCTAAAAATTTTGACTTTTCTCGAAATTTCGACTTTTTTCTCAACATTTCGACTTTTTTCTCAACATTTCGACTTTTTTCTCAACATTTCGACTTTTTTCTCAACATTTCGACTTTTTTCTCGACATTTCGACATTTTTTTTCAACATTTCGACTTTCAACATTTAGACTTTTTTCTCGAAATTTTGACTTTTTTATCGACATTTCGACTTTTTTCTTAACATTTAGACTTTTTTCTCGACATTTAGACTTTTTTCTCAAAATTTTGACTTTTTTATCGACATTTAGACTTTTTTCTCGACATTTTGACTTTTTTCTCGACATTTCGACTTTTTTCTCAACATTTCGACTTTTTTCTCAACATTTCGACTTTTTTCTCAACATTTCGACTTTTTTTTTCAACATTTCGACTTTTTTATCGACATTTCGACTTTTTTCTTAACATTTAGACTTTTTTCTCGACATTTAGACTGTTTTCTCGACATTTCGACTTTTTTCTCGAAATTTTGACTTTTTTATCGACATTTCGACTTTTTTCTCGACATTTCGACTTTTTTCTCGAAGTGCATAATGAAAATAAAATGTCTTCCCCCAGTTCTAACTAATATAGATACATGCAGCATGTGTTTCTTCATTCTAAGGCTGATACAAGACTTTTCATTTTTTGCGGCTCCAGACATATTAGTTTTTTGTGTTTTTGGTCCAATATGGCTCTTTCAACATTTTGGATTGCCGACCCCTGTTCTAAACTGTAACTTCTGATCAGATCCGTCCCAAATGGTCTTGTTTTTATCAGCCTGTTCCAGTTTTAGTTTCAGTCTAGTCTTGGGGTCCAGCTATCATTCTAATTTTATTAGTTTTAGTCACGTTCATTCTCCTTTTAGTCGTGTCAAGTTTCAGTCGACTAAAAGTCTGAGCATTTTAGTCTTATTTTAGTCAAATATTGTATTTAGCCAAACCCATTTTACAATTCAAACAAGATTATCTTATTATTATGTTATTGTTACCTGATAGAGCAGGGGTCCGCAACCTTTATTATCAAAAGAGCCATTTTGCCCCCACTTCTATAAAAGAAATATTGTCGGGAGCCGCAAGAAATGACAGAGATTTTAAAAGTTTTCATCTTTTATTTATTTTAGCTGTTACAATCCCTAAATATAACGACAGAAGTGCAGTGTGCATTTGTAGGCGTACTTTGAAATAAATTAAACCATGAACTGTAGGCCTATTTCAGTTTATATTTGTGTAAAAGTACAATAAAAACTACCCCACTTTAATATAAATAAAAAATGTAGCTGCAGCTTAGCAGTTTTAAAAATAAAAATAGAAATATAGAAATTGAAAATAGTTATTTTAAAATTAGATGGCATCAACTCAAACTCCAATATAACTGCCCAACAAAATAAACTAATAATATGACTAAAAATGAATTCAGAAATGTAATTTATTTATGTTCGGGTTTTTTTTTCAAGGCCAAAGGGAGCCGCTACGATGAGGTTGCAGACCCCTGTTATAGACTGAAGAATACATTCATTCCAGATACAGAATACTCTCGTTTGAGTTTACAACATATTTATTTTGATCTTTTTCTTTTTCGACGACACATTGGGTTTTCTTGCATGATTTAATTTCATCTTTGCGGTTGTTCCACAGATTAACTCCCTTCACTGACACACAATGGGTTTTGATGTTTGTTCCTACATGCTGTTTTTTGAAATTACATATCTATGGAGCCAAATCAAGGCCAAAAGTTTTGCTAATTTGAAAATAAAATTTGAACCTGAAAATTCTTTTTTACAGTTTCAATTTCAAGTCTTTTTTTTTTTTTCAGTGTCACATCTTTTTTTTTTCAGTTTCAAATCTTTTTTTCAGTTTCAGACTTTTGGTATTAGCTTTTGATATTAGTGACACATTTCTGTTTAAAAAGCTGTTTTAGACCGTACTTGGTAGTATGTGGAAGTTTGGAAATGTCAAACTTTAAAGTGTGGCTCTTGAACTGTACAGTCTGGCATAGTTAATTGCTTTTATACTGCGATTGGTGCCAAGTACGGTCTAAAACAGCTTTTTAAACAGAAATGTGTCACTAGTATCCGTTTTTTCCACTGCCAATCACGTGAATATGGTGTATATAGTGTTGAATCAAACTTCTACTGATAACTTCAACGTTTCCTGAAGGCAACATGACTGAGGAACGTCCCCTGCCTTCTCTCTTATGCTGTCACTCATGATGCCACGCCCCTCTCAGTTGATGCCACGCCCCCCACGCCAGATCGGGGCCAAAAGTCTGAAACTGAAAAAAAGATTTGAAATTGAAAAAAAAAAATTTGAAACTGAAAAAAAAAGATTTGAAACTGAAATAAAAAAATTGAAACTGTAAAAAAGAATTTTCAGGTTAAAATTTTATTTTCAAATTAACAAAACTTTTGGCCTTGATTTGGCTCCATACATATTCCCCTGAGATTGTGTTTATTTTCTTTTATTTGGACAACTTCTGGATGTCTTGTGGCAACTGATGCTGATTCGCTTTGTGCATGACTTGTATAGTTTTGAAGTCGACCAGATCCTTTAAATTTGAGTGTTCTCAGTTTTATGAAGAGTGGGTTTGTTGTCAGATCATGTCAGATCAAACGCTCCTTTTTTCCAAATGTGATTTTTTTTCCTCAGGAGGAAGGTGGAAAGTCCTGAATCGGCCTCTTCTCTGGTGAAGAGCAGCGTGCATCGTGAACATGGACCGCGGCAGGTTCCCAGAACGTAAGTGATTTAAAATCCTTCATTATGAGATCTGGACAGCAGCAGCAAACTATGAATCAGTGGCGGCTGGTCAGTAGGGGGCGCTAGCTGGTCAGTCATTTCTATTTTTCCAATTCTTGTATTCGTGTCAAAGGTTCCTTATAAAACAAACATTGCAAATATACATTCCACACAAGTACATTTGTAATCGAACCGAGGTTGATAAAGGGAACAGTAGATTGGACACTGTATGTAAACATTAGAATAAAGTGTGCAGAGATTGAATGTCCCATGACAATTATACAGTAATATAATATGAAAATAAGCTACAAACAATAATGAATAAATTAAATACACAACATTTAAGTAGAACAATACAACAAGGTCCATCATACAAGTGGTAAGTAATGATATCAGTCTTCTAAATCAGTGGGAAAATGTCAATCCTTTTTTTTTTATTTTTTACATTTTTTGTGCTTTTGTTTCAGTTATTAGTTTAAAAATGTTTAAATAAAATCCAAATTCATTTAAAAAACAACACATTTGGGGGATGACTTTAAATATCTATTTTTATGAATAAAGAATTTGGCTATACAGAGGATTACAGATAGAGCCCATCACTTTTGTTTTGTAAAAACATGCCAAATGTTATTTTATCTCTAGTAATAGAAGTTGGGAAGGATAAAATCCTTCGCTTTATCCATTTGTGAATGTCAAACCAGAACATAAGTTGAACAAATATTATCATCAAAACCAAAACGTGATCTGAGTAGTTCTTTGGAAGGAAATATGTTGTTCATAATTTTGAAGTGTTTCTTTCACTTTGGGGGGAATAGGTAATGTTAGATACATTGTCCTTAATTTAGTAGTGGAATTTTTATCAAATTTGTGTAAATGCCGTTTTTGTTTTGTCTTTCAGGGAACAGGTTTTCATTAAGACAGTTTCTAATACAGTTTTTCTCGATTGCTTTGACACATTTTGCACATCATGGGTCAACTTTATCTAATGCTCACACCTTCTTTGCACAGCAAGAGTCCTCTCTGGCGAATCGGTTAACTATTTCTCATTGCTTTCACACAATTTTCTTTGACTTTTAACACACTTTTCAAAACAGTTAACACACTTCTCACAAAGAGACACAAAACATAACTGATTTATCATGGCAACACATTGCAGACACTTTGTAGCAGCCAATTGGAACTGCTCTCTCAATTCTAAAAAATATCAGCACCTGTGTGAACTCTCTTTGCAAAACAAAGCAAGTAGTCCTCAACCTATCAAAGAGGTCAATAGCTTGAAGTTGACACCAAGCATGGATGGAGGAGGACGTGGACGAGGACATGTGGCCTGATCGTCAGGCCCGTGTCAACAATGCGTAATTTTCCTGTATTTTAATTTTTTTTTCGTATTTATAGGGTTTCATTTCATTGTGTTTCATTTACGGTACTTTCTTTGAGAATTGACCTTTGTTGTACTGCATATTGAACCCTGTCATTTTGATTGCTTACAGTACGTGCATATGACAAGTACTGCAATAAATATTTTTCTGTCAGAATCTTGACATTTTGTACACAGTAGAACAAATGTAAATCAATGGTGTTGACAGGAACTTCAGCAATACAAAAACACATCTACAATATTTTACTGTATACACATTTTCTGATTTTACTGTAAATACTCTGTGACAGTATATTTCTAAGTTATATAACTAAGTTAGAGTGCTCAATACAAACCCAAATTGTAGTATGTTGTCAGTTGTAAAATAGTCAATACTATGAGGGTGTTGAACAAAAGTTGATATTGATAGCTGTGGTTTCAATTTTGTTATCCATTGTTAAATAAATGAGAAAACACACATGTTCAATTGAGAAAAAATTGTAGGTTTTGATGGAAAAGTTTGGTTTTGATGGATGTGTGACAAGTTTTGAGAAAGTGGTGTCATTCTGCAAACATCATAAAGTGTTTTGGTTATTTCAGCTTCTGTTAAGGGCTTTGTGTGAGCTGTTTTGAAAAAGTAAACTGTGAATGGAAAAATGGGCCAAAACGATCGAGAAAAACTGTAAAATTATTTTTTGTCTGAGATTAGCTGGTCAGTAGAGGGAGCTAGGGCCCCATTAAAATCAAGAAATGAAAATTAAAAATAAGAATAAAGTAAAAACATGTAAGATGCAAATAATTATTAAAATAAGTCTGTGGGTGACTGTCAATAGTAAATAAATGTTTAAATATTTATTTGGTTCCAAAATGTTTTTTTATTTTATTTTATTTACTTCCGGTCCAACAGAATCCAGTGTAAACTCTTTTGATAATCACGTGACCTGAGGATCTTTTAATTGGTTTAATTAGATTGGTAAAGGGACGCAGAAACTCAGTTATCAGCAACGGACTACGCTAAATCCCCCCTTCATGGACGGCTGTTAAAAATTAAATCTCCTTATTTCAACAGTGTCTAAAACACATAAATACTCTGATTACAACTGTCAATTTATCCTGAACCCCTTGTACTTGTCAACAGGATTTTCCTTCTTTATTTATTATTTAAGTATTCAATTTTCATTCATTCTTTTTTTTTTCTCATTCTTTTTTTATTTATTTTTATATTCATTTATTTATTTTCTTCCTTTCCCTTCATGCAATCTCAATTTAATAGGTGTGATTGTTTTCTCGATTTGATGTACTTATGATTACATCTGAGTTTGTCATTGTTCTTGTTAAATAAAGTAATTAAAAAAAAAAGAAAAAAAAATGTTATCGGCAACCAATCAGCGATCAGTATCGTAACTCGTATGTTGTTTTTAATCTAATGTGATTGGACAATTCATTCCCCGTCTTTTTTAGAAAATCAAACTGATCTACACAAACCAGATTTTTATGTTTGTTTTAAATAGGTTAAATAACACTTGATTTTGATCAAATATCTGAAAGAAAGGAACGTTATCTTTTCAAATAATATAAATTCCAGACAGAACAATGGAATTGTTCATGTTTTTCTTCTCTTTAATGTGTAAAATAAACTCAAGAGAAAAACAATACAAAACAAAAGTGATCATAAAGTAGGGGTTTAACATTTCAACAAGTCCAGTTTTCTGTTTCCACTGCAGCAGAACTGAACTACTTCACTAAAACTAATGACCAATAAGCCATTATTGTTGGATGGTCACATTTTTCAAAATTAAATGACCAAATTATTATTTTCTACCTTTCTTTTATCCCCATTTTACCAAGCTTGTACCTAACCGGGACTTCTGTGTACCGTTACACCCCGTTGTATGCCAAAGTAAATTGCAACCCCCCCCAAAAAACTTTTTAGCACCAGCCGCCGCTGCTATGAATCAAACTATCATGGGATGGACGAGGTTTGCACTTTTGGGGACCTTCAGAACTCCAGCGGAGGTCTGAGTTACCAGGTTGTCTCCACGATTCGTCCTCAGACCGGAGCAGCAGATGTCGGAGCCTCCCAGTGGTCCGTCTGTCCAGCAGCATCAGCCAGACCTGGAGCCCATATTCACGGTCTGTACCTGAACCTCTACCTGTACCTGAACCTCTACCTGTACCTGAACCTGTACCTGTACCTGTACCTGAACCTCTACCTGTACCTCAGGGCCGCCTCAAAATGTTTCCTAGTATAGGGGGGGCCAGAGGGGGCCACTTGAATTGTTGGGGTGGAACCAAAACTAAAAGCCATCATTACAGGACTTTATTATACTGTTGTAGTATACAGGCTCAGAAATATATAGAAAAAAAATATATATATATATATATAATTATTATTATTTATTTTTTTTTACTTATTTTTTACTTATTTCTTTACTATATTTTTTTACTTTATAACTTGTCTGCATTAGGGGTGAATGGTCAATATCATGTTGGTAAAAACCTAAGGCATATATATGTATGCATTTTTAATATATATCATATATATTTTAATATGTTATTTTATTTATACATATATCATTTTTGTATATATATATATATATATATATATATATATATATTTTTTTTATTAGGCCCAGAAATACTTTTTTTTTTTGGTCTGCATATTAATGGTTAATACCATGTTGGTAAAAACCTATGGCATATATATATATATATATATATATATATATATATATATATATATATATATATATATGCATTTTTAATATATAATATATATCATATATATTTTAATATATCATATATATTTATTTTATTAATATATGTATACATTTATTTTTTATTCATGTTTTTCTATATATTTTTTTATTTAATTTAATTTTTTTATTATTAGGCTCAAAAAGAAACGCCGACTGATATGCATTTGGCCCAAATAATTTGGGATGAAATGCATAACTCACGATAGAATCTATGTGACCGGCAAGTATTTTTTTTTTCGTTTTTTTTTTTTATTGAGGCCAGTGGGGGGGCAGCAAATTTGTAGGGGGGGCCGTGGCCAACCCAACCCCCCCCCGCCCACCGACCACCACCACCCTCCCCCCCGGTGGCGCCACTGGTGTACCTGCACATGCTGGTCTCTGGAGACCAGTAAATGGATGTCATGTCTGTCTCTAAGATATCAGGCTGATGGTTTCTTCATGTTGTCACCTGTTGCAGACGCTGGAGGAGAACATCATCACGTTTGTGAAGAAGGAGCTCAAGAAGACCAAGAAGCTTCTGAGTGGAGATTACCCAGAGCATCTGGAGGACGAGGGAGAACAACAGACGACGAGTAACAGAGAGTCATTTCTGAAGATCACTCTGGACTTCCTGAGGAGAATGAATCAGGAGCAGCTGGCGGAGCGTCTGCAGAGCAGTAAGAGTTTACTAAACTTTACTAAAGGTTTTACTAAACATTCACTTCAGGATAAATGACACAAAACAAGCCTCATTCATGAAACTTGACAACAGATTTGTGAAGAAACTATTCAGAGCAAAGTTTACCTGCGTTTTGGCGTGTATAAAAATGTAAGAAGTTCTGAACTTTTTGTTGGAACAAGATCTGTCGACCACTGGGAAGTTTTCTGTAAATGAGGAAAAATCCTCGTCCGGTTCCTGGTGACGCGTGAAACTTGGTGTTGGGATCTCGTTAGTGGTTACTGAGGCTTTGGGTGCTTAAAGTGCTGTTGTTCTTGGGGCTTGTTTAGTTAATAAAGGGTTGATCAATAATTGTCTGATAACAGTTATTAATAATGTAAATAAATTATAAAATGAAGAATTTAAAGCTGAATATCAGAAATGAATAACTAAACGGCACAATCAGTATCAAAATAATACACAGATTTGACACAAAGCTGGTATATTAAAAGCTTCACACGGGGCACCATTTATATCGTTCAACAAAGGGAGTGCTGGTTCAGTTATTAGAGAGTTATTAATAACTGTCTTATGATAGGTATCAATAATTAATAATAAAGATGACTTATCAAAATATATTATCAAAATGAATCAATCAAAATGAATCAATCAAAACGGGGCACCACCTGACTCACCAGGAAATAACTAAACAGCAAAATCAGTCTCAAAGTAGCTATATTTGCACATGTTAAATAAATAAAAAATCATAATGATGCACCTAATGGAATACATTAATCCTTCGTTTTTTGGCGTTCCAAAAACAACCCGTGATAGGTGAAATCCGCGAAGTAGCAACCTTTTTGTTTTTTTTATTTTACAATTTTTATACTAGACTTCAAATTGCAGAGATCAGCCCCGCCCCACCGAGACCCGATTAATTGGATCTGAACCGGAGAAAATGAAAAATGATTATGAAAAAAATACAATAAGTACAGTAGGACAAATTGTGACTGGCGCGTATTTCGCTGGTCTTCTGATGCTGCTGCATCCTGACTCGCTCTGTATCGTCTTTTTCTTCTAAATCCAACGGTGCAGGTGTGTTTTTTCGAGAGAAGAAAATAGTTATGGGTCGTTGCTGTGGCTCTTTTTTCTTCTTGGCAAAAAGATTCTTATAAACCGACATGCCACCATGGATTATATCTGAGAACTGTAATGAACGATTCATCAAAGGGTCCCGTTCTTGAGCTGCTCGCTGAAGCTCATTGGCTGTTCTCAGCTTGTTGCTAAGCGACCAACGTTATTGACACAGGAAGTGAAGAAGTGGGGAGTCTATTTAGCCAATCAGAATGCAGAACACAATGCATGAATCATTAATGAACAGAATGACACAAAGTCATTCATAAGACATTGTAAGGAATAATTTATGAATGTGTTTGAGTAATTTTTGTGTTTTTTGTACACTGGTGACAGACACAGGAAATGATTTCATTACTTATTAATCATTATTCAACATTTAATTATACTACTACTCCGACAGGTTGTTAAAGGAAAAATGTAAAAAAAAAATTTGCTCTCATATTAAGAGACATTTTTCAGAAATATGTTTATGTCCTTGCAATTATTTTTTGTGTGTATTTTATACATTGGTGACACAAAATGAAGGTGAGAAAAACAAAGTCATACGTATACAGGCTAAACCAAAGAGAAATGTATCAAAAAAACATAATTGATGTTCATTTCTTTTCAATTAAAGATTTGTAACAAATCACTTTACTCATTTGGTGTAGTACGTATACGGGTTGGGGGGACCTGGCTGGTCTTAGACACAAGTAGGGGGGGCTACAAGGAAAAAAGGTTGGGAATCACTGCTATAGAGTAACAGATAAGGAAAGAGTCCGAGCACAGGCCTTTAAACCAGTAAATGTTACAAATGTGTTTGGCCACAGTCCTATGTGAACATGGGAAGCCTTAATTTCAACTTTTAAGGCCCAGCTCTGAGGCCTCACTCTGAGACCAGCCTCGATTTCTTACAGCTGACCGTCGGCGTTAAAACAAATGTATTAAGTCCAAACCCCAGCGGGCTTTGCAGTTTATTGCCACACACACGTAGATGATCTGAAGTTTGTGTTTATGTGTAGTTGGTTGTTGTTTATGTGTAGTTTAGCATCCGAATTTATCCCAAGTGTTGTTTCACATCTTTTAACACTTGTGTAAATAAATTCTGATTCATTTGAATGAGACAAGATGTTTGTGTTTATGTTATACATATATGTCACAGCTGCTGGTTGCAAAGGTCTGAGCTCGGACTCCTTCCTTCACTGTTATGCTGTAACGCCCCCCCTGGCAATAGGCTGCACGTATGGAATAACAGCTATGGAATAACAGCTACTTTGAGACTGATTTTGCTGTTTAGTTATTATTTTCTTGATGAGTCAGGTGGTGCCCCGTTTGTTTTGATTCATTTTGATAAGTCATCTTTATATATATGACTTATTAATACCTATCACAACACAGTTATTAATATCTCTAATAACTGAACCAGCACTCCCTTTTGTGGCACACTATAAATGGTGCCCCGTGTGAGGCTTTTATTATACCAGCTTTGTGTCATGTAAAGTCTGTGTAAAATAATCCAATATTAATTTTGAAAAAAAAATAAAGGTGGTGGAAAGTCAACACTTGAAATAAAGTTCTGATATCTAAACTACACATAAACAACTAAACATGAAACAGAAATATCAGTCTATATACATGAATGTGTGCATGTGTGTGCGAGAGAGAGACAAGATGGCTGTTCATAGATGTGTGAATTGTAGAAATGGCGGACGAAGTCACGTGGTGACTGAGTCTCAAGTGATTAAAAATGGCGGACGTCATCACACCCAGCATAGGGGGTTAGTAGGAAAGATGAGAGAAAGAAGAGAAGAGAGTAAAACCCAAAACAGGAGAATAACTTCTCACTACCAGAAAACTAAGCCGCTCTGATGTTTCCCAGACAGAAACGCACCAACCCTGATGAGGAAAAGCTTTGTTTTCTGTTGTGGGAGAATGCGTCAACGAGATCCAGCAATGTGGATTCAACAATAAATTAAAGCTGCAAGCAGCGATGAACGGGCCCTCGCACCCTTGTGCACGTTCAGGCGTGCTGCAGTGGAAGCGCTTGCATGACTTGCATGTCGATTCTTCAGGCCTGGACATTTAGCCGATGACACCAGCCACGACTCGCGATATCAAACCATTCAAAAGTTAGGGCAGAAAGTAGGAACTATGAGATATCGACCAATCAGATGAAGGGGCGGGGCTAATTTGCAGCAATTATGTTCGAGGACTCAAAACCATGTCCAATGACACCACCCAGGAGTCTTTATGTCAAACCATTCAAAAGTTATTGCAGAAAATAGGATCTATCAAATATCGAACAATCAGAAGAAGGGGCGGAGCTAATTCATGCTAATGAAGGTCAAGTACTCAAAACTGAGTGAGATGACACCGCCCACGACTCTCTATGTCAAACCATTCAAAAGTTATGCCAGAAAATAGGGACTATCAAATATTGACCAATCAGAAGAAAGGACGGGGCTAATTCATGCCAATGAAGGTCAAGTACTCAATACCAAGTCCGATGACACCACCCACATGTATTTATCACAACTCGTTCAAAAGTTATGGCAGACAAAAGTTTTCTAGGGGGCGCTGTTGAGCCATCTTGCCACGCCCATTAATGCAAACCATGAAATATCAAATTTATCGCCAAGCCTTGCTTGCATGCAAAATTTGGTGACTTTTGGGGAACTATCAAATATGGACCTATCAGATGAAGGGCTTTTTGGCGTCTAGCGTCGCCACGGTAACGCTTTTGAAAGAGAAAAGTAATGCGCATCATCGCAGGATGGAGACGGAAATTTTGATGTATCACACCTGGGTGCACATTACGGTTCGGGCTCTGAAGCGGCTGAAGAAATGGCATAAATTGCGCCAATATTACATGATCAATTGAAAATGGTCGACTTCCTGTTCGGTTTCGGCCATGGCGCCAAGAGACTTTTCTTTAAGTTGCGACATGATACAGGTGTGTACCGATTTTCGTGCATGTATGTCAAACCGTATTGTGGGGCTTGAGGCACAAAGTTTTCTAGGGGGTGCTGTTGAGCCATTTTGTCACGCCCATTAATGCAAACCATTAAATATCAAATTTTTTTTTTTTTAGGGGTCACGGTGGCGCAGCAGGTAGTGTGGCCGTCTCACAGCAAGAAGGTCCTGGGTTCGATTCCCGCCGGGGACGCTGTGGGCGCTGAAGTGCGTGTTAGTTCCCCCCATGACTTCAGTGCCCACACCATGGGTGGGGTTGGCGAAAGGATCTTTCTGTGTGGAGTTTGTATGTTCTCCCCGTGTTCCCTTGGGTAGCAATGTGAGCTACCCTCACAAAAACATGCAACAGTCCTGGGCTATACATGCCCCCTCTGGCCAACCGGGGCGCCAGATGGGGTGGGGAGGATCCGGCCGGAATAACGTGATCCTTCCACGCGCTACGTTCGGCCGGAGAATCCTCATCCTGTCTGGTGAAAAGAAGCGGTCCATCACTCCTCAGGATAAGAAGGAGACCTGAGCTCAGTGTAGGGCCCTCCTTGGGTTGGCAGAGGGGAACAATGCCAAGGACTGTCTAGGTATGAGCACTGGGTGATGAAATGGGTAAAAAATCGGGGATAAAAAATATATTTAAAAAAAAAAAAAAAATCAAATTTTTTGCAAGGCCTGGCTTGCATGCAACATTTGGTGACTTTTGGGACACGTTTAGGGGTGCAAAAAGGCCTTCCTTTCGTCAGAAGAAAGAAGAATAATAAAGAAAAATTCCTACAGATACAATATAGCCTTCGCACTGTAAGTGCTCGGGCCCTTATAAACTGTAAAATAGGCAAACACACTTCAGCAGCTGAGGTGGGATCGGTGGTCCGGATCACAATGTGTGCGACACTGTAAAACAAAGCTAGTTTAATGCGTTAACTAAGTTTTTCTGTCCTCTTATGTGGGTCGCTGAATTAAAATGTCCAATAAATCTCGTCAGAGGCAACCTCTTTGATCTTGATGGATTAATGTAGGCGTTACTGTTTCTATTCTTGTGGTGAGAGCTTTGGAAATGTTGTGTTCATAAAACAAAGTATAGAGATAATGCAAGGGAGAAGGATCTTTGTTGGGTTTTAGGACCATCGTAGCTGCAGTATTCATCAGCGAAGGAAAATTGGAGGAGGCCTTTGGAGGCCAAAGGAGGGCACCAATATTAGGTCCTTATGTTGTAGCTGATCAGTGTATTCTCAATTACACATCTTTCATGTGAATTCAATGGTTTTGTGATCTTCATGAACCACTTATTGTTTTTTTTATTCTGTTTTTTGAGATACCTCTGCTGCAGTTTGTCAACAAAACCTCAGATCTAAGCTGAAGGAGAAGTTCCAGTTTGTGATTGAAGGGATTGTTACAGCAGGAAAGCCAATCCTTCTCAATGAGATCTACACGGAGCTTGACATCACAGAGGGAGGAACCGGAGAGGTCAATAAAGAACATGAAGTCAGACAGTTCCAAAAAAAATCCAGGAAACCAGAAACAACCATCAGACAAGAAGACATCTTTAAACTTCCGCCTGGAAGAAGTAAACCAATCAGAACAGTGATGACGAAGGGAGTGGCTGGCATCGGAAAAACGCTCTTAACACATAAGTTCACTTTGGACTGGGCTGAAGGCAGAACCAACCAGGACATCCAGTTACTGTTTCCATTCACCTTCAGAGAACTGAATGTGCTGAAAGGGAGCAACATCAGTTTGGTGGAACTTGTTCATCTGTTCTTCACTGAAACCAAAGGAATCTGCAAATTTGAAGAGTTCCAGGTCGCGTTCATCTTTGACGGTCTGGATGAGTGTCGACTTCCTCTGGACTTCCGCAACAATGCGGTTCTGACTGATGTTACAGAGTCCACCTCCATGGACGTGCTGCTTACAAACCTCATCAGAGGGAAACTGCTTCCTTCTGCTCGCCTCTGGATAACATCACGACCTGCAGCAGCCAATCAGATCCCTCCTGACTGTGTTGACATGGTGACTGAAGTCAGATGGTTCACTGACCCACAGAAGGAGGAGTACTTCAGGAAAAAATTGAAGGATAAGAAGCAGGCCAACAAGATCATCTCCCACATCAAGACATCACGAAGCCTCCACATCATGTGCCACATCCCAGTCTTCTGCTGGATCACTGCTACTGTCCTGGAGAAAGTCCTGGAGACCAGAGACGGAGCAGAGCTACCCACGACCCTGACTGAGATGTACATCCACTTCCTGGTGGTCCAGGCCAAACTGAAGAAGGTCAAGTATGATGGAGGAGATGAGACGGATCCACACTGGAGTCCAGAGAGCAGGAAGATGATCAAGTCTCTGGGAAAACTGGCTTTTGAGCAGTTGCAGAAAGGAAACCTGATCTTCTATGAATCAGACCTGAGAGAGTGTGGCATCGATGTCAGAGAGGCTTCAGTGTACTCAGGAGTCTTCACACAGATCTTTCGAGAAGAAAGCGGCCTGTACAAGGACAAATTCTTCTGCTTCATCCACCTGAGTGTTCAGGAGTTTCTGGCTGCTCTTCATGTCCATCTGACCTTCATCAACTCTGGAATCAATGCGCTAACAGAAGAACAAACAAAATCTGAAACTACAGGTGATGATTCTGCAGAGACACACTTCTACCAGACTGCTGTAGACAAGGCCTTACAGAGTCAAAACGGACACCTGGACTTGTTCCTCCGCTTCCTCCTGGGTCTTTCCCTGCAGGAAAATCAGATTCTCCTACATGGTCTGTTGAAACCGAAAAGAAGATCACAGAACAATCAAGAAACGATTGAGTACATTAAGAGGAGAACCAGTGAGGATCTGTCTGCAGAGAGTATAATCAACCTGTTCCACTGTCTGAATGAACTGAATGATCGTTCTCTAGAGGAGGAGATCCAACAATCCCTGAGATCAGGGCGTCTCTCCACAGATAAACTGTCTCCTGCTCAGTGGTCGGCTCTGGTCTTCATCTTACTGTCATCAGGAGAAGACCTGGAAGTGTTTGATCTGAAGGAATACTCATCTTCAGAGGAAGCTCTTCTGAGGCTGCTGCCAGTGGTCAAAGCGTCCAAGAAAGCTCTGTAAGTACAAGCATCATAATGGACAAAAAACAAGGTAAAAAAATGTAAATATCCATCTTTTCATTGATTTCCCCTTATTTGTGTTTGAATCGGGGCAGAAGCAGTCTAAGAAGTGAGGCCTAGATCTCTTGCTGTTTTGAACTATTATTTTGAGAACTCTGATCAAAACGATATGGGCATTATCGGCCGATGCCGATCGATCGATGCTTCTCTACTTAGAAGAAGCATTAGTTGAAATAAGTTTCCTTCATATGGTGGCTGACTCTCCCTTAGGGATACGGTTAGACGTTCCACCATTCAGGAGGAATGAGTCCCTGCGACTCCCCATTAAGAAGAGCCAGTTGAGGTGGTTCATCTGGTTAGGATGCATCCCGGACGCCTCCATAAGGAGGTATTTTGGACAAGTGGAAGCCTTATGTAAGACCCAGGACAGTCTGGAGGGATCATACCTCTTGGCTGACTTGGGAATGCCTCAGTACTCCCTGGGAGGAGCTAGAGGAGGTGCCCAAGGAGGGGGAGGTCAGGGCTGCTGCCCACGCAGACCAATCTCGGATAAATGGAAGTTGATGGATGGATAGATTTTGGTAGAGCAGCTTTGCAACAATAATTTCAGGTTACCGTTGGAAACCCAGCTGTTCCTGAGGCTGACCCCAGTTCACAGATGCTCTCTGTTTATTTTGTTCATCAACACTTTATAACTATCTTACTTAAAGTGTCTCTTTTTTTGTATTGTTCTCTTTAGTCTGGGTGGCTGTAATCTCTCGGAGAGAAGCTGCGAATCTCTGTCTTCAGTTTTCAGCTCTCAGTCTTCCAAGCTGAGAGATGTGGACCTGAGTAACAACGACCTGCAGGATTCAGGAGCGAAGCTTCTGTCTGCAGGACTAGAGAGTCCTCACTGTAAACTGGAAAATTTGAAGTCAGTAATCATAAAATCCCTCAAATTATTGTATTACATTTCTACTTCCTTTGTGATAAGAGTCTCATGTACTGTATGTGTTCTAAAGATGTTTGTCAGTTTTATAAATGTCCCTTGTGTTCTTGTTCAATATTATACTTTCAGGCTAAACATCTGTAACCTCTCAGGGACAAGCTGTGAAGTTCTGTCCTCACCTCTCAGCTCCCCGTCATCCAGTTTGAAAGAACTGGACCTGAGTAACAACGACCTGCAGGATTCAGGACTGAAGCTGTTGTCCTTTGGATTGGAGAGTCCACACTGTCGACTGGAAACTCTCAGGTCAGGATTCATCAGATGGTTCCAGTCTTCTATTAATCATCATCTATAGAGGGTATGCATTGACGTCACGTTCCCACTGGACAACGTCCCCTTACTCGCACTGAGTGGCAAAACATCAGCAAAAATTGCTGCAACAAGTAGGGGAAACTGTGGAAAACACAGGATAACAGCCGATTATCGGCTTAAATTAAAGGCAGTTGGACTTGACAGTGACCCGTACAGTTACCTCAAGAACCAGTGGTCCATGGACATTAATAATTGGCCACAAATCGAGTTTTCTGATATTTGATGTAATTTGATTCAAAATTTGATGTAATAAGATTAATGTACTTAATTTCTACGCCAGGGAAATACACGAAGCAAAGCTTGAAGGCATACAAAGGTCTTGATGCTTGGTCCGAATTCAAGGCAGGATTTGTTGGCGAAATTAAAGTGATGAGGACACCGAACTTTATGATTTGACCGTTTAATGTTAGCTACCCAAAAATCCTGATACTAAATGGGAAACGCAAATCCACGTTTCGGTGCCTGGAATCCAGTTGTTTCTGCGAATTGCAGCGAACCATTTGTTTTTCTTAAGCTTATTTTTTGGCAGTCTGTAAAACGATAACTCTGATTTCTTGCTAAATCTATGAGTACAGTCGATCGCACAACAGCTCTTTCCCATTTTAGATGTTTTCCAGTTGCTCAAACTGAAAGTTTACGCTGCCACTCAGTCTTTCTGCCACTCAGTCTTTCTGATATTCAGTGGGCGTAACCCGCTGTGAAGTCGCATCTGTGACATCATGCGCGTTCCCTCTAAAATGCAGGGATACACCGTGGACAGGTCACCAGTCCTTCAGGGCAAATAAACGCCCTCATATACTCAGACTCACTCTCATGATCAAGCTAGAATCCCCGGTTAGTCTAGAATGCAAGTTTTTGGACTCTGGGAGGACACTGAAGCACCTGGAACAAAAACCCTCGTAAACACTGCCCCAGGCAGGATTTGGACCAGGAAACTTTCAGCTGTCAGGAAACAGGGCTATAACCAAGTCACTGAGCTGCTCGTCCACAAATTTACTTCAGACATGTCTGCAGTTTGTGAACACCATTGTTTTGGTGAATATGTGTTTTTGATCCTTAGTGCCCTCATCTGGTCTACATGAGAACACAGTCGGCTTCAGAGCAGTTCTCTCTGAGTAGCTGACACCTGTGTTGTGTCTCTGCAGGCTGTCTGGTTGCTTGGTCACTGAGGAAGGATGTACTTCTCTGGTCTCGGCTCTGACGTCCAATCCCTCCCACCTGAGAGAGCTGGACCTGAGCTACAACCATCCAGGAGAGTCAGCAGTGAAGCATCTGTCAGCAGGACTGGAGGATCCAACCTGGAGACTGGAAACTCTCAAGTATGGCTGTCTGATCGAGGAACCGCTGGTTCTTTCACCAACTGCTAGGGTCTGGATCCTGACCTGTGGTTCTTTCCCCAATGGCTAAGGTCTGGATCCAGACCTGTGGTTATTTCACCAACTGCTGGGGTCTGGATCCAGACCTGTGGTTCTTTCACCAACTGCTAGGGTCTGGATCCAGATCTGTGGTTCTTTCACCAACCACTAGGGTCTGGATCCAGACCTGTGGTTCTTTCACCAACTGCTAGGGTCTGGATCCAGACATGTGGTTCTTTCACCAACTGCTAAGGTCTGGATCCAGACCTGTGGTTCTTTCACCAACTGCTAGGGTCTGGATCCAGATATGTGCTTCTTTCACCAACCACTAGGGTCTGGATCCAGACCTGTGGTTCTTTCACCAACCGCTAGGGTCTGGATCCAGACCTGTGGTTCTTTCACCAACTGCTAGGGTCTGGATCCAGATCTGTGGTTCTTTCACCAACCACTAGGGTCTGGATCCAGACCTGTGGTTCTTTCACCAACCGCTAGGGTCTGGATCCAGACCTGTGGTTCTTTCACCAACTGCTAGGGTCTGGATCCAGACCTGTTGTTCTTTCACCAACCACTAGGGTCTGGATCCAGACCTGTGGTTCTTTCACCAACCGCTAGGGTCTGGATCCAGAGCTGTGGTTCTTTCACCCACTGCTAGGGTCTGGATCCAGACCTGTGGTTCTTTCCCCAATGGCTAGGGTCTGGATCCAGACCTGTGGTTCTTTCACCAACCGCTAGGATCTGGATCCAGACCTGTGGTTCTTTCACCAACCTCTAGGGTCTGGATCCAGACCTGTGGTTCTTTCACCAACCACTAGGGTCTGGATCCAGACCTGTGGTTCTTTCACCAACTGCTAGGGTCTGGATCCAGACCTGTGGTTCTTTCACCAACCACTAGGGTCTGGATCCAGACCTGTGGTTCTTTCACCAACCGCTAGGGTCTGGATCCAGAGCTGTGGTTCTTTCACCCACTGCTAGGGTCTGGATCCAGACCTGTGGTTCTTTCCCCAATGGCTAGGGTCTGGATCCAGACCTGTGGTTCTTTCACCAACCGCTAGGATCTGGATCCAGACCTGTGGTTCTTTCACCAACCTCTAGGGTCTGGATCCAGACCTGTGGTTCTTTCACCAACCTCTAGGGTCTGGATCCAGACCTGTGGTTCTTTCACCAACCACTAGGGTCTGGATCCAGACCTGTGGTTCTTTCACCAACCGCTAGGGCAGGAGTCTCCAACTCCGGTCCTGGAGGGCACCTATCCAGCATGTTTTAGGTGTCTCCCCGAATGAACTCACCTGATTCTAATCAATGGTCATCATTAACTTGTCATCAAGGTCTGCACAGTTCTGTTGTTTACACAGCTCCTTGTATCATGGTGTGCTGAAGCAGGGAAAGATCTAAAACATGCTGGATAGGTGCTCTCCAGGACCAGAGTTGGAGACCCCTGGGCTAGGGTCTGGATCCAGACCTGTGGTTCTTTCACCAACTGCTAGGGTCTGGATCCTTTGACTTCCAGGTTAAAATGGTCAGCTTTACAGCAGAAATAAACACATTTACAGTCTGGTTCAGACTAGTTATGGTATCCATCGTTGGATCTCACATCCATGACATCTGTATGGTGGGTGTTCAGTTTTTTTTTATTGATGGTCCAAGTGTTAGACTGTTCTTCATCAGTGTCTGATGTGATGTTTATATCTTCTGACCTCCCTCCTTTTTCAGGGTGGATCCTGCTGGAGAACGATGGTTGAGTCCAGGTCTGAGGAAGTGTAAGTGTGTTTGATTCTTTAACATCACACATCCAAACATCTCCACACTCTCACATCTCTCATTCAGGAGTCCATAAACGAACAGGTGACCAATTAAGCCTTTTTGAGGTCTTTTCAGTGTGCATTTTGACACCAAAATCATACAGTGGGATGTCCTCAATGTAATTAACAAAACAAATCCAGTCCTGAGAGCTTACGAGCCCCCCCTGAGGAAGTGGCCCCAGGAGGTTCGTAGAAGCATGGGCCTAACGTTGTTTTAAAGGACACATTATATTGTACAATCAGTGTAAATATCAAAGCATTTGTACTATTTGAGGGTGAGATACTACCTGTCAAAATCATATACAAAGGTATTGCAATTGCACAAGTGTGCCAAACGGTATACATTTGTATTGCAAGTGGACACCTGTCCAATTGCAACACAAAGGTATTTGCCATGGACAGCAGTCATTGTCACATTTTGATAGCATCCAATCAAGGCAGGGCCGCCGCAAGGGGTGTGCGAACCGTGCGACCGCACGGGGCCTCCCGCCCCAAGGGGCCTCGCGCTATGGGCCGTTTTTTTTTTTTTTTTCAATTTTTTTTTTCTTTTTTACCTTATAAATATCAAAAGTCACGTTCCATTACAGACCTAAATGTGTACTAGTCTGTGCATATCAATAAATATATGTGCAATGATGCGCGTGTCTGTTGTTCAATACAATTGCGTCAGACCAAGCGCAGACACAAGCTGCTCTGATCCAGACGGGTGGAGTTGGAACAAACTGTCACACAATGTCGAGAGAACGAGACAGATTCAGGAAATTTCCATCAGGGGATGAAAAAAGAAAAAAAACGAAAGAAAATGGAAGAGTTTAATGCCTCTCTGAAAGGCTTGTTTGATAAATTTGTTACAAAAATCACCGATCCGACCGGGTCTCAAGCAGCCGTGGGGCCCCGCGTCGAGGCAAGCCCAGATGATGATGAGGCAGGGGAAGGTATCCAGTATTTTGCTAATTGGAGAGTTAAAATTGCGCATATAGACACCCGATCCGACCCGAAAAACCCAAAAGTTTCGCGTCCCCCCCCCCCCCCCAGCCATTTCGCACAGGGCCTCACAAATCTCCCAGACGGCTCTGATTCAAGGTATTGCCATTGTCAAAATTGGGTAACACTGGTTTTTTTTCGCAAACCTTCGTCGAGCTCCGAAAACCCCAAAACATGATTTTGAGCCTCCTAAGCCCAAAATTAGACCTCCACCGATGTTTTTTGAAACTTGGTACCATGAATAATCGCTACAGCTGTATGGAGGGAATGTGCATGACGTCCCAGATGCGACTTCACAGCGGGTTACACCCACTGAGTGGCAGAAAGACTGAGTGGCAGAAAGACTGAGTGGCAGAAAGACTGAGTGGCGGAAAGACAACTTACAAACTTTCAGTTTCAGCTGGAAAACATCTAAAACGGGAAAGAGCTGTTATGCGATCGACTGTAGTCATAGATTTAGCAAAAAATCGGAGATATCGTTTTACAGACTGCCCAAAAATAAGCTTAAGAGAGACAAATGGATCACTGCAATTCGCAGAAACAACTGGATTCCAGGCACCGAAACGTGGATTTGCGGTTCCCATTTTGTATCAGGTAATGTTGGATTTTTGGGTAGCTAACGTTAAACGGTCAAATCATAAAGTTCGGTGTCCACATCACTTTAATTTCACCAACAAATCCTACCTTGAAGTCGGACCAAGCGTCAAGACTTTTGTAAGCCTTCAAGCTTTGCTTCGTGTATTTCCCCGGTGTAGAAATTAATTACATATCAGGAAACTGGATTTGTGGCCAAATATTAATGTCCATGGACCACTGGTTCTTGGGGTAACTGTACCAAATATTAATGTCTATGGACCACTGGTTCTTGGTAACTGTACCAAATATTAATGTCCATGGACCACTGGTTCTTGGTAACTGTACCAAATATTAATGTCCATGGACCACTGGTTCTTGGGGTAACTGTACAGGTCACTGTCAAGTCCAACTGCCTTTAATTTAAGCCGATAACCGGCTGTTATCCCGTCTTCTCCACAGTTTCCCCTACTTGTTGCAGCCATTTTTGCCAGTTGGATTTTGCCAGTGGTTTTGCCCCTTAGTGCGACTAAGGGGGCGTGGACCTGTGGGGAAGTGATGTCAATGCATACCCTCCATTGTGTTTCTCTCCACCAGATTCCTCTGAACTCACCGTCGACACCAACACCGTCAACAAACACATAAAGCTGTCCCACAACAACGGGATGTTGACCTTTGTGGACGAGGACCAGTCCCATCCGGATCACCCAGACCGGTTTGATGAGCGGCCGCAGCTGCTGTGCAGAGACGCTCTGACCGGTCGCTGCTCCTGGGAGGTCCAGTGGAGAGGACGGGTTGAAGTAGCTCTGAGTTACAGAGGAATCAGAAGGAAGGGGGACTTGATCGACTGCCAGTTCGGTGGGAACAACCAGTCCTGGAGCCTTAGCTGTTCTGAAAGTAACTGCTATTCCGTCTGGCACAACGGCAGGAAACACTCTTCCTCCACCTTCCCTTCCTCCCACAGAGTAGTGGTGTACGTGGACTGTCCTGCTGGAGCTCTGTCCTTCTACGAGGTTTCCTCCGACGCTCTGATCCACCTCCACACCTTCAACACCACGTTCTCTGAAGCTGTTTGTCCTGGATTTAGAGTCTTGCGTGATTCCTCGGTGTCTCTGAGTTCAGAATAGTGTGAAGAGTCTCCTTCCGTCAGAGAAACCCTCACTGTTGAGATGGAAGCTACAAATATTCCAGGATCCAAACAGTGCTTTTCTGTCCAATACCAGTCAGAATATTTTATCTAAGGGTGCTTTCAAACCTGTGGCCCATTTTTTTTGTTCTGATTCAGGGGCTAAATCAATACGGTTGTTTTGTTTTTCGTTTGTGGCGTTTGTGTTCACAAAGCAACCGTCTGTAGCGGTTCAAAGCTGTTAACAAATGCCATGCGTGAACCAACTCTTCTCTCATTGGTCAGAAATGAACGCGGAAGGAGTTTCCTCTTCCGTACCCCGGGACAAAGAACAACTATGGAGCATCGTAAGCGAGTGTGGCTAGTTTGTTAATCGGTTGCTGTGTGGATTATGTTCTCACTGCAAACGAACCGCTCCAGGTCTGGAATGGAATCGAGCCGAGACCACGTCTCCTAGGCGATCTCGGCTCGTTTGTTTTGTCCCGCATCCGAGCGCAATTGCTGTGTTCACATATACCAAAACGAATCGATCTTTAGGGGGAAATGCTCCCTGTTTCGGAACAACTGCTCCAAACGGGACAGGTGTGAGAGCACCCTAAGACGACCTCTGAGGGGCTCTTGTGGAGGTGGATCATGTGCTGGGTCAAGAGGTTAGCAGGTTTTAGGTCTGATTGCACTTTTCCACCAGCACCTACTCGGCTCTACTCATCTCAACTTGGCCTGGTTTCTTTTCCACTAAAATTCAGGACCTGGAGCAGAAGTAGGAAGTTGGAGTGAAGCTGCTGTGATGTATTTGATTGTGTATCTAAAGGAAGAAGATAACAACACTAAAGATGTAGAACCCGGAGGAGATGATATATGTGCTGCTGGATCTGTGGCTTGTGTTCATATCAAGTTAAAAAATGAGAGAGAGAGAAGCTTTTTAATGTTTTTAGTTTGTCTCGGCGCTGCTGAAAAGTCCATTGGTAGCTGAGCAGCTATGAAGTGAAAGAGCTCCTGGTAGATCTGGTCGTTCCTTATCTCCGTCTAGATCCCTTTTTAATTCTCTCCTCAGCACCAGGTTTATGAACATCTGCACCTCAGAGTCGGATCACCAAACAGACTTCTGCTGCGGTTACTGGTGGAATAAAATGAACAATAAGCCGCCGTCAGAGTCGTTTTTTCTTTCTTCCTTATCCCTTCCTTCTTAATTTTTTCTTCCTTCTTTCTTCCATCCTGCTTCCTTCCTTCCTCTCTTCCTTTGATGACCACGGGGTGCCACCATATGACACACACCCAGGTTTGATCAGCCTGTGGTGGGCCAACCTTGGAAGAGGGTGTATTGTGATAAGAGGCTGAAACACCTGATGAAGTCAAGGCACACAACTGATGACGTGTAGATCTGGTGGTTCCCCGTGATCCTTTCCAAACTCCACCCCACCGACATGTGCGCTAGGAGTTATTGTGCTGATATTTTTAGGGATATTAACAGCTGGTCCTATTAAGAATCCAAATCTTCCTTCCTTCCTTCCTTCCTTCCTTCCTTCCTTCCTTCCTTCCTTCCTTCCTTCCTTCCTTCCTTCCTTCCTTCCTTCCTTCCTTCCTTCCCTTTTCCTTCCTTCCTTCTCACTTCCTTCCTTCTCCCTTCCTTCTCCCTTCCTTCTTTATTCTTCCTTCCTTCTCCCTTCTTTCTTCCCTTTCCCCTTCCTTCTCCCTTCCTTCCTTCCTTCCTTCCTTCCTTCCTTCCTTCTTTCTTGTTTCTTCCCTTCTTCTTTCCTTCTCCCTTCCTTCTTTATTCTTCCTTCCTTCTCCCTTCTTTCTTCCTTTCCCCTTCCTTCCTTCCTTCCTTCTTTCCTTGTTTTCTTCCTTCCTTCTCACTTTTCTCACTTCCTTCCTTCTTCTTTCCTCCTCCCTTCCTTCTTTATTCTTCTTTCCTTCTCCCTCCTTTCTTCCTTTTCCCCTTCCTTCTTCCTGCCTTCCTTCCTTCCTTTCTTCCTTCCTTCCTTCTTTCTTGCTTCTTCCCTTCTTCCTTCCTTCTCACATCTTTATTGCTTCCTTCTTCTTTCCTTCTCCCTTCCTTCCTGCCCTCCTTTCTTCATTCTTCCTTCTCCCTTCCTTCTTCTTTCCTTCTCCCTTCCTTCTTTATTCTTCCTTCCTTCTCCCTTCTTTCTTCCTTTCCCCTTCCTCCTCCCTTCCTTCCTTCCTTCCTTCCTTCCTTCCTTCCTTTTAATAAAAACCCAACAGAAAACATCGTCTGAAATGTGATCATTATGTTCTGTCGGGTCTTTGTTCACAACCCCGAACATAATACAGACCTAAGAAGCTCAAGTGATGATGTCACATCCTGACTCAGACGTCTGACTCCAATCCCCCGACCAATCGGTGGCCTGTAGAGTGATGACATCACAGCCCGACTCAGCCACTTAGAACCTCGGCAGAGTAGTTACAGAAAAGTATCTACTCGGCACGTTAGACCCCTAGTGGGAAAGAACCAACCCGAGTGGAGGAGAGCTGAGCTGAGTAGGTGCTGGTGGGAAAGAGCCATGAGTGGGTTTTTGGGAGAACCATGAGACCCACTGACTTAGATCTTCACATTGGTGAGATCCTCCATCCTGGCCAAGCACAAGGCAACAGTGGAGAGGAAAAGACCTGTGAACAGGGGTCAGAAAAAACCAGAACCCTGCAGCTTGGGAGCGGAACGGTGGGAAGTGTTTTCAGGAGGAAACTGGTTGGACATTTTTAAGTATTTCCTCTGACGCTTGAGAGCTTCCAGAAACGTCACTGTTGTTCGTGTTGTTTGAACTTATAGATGCGGCTGTCGTGTTGCTTCTCTTACTGTCCTGGGTTTGTCTAAAGCAGGGTACACCAATCCTGGTCCTCGAGGGCCGGTGTCCTGCATGTTTTACATGTTTCGCTGCTTCATTGCAACGTGATAAAAGTGATTGTGTCGTTAACCCTTGTACTGTCTTTGGGTCAAAATGACCTAATTCTCCTGTTCCTTCTTTCCTCCTGCTCTCCATCCTTCTTTCTTTCATTCTTCCTTCCTTCTTTCCTCCTGCTCTCTCATTCCTTCCTTCCTTCCTTCATTTATTCCTTCCTTTTTCTTTCCTTGCTTCCTTCCTTCCTTCCTTCCTTTTTCTTTCCTTCCATCCTTCTTTCTTTTCTTCCTTCCTTCCTTCCTTCCTTCCTTCCATCCTTATTTTCTCCCTTCCTTCCATCCTTCTTTCTTTCATTCTTCCTTCCTTCTTTCCTCCTGCTCTCTCATTCCTTCCTTCCTTCCTTTTTCTTTCCTTCCTTCCTTCCTTCCTTCCTTCCTTTTTCTTTCCTTCCTTCCTTCCTTCCTTCCTTCCTTTTTCTTTCCTTCCATCCTTCTTTCTTTCCTTCTTTTCATTCTTCCTCACTTCCTTCCTTCCTTCCATCCTTCTTTCTTTCCTTCTTTTCATTATTCCTCCCTTCCTTCTTTCCTCCCTTCTTCTCTTCCTCCTTCCTTGACCCGAAGACAGCACAAGGGTTAACAGAATTGTGCAGACCTCAATGACAAGCGGATGACGATGATTAATTAGAATCAGGTGTGTTAAAGCAGAGAAAACTCTAAATACAGTGTTTCCCAACCCTGGTCCTCAAGGCCCACTGTCCTGCATGTTTTAGATGTTTCCCTTCATCATCACACCTGATTCTAATTAATGGTCCTAATTAGCTTGTCATCCAGGGCTGCACAATTCTATTGATGACACAGCCACTTGTATCACGGTGTGCTGAAGCAGGGAAACATCTAAAACATGCAGGACACCGGCCCTTGAGGACCAGGATTGGTGACCCCTGGTCTAAAGTTTGGTCTAAACTTTACCCTACAGGTGGCATTTAAACACACACAGTACAGACCAGGGGCCTGTACTACGAAGCGGGATTTGGGGTTAGCGAGGTAACTTCAGGTTTAACCCTGGGTTTTCAGGACTACGACGGTGGTTCACTTCTTAGCGGGGTACATCGCCATGGTAACTTATGCTGAACCGCTAACCTGCTCCGGAGCAGGTTATGTTCGAGATACAGATCGCCGGGTGTAAAAGCACCGCCCACTGACCAATCAGCTCTCTTGGAAAATGGCATGCCCTTTCGAAGAGAATCCAGTGGAGCTTGGTGCGCGGATCGTGAGAGGATCCCTCCGAAGAGAACGCGTATTCAGGGACCGCCAAAACCCCTTTGCTTTCCCTGATGAGTACCTGTATGAACGATCCAAAAAAAAAGGAAAAAAAGAAAAAAGAGGTGGAGGAGAAAATAAAAAATCAATCAATCAATGAATAAATAAAACAAATCATCACCCAAAATCCGATGTACAGTCAATCCAAAACTAATACCAATTAAATAAATAAATCAAGAAGAAATCAAAAAGAAGATGCATTTGTAAGGGGATAGCAAAAAAGGGATTTTCAATTTCGTCCCTCGAACATTCTGAGAAGTCACTTTAAAATACTAAATACCCCCCTCCTGAAAAAATAAAAAATTAAATAAAATAAATAAAAACACCCAATTCGTTGGTACAGCATCAGCACAAGTTATCGGTCAACAACAATAGTTATAGAACCAATATATACAGGACTGTCTCAGAAAATTAGAATATTGTGATTTTCTGTAATGCAAACACAAAAACAAAAAAATGTCATACATTCTGGATTCATTTCAAATCAACTGAAATATTGCAAGCCTTTTATTATTTTAATATTGCTGATCATGGTTTACAGTTTAAGATTAAGATTCCCAGAATATTCAAATATATGTTTATATCCCTATGAATTTACGCATTTATACAGTCAGCGATCTTTTGCCAGCTGTCTTTCCTGCATTTTGCAGCTGCAACTGTGTTGCTTTTTGCCTGTATTATATGCCTATACTCATCATATCTCCGTAAAATTATTGTTTGCTCTTCGCTACTGAAATAAGCGGCTCTGACAGCAGACTTCTCCATGCTTGCGATTGGTCATGCGCTGAAAACACTGCCCCTTTTATGTGCACGCGCTCATATCCAGATTGGAGAAACCTGGGTTGATATACCGAGTTGATAACCGCCGTCGTGTGACCGCTTAGCGTGATTGCAATTGTCCGGGTTAGTGAATCTGGATAAGGAAAAGATATCCTGGGTATGTTGAACTTGGTTCGTAGTACAGGCCCCAGGTGGAGAGTTTTGTTTCCTGTAAGAATCTTTTGTTGAGTTTGACTTGTTTTGCAGTGATGAGTTTGAGTTCTTCATTCCAGTGATTTCCTATGAGCTTGTAAACTGGATTTGTTTTCTGAGTTACTGTCTAAAACCTGTTGAACATCGCGGTGCAGGATGAATAAAGGTCTGCAGAAGCTCAGTCAGTGATCAGGGTTTAGGTTCTTGGATCTTGGCTAGAAGACATTAAATTGAGCCACAAGAACATGTGAATTTCTTAAAAGTTAATGTCTTAAGTAGTGATGGAGAAACAGGGATTTATGAATTCATCTTAATTCAGTAAAACTTTTTTAATCTGAGTGGGAAACCATCCATCTAACCCTGGATCTGTCCATTCTTCTATCAATCCGTCAATCCATTTTTCACTGCATGGATGTATTGATGGATTGATGGATTGATGGATCCATCCATCCATCCATCCATCCATCCATCCATCTGTCAATCAATCCATCCATCCATCTCCCAGTGGTCATGTTCTGGAGAAATCTCAATCAAATAATTATCAGAATGTCACAGACAAACAACTAGCCGTTAGAAGGGAAATTATAAGGATTTATTTATTTTGTTTTCTGTTGTTGAATAAAGATAATTTAAAGAATGTTTTGTGCTGAAAGCTGAGCGGCGTTTGTAAGGGGATTGATCCCCCAAATGGGTACCGTCTACGTACCCGGGGTTTTATATCTGTATAATTCTGTGATTTGCTCTAAATGTAATTTTGTCATAAAAATCCATATTATTTAAGTTGAATCCACGTTTTAGTTGTTTTCATTCTGTGCTGTTACCATCATGTTTTTCCTTCCTAAAAATGTCTGAAGGCAAAAGTTCAACTGGAAGTTGCATCATTTAGATCTTGGCAAAGTCATGGAGACGCTAATGGTAAGTTCTCTTATTTTCTGTATATTTGGTGACTTCTAAATATGATTTAGCAACTTAAAGGAGCCGTCTGTAAGAAATGGCCAAAACTGGTACTGCAGTCACTTTTAAAATACTGTTGAGCGGCGTGCCGTATGGTCGCGAAAATACGGTATTTATATATGAAAGCCAAACATTTAGCTATGAATCTTACCTGTCCAGGAGAAAATCAGCAACGTTGGCGTCTGTCTTCAAATTCTTCTCCGCTTTCAGTCGTCTCCATCTATCAAAAGCATCTCCTATACAAATCCTTGTTTTATTTCGGACCTTGTCACAACGTAACTCGGATTCATAACGAGGTCTTTTGGTTTTGGAAAGCTAGACATTTTTCATCCGACCCGTTCATGCTGCGATAATTAGAGCCGAGCTGGCAACCCGGATGCCGAAACAATACTGACTTGGTGATTGGGAGATAGGTGGAGGGTGGAGCTTCAGAAACAATACTGACTTGGTGATTGGGAGATAGGTGGAGGGTGGAGCTTCAGAAACAATACTGACTTGGTGATTGGGAGATAGGTGGAGGGTGGAGCTTCAGAAACAATACTGACTTGGTGATTGGGAGATAGGTGGAAGGTGGAGCTTCAGAAACAATACTGACTTGGTGATTGGGAGATAGGTGGAGGGTGGAGCTTCAGAAACAATACTGACTTGGTGATTGGGAGATAGGGGGAGGGTGGAGCTTCAGGCCAAAACAAAAAATGACAACATAAACATCAGTTGCGGGCTGCAACTCCTCTTTTTAAACTGGAATATCCTGGCTTGAGTGCTGTTGTCAGTGACATAAGTATTTGAAATGAACATGATTTTTAAATGTCTGTTGATATATCGGGTCATTTTATGATTCGTTTTATTATTGCTCTTTTTTCTTTTTTTTTTTTTTTTTTTGTCTGCACACATATTAATGATTGATACCGGTAGAAACCAAAAGTATATATATGTGCATTATTACTATATTTAATATATATACATATATATACGCACACATATGCGTACACATACATAAATATACACATACAAACCCAGTGTTTTTTTTTTTTGGGGGGGGGGCGGGTGGGGGGGTGACGACATCCACTGCCAATCCAGGAAGCAGGAACACACGGAGACACACGTCAAGCACTGGAAATCTGCAACAAAAAACCACAAACAAAGCACGAAACCGGCACGGAGCCAACCAAAACAATAACAGCAATCGCAAATAATAACAGCAAATTTATTATTGCTCTTACATACGGCTCCTTTAACGTACCGACGAGTCTAGTTACTGTAATTATTTCATGTCTCAGTTTGTTTTTTCTTTAATTAAATAATTGTTTTTTATAAATCAGTTGAATATCAGGGTGTCTGTGGAGCGTTCAAAAGTTGAAGTTGACCTAAAGTCCCTGAAAAGTGTTAAATACTTTTAAATGTGTCATTACTTCCTGGGTGTTATTGCATCGCCCAGGAAGTGTCAGGGTTTGACGCTTCCCCCCCAGTTTGTGACTTTCAGTTTCTGTCTTGCCCCGCCTGTGTCCCATCTGCCCTGATTGTGTCTGCACCTGTGTCTCGTCATGTCTCGTTATCCCCTGTGTATATCTGGTCTTGTCATTCCTTTGTTCCCGGTCGGTCCGTACTGTTCCCTCCTCCTTGTGCTCCAAGTTTTTGATCCCTGTTACTTGTGTTTTTGATCCTGCTCTGCAGCATTTTAGTTTGGCTTTTTGTAAATAAACCTGTTTTTGTTGCAACTTCTGGCTCCTGCTCTCCTGCACTTGGGTCCTCAGCAAACCGAACCACAACAGCAAGGTGTTAAATGATGATTGAATCATCAGCCATTTTCTTGGGTATCCAAGAGGAACTAGCCTATCAGCACACAGTCAAAACAGACGAAAAGATGTTCATTTCCTTTTTTTGTTTTACATCAAAACACAGTATTTACCAATATGGGAAAATTTACATTAGTCATTGGAGTGAATGTCATTATCTGTGCATTTTTGGTTTATCCCCCAGGCCTACACCAAGTCAAAGAAAATGGTTTAAAATGTTGTAATTCCATGTCAAGAGACTTGCCATAACGCTCAAATGTGTGCAAATGTTTGGCCATTTACTCCAGAACGTTAGAATGTTATTTTATAATATGCTTATGATGTAAATGTAAATGTACTTTATTTCTATAGCCCTTTACAGCTACCTCTAGGTGAGCTAAAGTGCTTTACAGAATAAGACATACAGAAATACAACATACAATCATAAGACAGAGCAAAAAATAAATAGCATAAAAAAAGAATAAAAAGAATACTAGAATAAAAAGTGTCACCACACTACTGGGTATTAAAACCCATTCTAACTAAATAGGCTTTAAGGTCAGAGATACTGCCAATGGAGGAAGCTAATGGAGTGAATAGAGGACGGGAGTCATGTGCTCACGTCTTTTAGTGTTAGTTAAAAGACGGCCACCTGCATTCTGCACTAGCTGAAGGCTAATAGAGCAATTAGAGCATTACAATAGTCTAATCTGGAGCTGATTAGAGCGTGAACAGCTTTCTCCAGGTCGTGACGATTTAAAGAACATTTCACTTCGGCTAGGAGACGTAACTGATAAAAACTTGTTCTAACGACTTTATCAACTTGTCTGTCAAATTTAAAAAAAATACTATCAAAAATCACACCCAGATTTCTGACATAAGGACTAAAAGACAAGGACAAGGCGCCAAAGCTAGTCGTCACAGTTTCCCCAAACACAATGCTCTCTGTCTTGTCCTGGTTTAAGTGCAGGAAGTTCTGGGCCGACCACTTCTTGATGATGATGAGTTTCCTTTGATGTGGACATCAAAATCACTTTTTATAGTGATATTGACCCAGTAATGTGGGGACACTGCCAAGAATGTGAAGGCCCAATCAAAACTGCTTGCAGCTTTAATTAGGGCCCGAGCACTGACAGTGCGAAGGCCCTATTGTATCTGTAGGAATTGTTCTTGTTTTTCTTCAGACGAAATGAAGGCCTTTTTTCCCCCTAAACGTGCCCCAAAAGTCACCAAATTTTGCACCAAGCCAGGCCTGGCGAAAAATGTGATATTTAATGGTTTGCATTAATGGGCGTGGCCCAATGGCTCAACAGCGCCCCCTAGAAAACTTTGTGCTTCAAGCCCCAAAATACGGTTTGACGTACATGCACAAAAATCGCTACACCTGTATCATGTCGCAATTTAAAGAAAAGTCTCTTGGTGCCATGGCCGAAACCCAACAGGAAGTCGGCCATTTTGAACATTTTGAATTAATCGTGTAATTTTGGCGCAATTTATGCCAATTCTTCGGCCGCTTTCTTCGCCCGAACCGTAACGTGCACCCAGGTGTGTTTTATACATCAAAATGTGCATCCCGATCCTACGACAATGAGCATTACTTTTCTCAGTCAAAAGCGTTACTGTAGCGACGCTAGACACCAAAAAGCGCACCCCTCCTTCATCTGATTGGTCCATATTTTTTGAATGGTATGACATACAGAGTTAAGGGTGATGTCATCACACCCTTCTTCTGATTGGTCAATATTTGATAGATCCTAATTTCTGCCATAACTTTTGAATGGTTCGATAGAGAGTCGTGGGTGGTGTCATCGGACTCGGTTTTGAGTCCTTGACCATAATTGGTGCAAATTAGCCCCGCCCCTTCTTCTGATTGGTCGACATTTGATAGTCCCTATTCCCTGCCATAACTTTTGAACAAGTTGTGATTTTTTGTCCGTTTTATTGCTTCATCAAAGCCTCTGTCAAATCCTCAGACACAATGTTTCTGTGAAAGTTCCATTTTGTTGTAGTCAGTGTTGACCAATCACATGGTGCTAGCGAGGACAAAGGGCCGGCTCTTCAGGTAGATGCACAAGTATTATGTGTCTCTTGCATTCCTGGTTTAAGTATGTTTAAGGATGTCAGTTACTTTATATTGTTATGTTTGAAATAATGACTTTTGAATTTGAATTTCAAATCCATCCACCTCCATCTCTGTGTGCCTTTGACTGAAGAATGCATCACATTTGCATGTTTCCCCATCAGTGATCCATTATTAAACCTGTGATAAATGGCGTCAACAAACGAAAAAATAAATAAATAAAATTCTCCCACCTGCATGTCTGCGACACGTCACAGTTGCCGCTTTAAATTGTCGATAATGTTCTGATCCCATCTAGTGCCTTTTAACAGTACTAATATTTCATGGTTTTGAAGTACCGATGTTCAGACGTTTAAAGCTAACTGATTGAAACAGTGAACAAATCCATCTCTTTTATTTTATTTGATTTTATTCAAACAATTCCAACATATTTTCATCTGAATGCAACAGAGCTGATCCAACAGAGAAGCTTCCAGAGATCAGAGATGATGGTCCAGCCGGTGATGAAGAGGCTCAGTTGCAGCCGTCGGTGCTGCAGCATGTTGTTTCAAAATCTGGCGTCTGATAGCCGCGGCACCGAGACCGGCTCATGCATTTACGAAATGAGATGTCTGATTCTGATAAAAATAATGGTGTTCAATTATACTCTGAATGTGAACATACTAGATTAAAAGGAAACAACCAGAGTAGCATTATTCACTCATTCAATTAAGTCAGCAGTAGTTTATATCAGGATATTTATGTCAATCAAAACGTAAGGGATAAATGTCAACACTCTTGGTTTTTATGTCCTAATGTTCTCTCATGTTTGTACTAATCCTTCAGTCCTTATGAATAAAGTCTCTTTCTTAGGTTCTCCAACATTTATCTCAATATTCCAAAGTTCTGAAGTTTCATTCTCCAGAGTCTAAAATTAAACTGCAACATAGGAAATAGGTTGAATTAGACTGAGTTTTTTGTACCAAACTGGAACTACATTAATAAATAGAAATCTGTGTCATAATCTCTCCAGCTCAACATATAAAAATGATTTAAACGTACAAAAACAGAAAATGTTGCAGTAAAATGTCAAAAATGTTCCTTTCACTTCCACTAAACTCTCTTTCAGAAGAGACCTCCTCATACTGTAAATGGATTGTCCTGACACCTTTGTAAGGCTCTAGATAAATGATTATTCATACATTATTTACTCAGTGGAACCATTCAAGCTCTATAGAGGACTTTCTTATAGGACTTACTTTTGAATGAGACGGCACCACATATGTCAGAACCTTTTATACAGCGTAGTAAGCCGGTAGGCTGGCATAGTCCTCTCCCCCTTGAGGAGGAGCATACATAGCATCTCAGAGCTTCTCCTGGGACACAATACAGAAAAAAAAAGCATTTGCATTATTTTTTTTTCTACAGTGGCTGCTAAACCACAGTAATCAAAGGAACAGCTATAATCACTGCTGTAACAAGTTGGAGTGGTGAGACCTACTGTATCATCGGATGTTATGACAATTACATTTTGACAGTAATTACTGATGTGTAAGATCAGTGTGACCAGCTACCGTACTAAAAAAGCAGAGAATTATCTCTTATGAGACAAGTAGAAATGTTTGTCTGGATCACACACACCTTGACACAGAAGCATCAGGAGAAGGATGGCACATACTGCAGTTCTCATCTTGTAGTCTGGAGAAGACAGGCTCTGGTCCTGAGAGCTGGAAACAAGTACAGCTGGTTTAGACACACAATCCTGGACTGATGGAGATATTTGTACCCACTCCATCATCCTTAGAACTGGCCAGGTTTTCCCACTGTAAAATAGTCACTACAATAAACATACATTAAGAAAAAAGGAATAGAAAAACAGCATGTAGGTGAAAATGTGGTCTACCTGTACAGTGGAGGGTTGGGTTGCACCTTTGTCTTCTGAGGCTGAATGTAAAATGTTCGTCTCTGCCTTCAATAAAGAAGTGTCGTCTTTACAGTCTGCTCACTCTTTTAATACTCGTGCATCTACCTGAAGAGCCGGCCCTTTGTCCTTCTGACACAATGTGATTGGTCAACAATGACTACACAAATATGGAATTACTGTACCAACTGGCTTTAAAAAGAGGAACATTCCCAGAAACATTGTGTCTGATGATTTGATAGAGGCTTTGATGATGCAATAAAACGGACAAATATAAACATTGATAACGGCAACATTACTTTCTTCATGTTTCTGGTTACGATGTTGCTTTCTTTCTTCACTCTGACAGTTGTGACTCCTTTAAGGTCACATGATCATGATCCTCAGTCTTGTTGTGGAAGAAAAGATGTATTGTAACTTGCTCTGAGGAGGAGACAATAATCTAAAGACATTCAAAAGAGGAATAATGAGCCTGATTCCAAAGTTGGAGAATATTCTATCTGCTACACCACGGTCAGTTCATGAGCAAAGGAGAAACACATTGTAAAGCCCTTTGTAGAATCTATATAACGTTATATATCTTTGATTCAAGTGTGTACCACTTAGTTATATATTGTGAAACATTTATACAATGCTAAGTTTTTCAGGACTGGTGTGGTGAGGACCCAGATGCAGGAGAGCGAGAGGCAGGAGTTCAACAAAAAAGGGTTTATTTTACAAAAAGACAAGAACCAAAAACCAAAAGCGCTGCTTGGCAAGATCAAAAGTCACACGGAAACAGGGATCAAAACACTAGAACAAAAACTTGGCAAGACACAAGGAGGAAAGAAACAGTACGGAACCAGAAGGAGCAAGGGAAAGACAAGACCAGATTTACACAAGGGGGTAACGAGACACAGGTGCGAAAAATCAGGACAGATGGAAGACAGGCGGGGCAAAACAGAAACACAAACTGGGGGAAATGTCAACCACTGACATAACCCCCCCGCCCTCAAGGGACAGATCCCAGATGTCCCCTATGGACAGATCACCCAGGGCGGGTGGAGGGGGCCTGGAGGAGGGCCCAGGCCAACATACGGCCAAAGTTCCGGGGGCCGTCCTCAGGACCGGGCAGACCGGCGAGACAGTTCCGGGGGATCGCCCACGAGGCCGGGCAGACCGGCAAGACTTGGCGGGGGTCCTGGAAGACTTGGCGGGGGATTTGGACGACTTGGCGGGGGGCTTGGACGACTTGGCGGGGAACCTTGACTTGGCGGGGAACCTTGACTTGGCGGGGAACTCAGGATACGAGGAGCCGGCTGAGGGGGAACCCGGGTCCGTGGCGCTGGCTGCGGGGGAACCCTGGTCCGTGGCGCTGGCTGCGGGGGGTCCGGGACCATCACCGGAGCTGGGGCTGATGCATCCGGGACCACCACTGACGACGCGCCCAAGACCACCGCCGGAACAGCGGCTAGCTGGGGCTGGCATCGACGCCGTCGTCGTTGCTCCAGAGCCTGAATGCTCCTTGGGCCACCCCGAGCCAGGCGTGTTCCCCGGAAAGGGATTCCAGCTCATCCAGGTGCCAGGAATAGTGAGTTCTGCCTCCCGGTACACGATGTCCCAGAAGGCAGAACTCTCTCCCGCTGGGTCCATCCTGGTGGTTCCGTTCTGTTAGGACTGGTGTGGTGAGGACCCAGATGCAGGAGAGCGAGAGGCAGGAGTTCAACAAAAAAGGGTTTCAGCAACAATTAAAACACCAGGCATCAGAATCTTCCGCGGATCCGCGGAATTCCGCGGATTTTGGTCTCAGCAAAAAATTTCCGCGGTTTCCGCGGAACGGGGGAAAAAAAAAAAAATTCCCCAAACAACGGACTCGCATTTCCACGTACGGTGCGGGTCCCCGCGTACCTTACGCTGTAGGCTCTTCGTTGGTGTAACGCGGAACCATAAATCAGCCTTCAGTCACGCTGTGAGCCTGAACGTGCAGCCCGTCAGCTCATCAGGAGGAGAGGTTAGAGAGCCGGGCTGCCATTTGTTCATTGCTGGTTGGTTTTGTTAACTCTGAGCTTTGTTGGTTGGTTTGTTAGTTTGCTGGTGGTTTTGTTCTGAACACTTTTCTCTGTTTCTCATTTTGCTGGGACGTCGGGTCCCTCTGCCGAAACTTTTGCGGTATGCGTTCATTGTTATGTCTAAAAAGGATGCGCAGTGCCGACCCAATCAGAAACGGTACAGATATTTGGGGATTTTTGTATATATATAATATTAGAAAAAAATAAAGGATCCCCATAACCTTTGATCGGGTGGGCAGGACGCACGTTTGGGTGGGCACAGCCCACCCCTGCCCCAAAACCAGCCTCGAGTTCTAGTAACAGAGGTCCGACGGGAGGATTAGAGTGAGATGGGGCAGTCTCAAACGATTTAAAATATTGCACAGTGTATGCCCAGCTTTACAGGTATGGAACAGCATGTGAGCTGGCTCCATATTGTTATTGTTTTTGATGTTGCAATTACATGACTTCACACAATACACGCGCTGGGTGACGCCTCCGCTCCGACGTCGTTGCTACGGCAACCCGTCAGATCAGTCAATGATGTGGCCCAGTCTGAACAGAGCCAGATCCGATTTGGACACTTGCTAAAAACAGTGTGGACAGTCAGCCCTGAAAATCGGATATGAGAAGGAATCAGATATGAATCAGATTTACCTGCAGTCTGAACGTGGCCTCATTCCCTGACACTTGACATGACTGTCAGGGAATCTTGTCATGGATGAGGTGCCATTGTTGTTCAACCGTTTACATTTTTATTCGATTAAAAGCAAACTCAACCAGCTCGAGTATGGGAGACAGACTTGGTCATTCAAGATCTTTGCCTCAACTTTATTTGTGCTGTCATCCATTTTGCAATCGAAATGGAACACTGTATTATGCATTCTGCTGTTTTGTATCAATAGTCATATTACTCTGTTCAACGCACCTTCTAGATAGATAGATAGATAGATTTATTTATAGTACCCTTGGGTAAATTTGGTTCACAGTGAGTGCCTCCTCATACAATACAATCTAAAACCATACACTCAACAACACAGCATAATATAAAGTAACAACAGTGCTTTGGCTAAAAGAACAAAGAACAAGAATGGCGGCTCCAAGATAAGAATCAAGATAAGTTAAAACATCAGTAGATAAAAACACTAAAATATTCAAACCAAGCAAAAGGATAAAAAATTTGCCTTTTCATAAAAACAAGAGACCAGGGTCTGGTGGTCTCAAAGGAGCTTTGAGACCACCAGAATGCACCATTTTGAGTCTATTTTTCAAAATTTTCCGGGGGAGCATGCCCCCGGACCGCCCTAGAGGGTTCGGGCACGTTGCTCACTCGTCTGCGTCGAGAATTTTCCTCTTTTTTTAGGAAGAGTTGTTCTGATGCCTGAAACACACATACACTCATTTTAATTTATCAATGGAAAATGTAAAAGTTCCTGTTTATGTTTCTGTTGTTATGTATTAAAGATCAGAAATGGAATGCGAGCGTTGAAAGAACAGTTAACCACAAAGTCAGTGGAAATGTTGAGCAAAGAGCAAAAATCGCATTTTCATCAGAGCCAACAGTCGAGGGTTACATCATCTGTTTCAGGTGCAGCCATTTCAGAAAACCAATACCAATAATGGTTTTGTAACAGAGTTACACAATTTCATCCAAAACAAACATTTCAAAAGTCTTACTGGTCTACTTGGAATCGTAGCACTTTTACATAACCCAGTTTTGGCCGAGCTTCACCCTCAGATGGTTAAAACGGCAAGGTAAGTGGTAGCTGTAGCTGCATATAAAAACAAAAAGTGGTGCCGTGCACAATGGCTAAAATCATCATTATTATAATGATCAGTGAGCTAATTTTCCCCCTTTAATGCAAAAATCCACACAACAAATGACTTTACCCCAGGTTGGTTGCCAGGCAACGTAAAGCAGGCTGCAGCGTTTTGCCCAAAGACACTTTGACGGAGCCAAAGAGATCATGGAGGCTTGAGATTGAAGCACCGACCATCCGACTAGCAGAGAACTACTCACCCCCGTCATCCACAGCTGCAATAAAGACAAATGCAGCTTTTCTAACCATTTCATGGTTCACAGCAGCACAGTGGAGTGGTGATTAGCAGCATTTATTCCATCAAACTTCTGAGGAGGTTGAAAAAAGATTAACTTGGCTTAAGACCCTTTTGGGTGGAGTTTGTGTGTTCTCCACATGCATAGATAATTTTCTAGGTTTGCTAATTTTCAATTCAATTTTATTTATATAATGCAACCTGATCTCACAAAAATCCATGAAATGCCCACGACCTCTCACCACTATTTTCCGTGGTACCAACACGGAAAGTGGTATAATTCCGTGTGAGCACCACGGATATTGTACCATGCAAAGTCAATGGGATCCGTGGTCGTGACATATACACGGATTATGACATTATTATTATTTATATATTATTCTTTGTTATAGTGGCTAAATTATGAGTTTTTGTCACGCAAGGTACTGTTTGTTACTGTCAGTTTGTAAGATCATGTTTTTAACGCTGTTTTAGCAGTGTTTTATTGAGGTTTTAATGGGAGCACCACGGATATTGTACAATGCGAATCAATGGATACCGTTGTCGTGATATATACACGGATTATGACATGATTATTTATATATTCTTTATTATAATGGCTAAATTATGAGTTTTTGTCACGCAAGGTACTGTTTGTAACATGTCAGTTTGTAAAAGCTTGTTTTTAACGCTGTTTTAGCAGTGTTTTATTGAGGTTTTAATGGGAGCACCATGGATATATAATACTATGCGAAGTCAATGGGATCCTTGGTCGTGTTATATATGTTACGGTTAACAAAAACGGCTATTTTGCAAAATAGCTGTCTAATGTGCAAAATAATAGGCAGGGTGGTGAATATGTAAAATAGCCGGCCAAACGGCTATTTTGCAAAATAGCCGGCTAATATGCAAAATAACCGCCAGGGCGGCTAATGTAGAAAAACGGCAGTAGCCGGTTAATGCTGTGGATGTGTCAGACCCGACACTTTTTCGGGAGTGTAACGTTAGGCTCCTTCAACAGCCATAAATAGCCTTGTCAACAACAAGCATGAGCAGCATATGGGCTTCTTCCATTGGCTGCTACGCACCAACTGCACTGATTGGCGACTGTAAGTGACTGGTTTGAAGCGCGAATTTCATCCATTCAAATGAACTGTAGGCTATTCTGTAGTGTAGTAACTGGACTCTATCTACCAAATTAATTACGTTTGCTTAGTTTGTTTTGGTTTCATCAATTTGTTAAAATGGAGGAGGAGGAGAGACCTCATCTCATCATGCGCGCGCTTCGGGTTTGCGCGATTCAAATGTGTCATTACTTCCTGGGTGTTATTGCATCGCCCAGCAAGGTGTTAAAATGATGATTGAATCATCAGCCATTTTCTGGGTATCCAAGAGGAATTAAACTAGCCCACAGTCAAAACAGACAAAGAGATGTTCATTTCCTTTGTTTTTTTTACATCAAAACACAGTATTTACCAAAATTATTAGAGCTGATTAGAGCGTGAACAGCTTTCTCCAGGTCGTGACGATTTAAAGAACATTTCACTTCGGCTAGGAGACGTAACTGATAAAAACCTGTTCTAACGACATTATCAACTTGTCTGTCAAATTTTTAAAAAACCATCAAAAATCACACCCAGATTTCTGACATAAGGACTAAAAGACGAGGACAAGGCGCCAAAGCTAGTCGTCACAGTTTCCCCAAACACAATGCTCTCTGTCTTGTCCTGGTTTAAGTGCAGGAAGTTCTGGGCCGACCACTTCTTGATGATGATGAGTTTCCTTTGATGTGGACATCAAAATCACTTTTTATAGTGATATTGACCCAGTAATGTGGAGACACCGCCAAGAATGTGAAGGCCCGATCAAAACTGCTTGCAGCTTTAATTAGGGCCCGAGCACTGACAGTGCGAAGTCCCTATTGTATCTGTAGGAATTGTTCTTGTTTTTCTTCAGACGAAATGAAGGCCTTTTTTCCCCCTAAACGTGCCCCAAAAGTCACCAAATTTTGCACCAAGCCAGGCCTGGCGAAAAATGTGATATTTAATGGTTTGCATTAATGGGCGTGGCCCAATGGCTCAACAGCGCCCCCTAGAAAACTTTGTGCCTCAAGCCCCAAAATACGGTTTGACGTACATGCACAAAAATCGCTACACCTGTATCATGTCACAACTTAAAGAAAAGTCTCTTGGTGCCATGGCCGAAACCCAACAGGAATTCGGCCATTTTGAACATTTTGAATTAATCGTGTAATTTTGGCGCAATTTATGCCAATTCTTCGGCCGCTTTCTTCGCCCGAACCGTAACGTGCACCCAGGTGTGTTTTATACATCAAAATGTGCATCCCGATCCTACGACAATGAGCATTACTTTTCTCAGTCAAAAGCGTTACCGTAGCGACGCTAGACACCAAAAAGCGCATCCCTCCTTCATCTGATTGGTCCATATTTTTTGAATGGTATGACATACAGAGTTAAGGGTGATGTCATCACACCCTTCTTCTGATTGGTCAATATTTGATAGATCCTAATTTCTGCCATAACTTTTGAATGGTTCGATAGAGAGTCGTGGGTGGTGTCATCGGACTCGGTTTTGAGTCCTTGACCATAATTGGTGCAAATTAGCCCCGCCCCTTCTTCTGATTGGTCGACATTTGATAGTCCCTATTCTCTGCCATAACTTTTGAACAAGTTGTGATTTTTTGTCCGTTTTATTGCTTCATCAAAGCCTCTGTCAAATCCTCAGACACAATGTTTCTGTGAAAGTTCCATTTTGTTGTACTCAGTGTTGACCAATCACATGGTGCTAGCGAGGACAAAGGGCCGGCTCTTCAGGTAGATGCACAAGTATTATGTGTCTCTTGCATTCCTGGTTTAAGTATGTTTAAGGATGTCAGTTACTTTATATTGTTATGTTTGAAATAATGACTTTTGAATTTGAATTTCAAATCCATCCACCTCCATCTCTGTGTGCCTTTGACTGAAGAATGCATCACATTTGCATGTTTCCCCATCAGTGATCCATTATTAAACCTGTGATAAATGGCGTCAACAAACGAAAAAATAAATAAATAAAATTCTCCCACCTGCATGTCTGCGACACGTCACAGTTGCCGCTTTAAATTGTCGATAATGTTCTGATCCCATCTAGTGCCTTTTAACAGTACTAATATTTCATGGTTTTGAAGTACCGATGTTCAGACGTTTAAAGCTAACTGATTGAAACAGTGAACAAATCCATCTCTTTTATTTGATTTGATTTTATTCAAACAATTCCAACATATTTTCATCTGAATGCAACAGAGCTGATCCAACAGAGAAGCTTCCAGAGATCAGAGATGATGGTCCAGCCGGTGATGAAGAGGCTCAGTTGCAGCCGTCGGTGCTGCAGCATGTTGTTTCAAAATCTGGCGTCTGATAGCCGCGGCACCGAGACCGGCTCATGCATTTACGAAATGAGATGTCTGATTCTGATAAAAATAATGGTGTTCAATTATACTCTGAATGTGAACATACTAGATTAAAAGGAAACAACCAGAGTAGCATTATTCACTCATTCAATTAAGTCAGCAGTAGTTTATATCAGGATATTTATGTCAATCAAAACGTAAGGGATAAATGTCAACACTCTTGGTTTTTATGTCCTAATGTTCTCTCATGTTTGTACTAATCCTTCAGTCCTTATGAATAAAGTCTCTTTCTTAGGTTCTCCAACATTTATCTCAATATTCCAAAGTTCTGAAGTTTCATTCTCCAGAGTCTAAAATTAAACTGCAACATAGGAAATAGGTTGAATTAGACTGAGTTTTTTGTACCAAACTGGAACTACATTAATAAATAGAAACCTGTGTCATAATCTCTCCAGCTCAACATATAAAAATGATTTAAACGTACAAAAACAGAAAATGTTGCAGTAAAATGTCAAAAATGTTCCTTTCACTTCCACTAAACTCTCTTTCAGAAGAGACCTCCTCATACTGTAAATGGATTGTCCTGACACCTTTGTAAGGCTCTAGATAAATGATTATTCATACATTATTTACTCAGTGGAACCATTCAAGCTCTATAGAGGACTTTCTTATAGGACTTACTTTTGAATGAGACGGCACCACATATGTCAGAACCTTTTATACAGCGTAGTAAGCCGGTAGGCTGGCATAGTCCTCTCCCCCTTGAGGAGGAGCATACATAGCATCTCAGAGCTTCTCCTGGGACACAATACAGAAAAAAAAAGCATTTGCATTATTTTTTTTTCTACAGTGGCTGCTAAACCACAGTAATCAAAGGAACAGCTATAATCACTGCTGTAACAAGTTGGAGTGGTGAGACCTACTGTATCATCGGATGTTATGACAATTACATTTTGACAGTAATTACTGATGTGTAAGATCAGTGTGACCAGCTACCGTACTAAAAAAGCAGAGAATTATCTCTTATGAGACAAGTAGAAATGTTTGTCTGGATCACACACACCTTGACACAGAAGCATCAGGAGAAGGATGGCACATACTGCAGTTCTCATCTTGTAGTCTGGAGAAGACAGGCTCTGGTCCTGAGAGCTGGAAACAAGTACAGCTGGTTTAGACACACAATCCTGGACTGATGGAGATATTTGTACCCACTCCATCATCCTTAGAACTGGCCAGGTTTTCCCACTGTAAAATAGTCACTACAATAAACATACATTAAGAAAAAAGGAATAGAAAAACAGCATGTAGGTGAAAATGTGGTCTACCTGTACAGTGGAGGGTTGGGTTGCACCTTTGTCTTCTGAGGCTGAATGTAAAATGTTCGTCTCTGCCTTCAATAAAGAAGTGTCGTCTTTACAGTCTGCTCACTCTTTTAATACTCGTGCATCTACCTGAAGAGCCGGCCCTTTGTCCTTCTGACACAATGTGATTGGTCAACAATGACTACACAAATATGGAATTACTGTACCAACTGGCTTTAAAAAGAGGAACATTCCCAGAAACATTGTGTCTGATGATTTGATAGAGGCTTTGATGATGCAATAAAACGGACAAATATAAACATTGATAACGGCAACATTACTTTCTTCATGTTTCTGGTTACGATGTTGCTTTCTTTCTTCACTCTGACAGTTGTGACTCCTTTAAGGTCACATGATCATGATCCTCAGTCTTGTTGTGGAAGAAAAGATGTATTGTAACTTGCTCTGAGGAGGAGACAATAATCTAAAGACATTCAAAAGAGGAATAATGAGCCTGATTCCAAAGTTGGAGAATATTCTATCTGCTACACCACGGTCAGTTCATGAGCAAAGGAGAAACACATTGTAAAGCCCTTTGTAGAATCTATATAACGTTATATATCTTTGATTCAAGTGTGTACCACTTAGTTATATATTGTGAAACATTTATACAATGCTAAGTTTTTCAGGACTGGTGTGGTGAGGACCCAGATGCAGGAGAGCGAGAGGCAGGAGTTCAACAAAAAAGGGTTTATTTTACAAAAAGACAAGAACCAAAAACCAAAAGCGCTGCTTGGCAAGATCAAAAGTCACACGGAAACAGGGATCAAAACACTAGAACAAAAACTTGGCAAGACACAAGGAGGAAAGAAACAGTACGGAACCAGAAGGAGCAAGGGAAAGACAAGACCAGATTTACACAAGGGGGTAACGAGACACAGGTGCGAAAAATCAGGACAGATGGAAGACAGGCGGGGCAAAACAGAAACACAAACTGGGGGAAATGTCAACCACTGACATAACCCCCCCGCCCTCAAGGGACAGATCCCAGATGTCCCCTATGGACAGATCACCCAGGGCGGGTGGAGGGGGCCTGGAGGAGGGCCCAGGCCAACATACGGCCAAAGTTCCGGGGGCCGTCCTCAGGACCGGGCAGACCGGCGAGACAGTTCCGGGGGATCGCCCACGAGGCCGGGCAGACCGGCAAGACTTGGCGGGGGTCCTGGAAGACTTGGCGGGGGATTTGGACGACTTGGCGGGGGGCTTGGACGACTTGGCGGGGAACCTTGACTTGGCGGGGAACCTTGACTTGGCGGGGAACTCAGGATACGAGGAGCCGGCTGAGGGGGAACCCGGGTCCGTGGCGCTGGCTGCGGGGGAACCCTGGTCCGTGGCGCTGGCTGCGGGGGGTCCGGGACCATCACCGGAGCTGGGGCTGATGCATCCGGGACCACCACTGACGACGCGCCCAAGACCACCGCCGGAACAGCGGCTAGCTGGGGCTGGCATCGACGCCGTCGTCGTTGCTCCAGAGCCTGAATGCTCCTTGGGCCACCCCAAGCCAGGCGTGTTCCCCGGAAAGGGATTCCAGCTCATCCAGGTGCCAGGAATAGTGAGTTCTGCCTCCCGGTACACGATGTCCCAGAAGGCAGAACTCTCTCCCGCTGGGTCCATCCTGGTGGTTCCGTTCTGTCAGGACTGGTGTGGTGAGGACCCAGATGCAGGAGAGCGAGAGGCAGGAGTTCAACAAAAAAGGGTTTCAGCAACAATTAAAACACCAGGCATCAGAATCTTCCGCGGATCCGCGGAATTCCGCGGATTTTGGTCTCAGCAAAAAATTTCCGCGGTTTCCGCGGAACGGGGGAAAAAAAAAAAAATTCCCCAAACAACGGACTCGCATTTCCACGTACATTGCGGGTCCCCGCGTACCTTACGCTGTAGGCTCTTCGTTGGTGTAACGCGGAACCATAAATCAGCCTTCAGTCACGCTGTGAGCCTGAACGTGCAGCCCGTCAGCTCATCAGGAGGAGAGGTTAGAGAGCCGGGCTGCCATTTGTTCATTGCTGGTTGGTTTTGTTAACTCTGAGCTTTGTTGGTTGGTTTGTTAGTTTGCTGGTGGTTTTGTTCTGAACACTTTTCTCTGTTTCTCATTTTGCTGGGACGTCGGGTCCCTCTGCCGAAACTTTTGCGGTATGCGTTCATTGTTATGTCTAAAAAGGATGCGCAGTGCCGACCCAATCAGAAACGGTACAGATATTTGGGGATTTTTGTATATATATAATATTAGAAAAAAATAAAGGATCCCCATAACCTTTGATCGGGTGGGCAGGACGCACGTTTGGGTGGGCACAGCCCACCCCTGCCCCAAAACCAGCCTCGAGTTCTAGTAACAGAGGTCCGACGGGAGGATTAGAGTGAGATGGGGCAGTCTCAAACGATTTAAAATATTGCACAGTGTATGCCCAGCTTTACAGGTATGGAACAGCATGTGAGCTGGCTCCATATTGTTATTGTTTTTGATGTTGCAATTACATGACTTCACACAATACACGCGCTGGGTGACGCCTCCGCTCCGACGTCGTTGCTACGGCAACCCGTCAGATCAGTCAATGATGTGGCCCAGTCTGAACAGAGCCAGATCCGATTTGGACACTTGCTAAAAACAGTGTGGACAGTCAGCCCTGAAAATCGGATATGAGAAGGAATCAGATATGAATCAGATTTACCTGCAGTCTGAACGTGGCCTCATTCCCTGACGCTTGACATGACTGTCAGGGAATCTTGTCATGGATGAGGTGCCATTGTTGTTCAACCGTTTACATTTTTATTCGATTAAAAGCAAACTCAACCAGCTCGAGTATGGGAGACAGACTTGGTCATTCAAGATCTTTGCCTCAACTTTATTTGTGCTGTCATCCATTTTGCAATCGAAATGGAACACTGTATTATGCATTCTGTTATTTTGTATCAATAGTCATATTACTCTGTTCAACGCACCTTCTAGATAGATAGATACATAGATTTATTTATAGTACCCTTGGGTAAATTTGGTTCACAGTGAGTGCCTCCTCATACAATACAATCTAAAACCATACACTCAACAACACAGCATAATATAAAGTAACAACAGTGCTTTGGCTAAAAGAACAAAGAACAAGAATGACGGCTCCAAGATAAGAATCAAGATAAGTTAAAACATCAGTAGATAAAAACACTAAAATATTCAAACCAAGCAAAAGGATAAAAAATTTGCCTTTTCATAAAAACAAGAGACCAGGGTCTGGTGGTCTCAAAGGAGTTTTGAGACCACCAGAATGCACCCTTTTGAGTCTATTTTTCAAAATTTTCCGGGGGAGCCCCCCGGACCGCCCTAGAGGGTTCGGGCGTGTTGCTCACTCGTCCGCGTCGAGAATTTTCCTCTTTTTTTAGGAAGAGTTGTTCTGATGCCTGAAACACACATACACTCATTTTAATTTATCAATGGAAAATGTAAAAGTTCCTGTTTATGTTTCTGTTGTTATGTATTAAAGATCAGAAATGGAATGCGAGCGTTGAAAGAACAGTTAACCACAAAGTCAGTGGAAATGTTGAGCAAAGAGCAAAAATCGCATTTTCATCAGAGCCAACAGTCGAGGGTTACATCATCTGTTTCAGGTGCAGCCGTTTCAGAAAACCAATACCAATAATGGTTTTGTAACAGAGTTACACAATTTCATCCAAAACAAACATTTCAAAAGTCTTACTGGTCTACTTGGAATCGTAGCACTTTTACATAACCCAGTTTTGGCCGAGCTTCACCCTCAGATGGTTAAAACGGCAAGGTAAGTGGTAGCTGTAGCTGCATATAAAAACAAAAAGTGGTGCCGTGCACAATGGCTAAAATCATCATTATTATAATGATCAGTGAGCTAATTTTCCCCCTTTAATGCAAAAATCCACACAACAAATGACTTTACCCCAGGTTGGTTGCCAGGCAACGTAAAGCAGGCTGCAGCGTTTTGCCCAAAGACACTTTGACGGAGCCAAAGAGATCATGGAGGCTTGAGATTGAAGCACCGACCATCCGACTAGCAGAGAACTACTCACCCCCGTCATCCACAGCTGCAATAAAGACAAATGCAGCTTTTCTAACCATTTCATGGTTCACAGCAGCACAGTGGAGTGGTGATTAGCAGCATTTATTCCATCAAACTTCTGAGGAGGTTGAAAAAAGATTAACTTGGCTTAAGACCCTTTTGGGTGGAGTTTGTTTGTTCTCCACATGCATGCATAGATAATTTTCTAGGTTTGCTAATTTTCAATTCAATTTTATTTATATAATGCAACCTGATCTCACAAAAATCCATGAAATGCCCACCACCTCTCACCACTATTTTCCGTGGTACCAACACGGAAAGTGGTATAATTCCGTGTGAGCACCACGGATATTGTACCATGCAAAGTCAATGGGATCCGTGGTCGTGACATATACACGGATTATGACATTATTATTATTTATATATTATTCTTTGTTATAGTGGCTAAATTATGAGTTTTTGTCACGCAAGGTACTGTTTGTTACTGTCAGTTTGTAAGATCATGTTTTTAACGCTGTTTTAGCAGTGTTTTATTGAGGTTTTAATGGGAGCACCACGGATATTGTACAATGCGAATCAATGGATACCGTTGTCGTGATATATACACGGATTATGACATGATTATTATTTATATATTCTTTATTATAATGGCTAAATTATGAGTTTTTGTCGCGCAAGGTACTGTTTGTAACATGTCAGTTTGTAAAAGCTTGTTTTTAACGCTGTTTTAGCAGTGTTTTATTGAGGTTTTAATGGGAGCACCATGGATATATAATACTATGCGAAGTCAATGGGATCCTTGGTCGTGTTATATATGTTACGGTTAACAAAAACGGCTATTTTGCAAAATAGCTGTCTAATGTGCAAAATAATCGGCAGGGCGGTGAATATGTAAAATAGCCGGCCAAACGGCTATTTTGCAAAATAGCCGGCTAATATGCAAAATAACCGCCAGGGCGGCTAATGTAGAAAAACGGCAGTAGCCGGTTAATGCTGTGGATGTGTCAGACCCGACACTTTTTCGGGAGTGTAACGTTAGGCTTCTTCAACAGCCATAAATAGCCTTGTCAACAACAAGCATGTGCAGCATATGGGCTTCTTCCATTGGCTGCTACGCACCAACTGCACTGATTGGCGACTGTAAGTGACTGGTTTGAAGCGCGAATTTCATCCATTCAAATGAACTGTAGGCTATTCTGTAGTGTAGTAACTGGACTCTATCTAACCAAATGAATTACGTTTGCTTAGTTTGTTTTGGTTTCATCAATTTGTGAAAATGGAGGAGGAGAGACCTCATCTCATCATGCGCGCGCTTCGGGTTTGCGCGATTCAAATGTGTCATTACTTCCTGGGTGTTATTGCATCGCCCAGCAAGGTGTTAAAATGATGATTGAATCATCAGCCATTTTCTGGGTATCCAAGAGGAATTAAACTAGCCCACAGTCAAAACAGACAAAGAGATGTTCATTTCCTTAGTTTTTTTTACATCAAAACACAGTATTTACCAAAATTATTAGAGCTGATTAGAGCGTGAACAGCTTTCTCCAGGTCGTGACGATTTAAAGAACATTTCACTTCGGCTAGGAGACGTAACTGATAAAAACCTGTTCTAACGACATTATCAACTTGTCTGTCAAATTTTTAAAAAACCATCAAAAATCACACCCAGATTTCTGACATAAGGACTAAAAGACGAGGACAAGGCGCCAAAGCTAGTCGTCACAGTTTCCCCAAACACAATGCTCTCTGTCTTGTCCTGGTTTAAGTGCAGGAAGTTCTGGGCCGACCACTTCTTGATGATGATGAGTTTCCTTTGATGTGGACATCAAAATCACTTTTTATAGTGATATTGACCCAGTAATGTGGAGACACCGCCAAGCATGTGAAGGCCCAATCAAAACTGCTTGCAGCTTTAATTAGGGCTCGAGCACTGACAGTGCGAAGTCCCTATTGTATCTGTAGGAATTGTTCTTGTTTTTCTTCAGACGAAATGAAGGCCTTTTTTCCCCCTAAACGTGCCCCAAAAGTCACCAAATTTTGCACCAAGCCAGGCCTGGCGAAAAATGTGATATTTAATGGTTTGCATTAATGGGCGTGGCCCAATGGCTCAACAGCGCCCCCTAGAAAACTTTGTGCCTCAAGCCCCAAAATACGGTTTGACGTACATGCACAAAAATCGCTACACCTGTATCATGTCACAACTTAAAGAAAAGTCTCTTGGTGCCATGGCCGAAACCCAACAGGAAGTCGGCCATTCTGAACATTTTGAATTAATGGTGTAATTTTGGCGCAATTTATGCCAATTCTTCGGCCCAGGTGTGTTTTATACATCAAAATGTGTATCCCGATCCTGCGACAATGAGCATTACTTTTCTCAGTCAAAAGTGTTACCGTGGCGACGCTAGACGCCAAAAAAGCGCGCCACTCCTTCATCTGATTGGTCCATATTTGATAGGTCCTAATTTCTGCCATAACTTCTGAATGGTATGACATAAAGAGTCGTGGGTGGTGTCATCGGACTTGGTTTTGAGTCCTTGACCATAATTGGTGCAAAGTAGCGCCGCCCCTTCTTCTGATTGGTCGACATTTGATAGTCCCTATTCTCTGCCATAAGTTTTGAACGGGTTGTGATTTTTTGTCCGTTTTATTGCTTCATCAAAGCCTCTGTCAAATCCTCAGACACAATGTTTCTGTGAAAGTTCCTCTTTTTAAAGCCATTTTGTTGGAGTCAGTGTTGACCAATCACATTGTGTCAGCAAGGACAAAGGGCCGGTTCATGACTTGACTTTTTTGTCAAGATAACACAATTTTATTGCATAATTTTCAGAACCTTACTCGTGCTAGCAAGGACAAAGGTCCGGCTCTTCAGGTAGATGCACGAGTATTATGTGTCTCTTGCATTCCTGGTTTAAGTGTGTTTAAGGATGTCAGTTACTTTGTATTGTTATGTTTGAAATAAAGACTTTTGAATTTGAATTTCAAATCCCTCCCAAGGAGAACACCTCCATCTCTGTGTGCCTTCGACTGAAGAATGGATCACATTTGCATGTTTCCCCATCAGTGAACCATTATTAAGCCTGTGATAAATGGCGTCAACAAACAAAAAAGTAAATAAATAAAATACTCCCACCAGCAGGTCTGTGACACGTCACAGTTGCTGCTTTAAATTGTCGATATTGTTTTTATTGCCATTTAACAGTACTATTATTTCATGGTTTTGAAGTACTGATGTTCATAAGTTTAAAGCTAACTTAAAACAGGGCACAGATACATCTCTTATTTCATTTTCCTTTTATTAGAACAACTCCAACACACTTTCATCTGAATGCAACAGAGTGGATCCAACAGAGAATCTTCCAGAGATCAGAGATGATGGTCCAGCCGGTGATGGAGAGGCTCAGTTGCAGAGGTCGGTGTCACAGCATGTTGTTTTGTAAGTTGGCCACGGAAATTTTCGGCACTCAGACCAGCTCATGCATCCACGAAATGAGGCGACTAAAATGAAAAAAATAAAAAAAATAATGGTGTTCAATTATACTCTGGATGTGAACATACTCGATTAAAAGGAAACTGCCAGTGTAGCATTATTCAGTCATTCAATGAAATCAGCAGTCAGTTATATCAGGATATTTACGTCAACCTTCATCAAAACTTAAGGGATAAATGTCAACACTCTGGGTTTTTATGTCCTAATCTTCTCTCTTGTGTGTAGTTATCCTTCAGTCCTTATGAATAAAGTCTCTTTTTTTAAGTTTTCCAACATTTATCTCAATATTCCAGTTCAGCAGTTCACAAGTTCTAAAGTTTCATTCTCCAGAATCTAAAATTAACCTGCAACATAGGAAATAGTTTGGATTAGACTGAATTCATTGTACCATAACTTGAACATAAATGAATACAAATCTGTGGCTCTCTTCTCTTCAGCTCAATATAGAAAATGATTTAAGCATAAAAGGAAAAAAATGTTGCAGTACAAAGTCAAACTTTGGAGAATAAAAACTCAACTCAACTAACTTAAACAGTCAAACTAATTTCACATGAGATTAAAGACACAAAAATGTTCCTTCCACTTCCACTAAACTCTTTCAGAAGAGATCTCTTCAATTATAAATAGATTGTCCTGACATCTCTGTAATGCTTTAGATAATTGATTAATCATAAATTGGTTTCCCCAGTGGAAACATTTAAGCTCCATCGAGGACTTTCTTAGAAGACTTACCTTTGGACACGATCGCAGCACACACATCATTTCTTCCTTCACAGGTTTCTTTCAAACTCCCATCTGCAAATACTTTTTTGCATCTCAGAGCTTCTCCTGGGACACAACACAGAAAAAAAAGCATTTGCACTATTTTTTTCCTTTTCATACAGTGGCTGCAAAAGCCACAGTAATCAGAGAAACTGTGCTATAATCACTGCTGTAACAAGTTGGAGTGGTGAGACCTACTGTGTCAGGGGATGTTATGACAATTACAGCTACCGTACTAAAAAAGTAGAGAATAATCTCTTATGAGACAAGTATAAATGTTTGTCTGGATCCCACACACCTTGACACAGAAGCATCAGGAGAAGGATGGCACATACTGCAGTTCTCATCTTGTAGTCTGGAGAAGACAGGCTCTGGTCCTGAGAGCTGGAAACAAGTACAGCTGGTTTAGACACACAATCCTGGACTGATGGAGATATTTGTACCCACTCCATCATCCTTACAACTGGCTGAGAGAAAGGGTTGAGATGGATGCTGATCAAAAATGATAAATTGTCAGGGTTCAAACTTATAGATGGTGTCTGAATGGCTGCAAGTATTTCTGCATGAAGATTGAGAGTCAGTAAGGTTCTGAAAGTTATGCAATTAAAGTGTTCGATATAAATCAGAAAACGTGAGTCCATATTGCAGAGAAAATGTTCAATATCATCAAACTCTAATCTAATTTATCTCTGTTTTGTATTTTGAACCATTTCAATTTAATCAACACTTCAACATTACAATTCATGTCATTCCAAATCAGTCCAATTGATGTAAAGCCAATAAAATATTGTTACAATCTCCCATTCAGAACAAGCACCAGGAAAAATCTCCCCTTCAACTGGAAGAAACCTCTGGCAGAACCAGACTCAGGGAGGACGGCCGTCTGCTCCAACTGACTGAGGATTAATACATATTTATCAATCCAGTCATTTGGGGACCTAAAAAAACCCAGAAAACTTAAGAAAAAAAACAACCTTATAGCCTCTTTAAGGGGGTAAATACAATTTATGTGTGCAACTATTAGCTCCAATACAACGGGGGGAAAAAGATGCCAGGTTTTCCCACTGTAAAATAGTCACTACAATAAACATACATTAAGAAAAAAGGAATAGAAAATCAGCATGTTGGTCAAAATGTGTTCTACCTGTACAGCGGAGGGTTGGGTTGCACCTTTGTCTTCTGAGGCTGAATGTAAAATGTTCGTCTCTGCCTTCAATAAAGAAGTGTTGTCTTTACAGTCTGATCACTCTTTTAATACTCGTGCATCTACCTGAAGAGCCGGCCCTTTGTCCTTCTGACACAACGTGATTAATAAACACTGACTACAACAAAATGGCTTTAAAAAGAGGAACATTCACAGAAACATTGTGTCTGATGATTTGATAGAGGCTTTGATGATGCAATGCTGTGGGCATGGGGGTCCTGCTTGAAGGGCCCGGCCCTGCCTGGGTGGGGTGGGCTGTCTGCGCTGGGGGGGCATTGCTGCCTTGGTCCTCCGTCGCTGGGCAGGGTCCGCGTGCCTCTGCGTCTGTGGGGACTCCTTGACCTTTGGGGTGTCCGCCGGGGTGGCCCCGAGGGGGGTTGGGGCCGGGTCCGGGGATCGGGCCTCCCCTGGCCGGGGGGTGCGCGGGCGGGCACGGTGGCGGGGTGGAACCATTCTCAGGTGTCTATGTCTTAAGTTGTCAGTATGAATGGGGTGGATGTTGGACCGTTTCCTCCTCCGTCTGGGGGCTCCGGCAGCGCCGGGGGCGCCCGTGGAGGTACGGTGGGGCCCTGGCCCGCCTCGGAGGGCCGGCCCCCGTCTACTGGATGGCCGGTGGGGGAGCGTGGGCATCCTTCCAGGGCCGGCTCTGCTGGTCCTGCCTCCTGGCTTCGGCCTCCGCTCCCCCTCCTTCCCCACCTTACACGACTCATACGCACATAGGCGAAGGGGCGGGGGGTCCGGGTCGTGGGGGGCACTGTCCCGCGTGGCCCGGCACTCCCCGCCTCACGGTTTTAACAACACTGTAGACACTGCACATTCAACATTTAATAAATAGATTTAACAAGGACACCTAGTTCTGGAGGGGGGGGATCATTGTCAACTTGATACCCTGTCCTCCCCCTCCCTGTTTTTATGGGATTAATCACATGCACTCAACACCAGGGTCGGGAGGGGGGCCCACATCACCCGCATTCCCTTGCCGGCCTGGGATAGGTGGGTCGGGCTACCCGGGCCCGGCGGGGCTCGCCGTGCAGCCTGGGGTGCCTTCTGGCGGTGCTGGACCCCCCCGGGTAGGGGGAAATGGTGCGTGATTGTGCGTCTTTGTCGGTGAGAATGCGGTATGAAAGGATCCTGCCATGGAGGATTTGGGTCTCCATTGGCAGGACAACAAAATGTAATAATTTATTAATATTATGTTATACAAAGATGATTATTAATAACATTATTATCATTATTTTTGTTATCATTATTGTGTCTAGTATATTATATTATTATTATAGATATCGGATAGGTGAATGGATGAATGAATGGGATGCCTGGGTCTGGGGCCCTCCGTTGTCGGGCCCGCGCAGTGTCGCCCTGTTGGGGGGTTCCCTCTCTCCGGGCCTGTCTCCGGTCCCCCCCGCTCCCTCCGCGGCGGGGCGCCCCTCTGGTCTTGGAGGGCCACTTTCGTGGGGGTGGGTGCACCTGCCCGCGTCGGCGGCCGGGGCAGCTCTGTCTCTCCAGGCAGGCTGGCCCCTCGCCGGGTGGGGGTCGTTGGCCTGTAGGGTGAGGGCCTCCTGGCCACGTGTCCGGCCCGGACCGGGTGGCCGGGGATTGCCAGGGCCGCGGTCTGCCGCCGCGGGATCCCTAGCTGCTTCTTCCCGTTTCGTGGGGGCCCCGCCCGGCTCAACATAGAAAATGATTTACATGTACAAAAAGAGAAGATCAGAGATATCCTCAATTATAAATTGATTGTCCTGACAGCTCCGTAATGCTTAAGATAATTGATTTATCATAAATTAGTTTCCCCAGTGGAAAAATTCAAGCTCCATTGAGGACTTTCTTATAGGACTTACTTATGAACGCGACCGCAGCACACACATCATCTCTTCCTACACATGTTTGTGTCCTGGTAGGCTTGCAACCACTTATCCCTTCTGCGTAGCAGACGTTGCATCGCAGAGCTTCTCCTGGGACAGAATACGGAAAAAAAGTGGCTGCAAAAACCACAATAATCAGAGAAACTGTGCGATAATCACTGCTGTAACAAGTTGGAATGGTGAGTGTCAGTGGATGTTATGACAATTACATTTTGACAGTAATTACTTATATGTAAGATCAGCTAGCGTACTAAAAAAGCAGAGAATTATCTCTTATGATGACACAAGTGTTGAGACAAGTAGAAATGGTTGGCTGGATCCCACACACCTGGACACAGAAGCATCAGGAGAAGGATGGCACATATATTTGTACCCACTCCATCCTCCTTATAACTGGCTGACACAAAAGGGTTGAGATGGGTGCTGATCAAAAATGATACATTGTCAGGGTTCAAACTTATAGATGGTGTCTGAATGGCATCAAGTATCAGTTGAACACTTCTGCATGAAGATTCAGAGTGAGTAAGGTTCTGAAAATTATGCAATAAAATTGTGTTATCTTGACAAAAAAGTCAAGTCATGACCCAGCCCTTTGTCCTTGCTGACACAACGTGATTGGTCAACACCCACTACAACAAAATGGCTTTAAAAAGAGGAACTTTCACAGAAACATAGTGTCTGATGATTTGACAGAGGCTTTGATGAAGCAATAAAACGGACAAAAGACATTGAACACTATAATGGCAACATTACTTTCTTCATGTTTCTGGTTTGGGCGTTGCTTTCTTTCTTAACACTGACAGTTGTGACCCCTTTAAGGTCACATGATCATGATCTTCAGTCTTGTTGTGGAAGAAAAGATGTATTGTAACTTGCTCTGAGGAGGAGACAATAATCTAAACACATTCAAAAGAGGAATAATGATCCTGATCCCAAAGTTGGAGAATATTGTACCTGTCACACCAAGGTCAATTCATGAGCAAAGGAGAAACACATTGTAAAGTAGTGGGGAACAGGAACCCCACAAGAAAACGCAAGTTTCTTTTCACAAATAACTTCTTTTTCAGATGAATTCATGTCGAAACAAAGATATACTGATATCCACTGAAATAACAGTTACATTAACTCCACCTCATTACCCAGAACCACTTCAGAAACTCAGTGTTGCTCTTGCCATTAAATCACTAATGTGACTAATGTATTTATAATCTTTATTATACTTCTCATTTTATGCTAACTGTAGCCAACTGCTGTAATGCTGGCATACAAAACAAACAACTTCATGGAGATATGAACCCTGTGCCCTTCAGCCACAACTACTTGTTCTTTACACTGAACTACTTCTTTATACAAACAGGCACCTTCTTAAGCAGCTTTTCAATCTTCATATTGGTTGCTGTACTCTAAAAATTGGGTCTAGTTATGGGCATGCCTATAACTAGTGCACCCCAGGAAGAGTAGCTGATGTACTGCATCAGCTAATGGGGATCCTAATAAATTCATGCCAAGTAGTGGCATGACCATATTGCAATCGTCCAGAATGGCCCAAATGGCAATGTTGCTAGCATTTTGCTAACAAGCTAAAGTTGCAAAGTCCCACTGCGCACCAGCAGGTTTACAGCATTACCCCGCTCTGATGTGGAAAAAAAATATCCCCAAAAAATAAAACACGCCTGGAAAAACGAAGGCGATATATTGGTATACAGAAAAGGTTTCCCTTTTCTTCTTCTTATTCGCTTTTTTTTCGTCCGTTAATGCGGCCCGACTGCAACGTGCACTCATGCATGCCATACATCGTTGGATGCGTTTCCATCATGCCTCGATGGGCATTACTTTTCTCAGTCAAAAGTGTTACTGTGGCAACGCTAGATGCCAAAAAGCAAAAAAAAAAGGCGAAAACTCGGACGCTTATTGCTCGGCCAAACTTTATCGTAGAGACATCGTTCAATTTTACAAACAGTCGGCCCGATTGGCACTAAAGGACCGTACAACCTCATTATGCTAATTACTACAGTTTTCGCGATATTGACCTTTCTTTTTTTTTTTAATTTCTGTTTGAATTTGGACGCTTGTTGCTAGGCAACAGGTTATCGTAGAGACATCGTACAAATGTCCCCTGACTCGGCACGCTGTGGACTTCAACATACTCAAATTTCATGAAGCTGGGATTTAAGGAAATTTTATGTCAAAATCCAGGCCAAATGGCCCCATTCATTCGGATGAGGTTTTTTACCATGGTGAAAAAAAAAACCCTATCCGTTAACATAGCCTGAACCAGAACGTGCACCCATGCATGGCATACATCGTTAGATGCTTCTCCATCGTGCCTCGATGGGCATTACTATTCTCAGTCAAAAGCCCCATTAATAACTATAGGGAGCACAGGAATGAATGAAATACAAGCATAAAAACACCTCAAACTGACATAGAACCACCCCGAACACAACCACTACAGCCCCAAACCAAAGCAGCGAGAGGGGACGAATGGGCAATGGGGCATGCCCATATCAAAATTTCTAGTTATATGTTCTAGTTATTATTATTATTACTATTATCACTACAGAATAACCGTTGAAGGCAATTACCAATTCGGCTCTAGCTCTGTCAAACAGCCATTGTGACGAGATATGTGCAAACAACACAAACAACTTCTCTCATTAAAATCAATCAGAATTTATTTACATCCAGGTACCAAGCAGATGGTAGAAGCGATACCCCAAATAAATTCTGACGGCACACTACGTTAAAACATAAAACACTAGCCATAAAAAAACAAGAATAAAACGTTAACTGCATAAGGAAAACAAATCAAAACAGTAAACACGTGATATAAAACTCCCGATCATCTGTGTTCCAAAATTAACGTGGCTGCACGTGGCCGACAAGATATTTAAAGATGGCTGCGCCCTCGTCACCACGTGCAATCAGACGGGATGGCAAAATACGGCGTTTAAACCGTGAATAACTGGCGAAAAATGCCGCTACAAAATAAACAAACAACAATAATGCCGGTATTTGCCGGCGTTACACAGTAATATACATATGGTAACAACCTTGAAACACAAATTTAGCTCTGAATCGCTCTAAATTAAACTGATCGCCCAAAACATATGAAACCTCACGCCTTCCGTCTGTCGCCGGGCTGCTTGGGCTTCAAAGCTGGAGCTCCTCGGCGGGTTCTGGCTCACGCGGACGGTCGCTCCGGGAACACCCCGTTCCTGGTGTAGGAGAGGGCTCGGAGGAAAAGAGAAGTTAGCAGACAGGAGAGTGAAGAGTGCGCCGCACTCGGATCAGGGCTTACATTTGGCCAGTCGATCTGGTTCAAGCGGCTCTTCCTCCTCCCCACAGCTCTCAGGAATAATAGAAAGACGCGGTCCAGGTGCGCTGGTCGATAGGATAGGTCTGTCCTGCTCGGCTGGGCTGGGTGAAAGAGGATGAGCTGGGGGAGAAACAGAGATTTTGTGCTCCGCGGGCTGCGTGACGTCGTCAGCGCCTGGCCAGTGATTGGACGCACGCCCTTCAGGTGCCGCCCCCAAGGCACGTTGGTCTTTGTAGTTCTTCACAAAGCAGCCATTTTAAGAGGCATTTCAAAGCTGATTTCAGGCCGGGTTTGAGCCGGCTTAAAAGTTGAATTCACATGTTCACAAAATGTTCATAACCACCCTGAACTCTGAATTTACCCTGAGATAGGAAACTCAGAGTTTTCGGTTCCAGAACAGCGGATATGAGTTAGTTCAGTCAACTCTGAGTATGTTCACTTCGAGTTAAACGCGTGCATGAAGAAAATAAAAAGCCATCATCAATGGAGCCCTGATACTACGATTCGCCATGGCAACCAGCGACAACAAAAGATCCACATACTTCACGCCACTGGAGTTAGAAGTGTTAATACGTGCGATAGGCTTGCCAACCGTCCCTTGGAATACGGAATTGTTACATAATTGGTAATTAAAAGTTTAATTCCGTATTGAACCAATACGGAAAACAGTTTATTCCGTATTTCACAATTCTCCCATGCACGTCTGTGCGCCGCGTACCCTAGCGAGCAGGTTAGGTTCACATGGTCAGTTGCCATAGTAACTGACTCAGAGTTTGAGTTACATCGCTTTCTGGAACTGAAAACTCCGGGTTTCCCTCATCTCAGGGTTAACAAACTCAGAGTTTTCACAAAACCCACTTACTGGAATACCCCCCAGGTGTGTGGGTGTAGGATTACTGACTAAACCAATAAAAGTGTGCTTTTTCTGTAGTTAAGAGATTAATGAAGTACTATAAAGTACCAATTACATTTTTACAAGGATTTTGAATATGTGTTGAGACAAATCATTTTACTTTTGCTTTAAATGTTTAACTTGAAACTAAAGTTGAGATTTGTGCCAAACACTCATAATGCCAATACCTTCAGCCAGTTTTAGGCAGAGACAATTGTGGGATTTCAGCGATTCCTGATCCTGGAAGAATCCCCAAAAAATGTGTCCACGTCTGTATGCATATGAACCATCTTGTAAAAATCTGTTACAGGAAACCTTTCCGTAAAGCTAAAGTGCCATTTTGGTTGTGGCTACAGAAGCCTAGGAATCTTCCCGAACTTTGTAGCGATTTCTGACCATGAATGACATGGTAGAGCTGCGTTGACGCAGAGCAGGTGTTGAATTCGGAGGGGACTTGGTCCTAGTTGATTTGGCTGCTGGGTTCTGCCGAGGAACATCTTGTATTTGGTCTTTTGTCTCAGGTAAGTTGTTCTGGCTGCCGGTGGATGCACCAGCTGGTCTTGGCTTGTGTTGAAAGGATAAATCAACTGATGCCTTTGCATCTACTGAAGATCTGGTGTCATCTGCAGACAGATCCTTCTGCAAGACATTGTTCTGTCCGGTTATGAGGTTATTCGGTTTTGCAGCTAGTTGATGGATTTCCTCATCTTTGTCGTTCAGTTTTGCAGTGAGTTGATGGATTTCCATGTCTTTGTTCTTCAGTTTTGCAGTGAGTTGATGGATTTTCATGTCTTTGTTCTTCAGTTTTGCAGTGAGTTGATGGATTTCCGATACACTTTCTACATCGTCAATCGGGATCTTGCGTGATCCACCTTGGTCATGTGACACAGGTGATCTCCGCCCCATCCCTGTGTACAGTGAGAAAAAATTAGGTTACCACTTCTCTCATTACTTACTTTTTCACTTAAACCAGAATACACAATAAAAGACTGATTAATGCTGCATTTATCCAACCCTTGAGCTGTTTGTTTTGAACTGCAGATTTGGTCTAATTTCTCTCCATTTCTCATTAAAACCAGAAGGTTACTGTATTCCATCTAATAAAGACTAAATACATCAACTTAAAGGGCTAAAATAAATGCAAAAGAAACAGCATTATTTACCTTTTTGGTCAGATAAGTTCAGCTCTCATGAACAATTTTTGTACCGATTACTAAATGCTGATGTTTGAAAGGATGGATGTGGAGAGTTGGACTGCTGTCTGGTATCCACGACGTTAATTATGTACCACAAACTTGTGATTCTGATAAGTCACTCCTCGTTTACCATAACCATAACCTGGTTTCAGCTTTGGGTTTCCTCTTAAATAAGATTCTTCTGAATGAAAGGACAGACTGTGGTTAACAAAATGTGAAGAAGACTTGCTTCTTTTCTTTATCTATGTCGTCAAAATACATTTCTTTTGGACTTTTGGCAAGACAGAACAATTGATTATTGTCTTTTTCTACTTTCAAAATAAAATAAAAAATGTCCTGTAACTATATAGCCTATTAAACAGACTATTTTCTATATAATAAGAAGAATAAAGGATGAATGTGCAGATTTATGAATAGCAGAGATCCTGAGACCGGGAGACATGCAGATCTTACCAGTCCTGCTAAAGCAACTGATCCGGATAAACAACTTACAAATATATGCAAAAAACTTCAGTGTTTCCTTTTCAAAAAGATTCATGTGTGTACATATAATCTATGAGCATGTGTGATGTGGGAGGCTGAAGCTATAAATCTGTGCTCCTCATGAAATATTAATATTTCATCTAAATGTTTCTTCAACCCTCTGCAGGGTGCTCGAGGGTTCATGGGAATTTGCCCAACCAGTCTACATGTATTTTGTGGATCTGGAGAAGGCATTTGACCGTGTCCCTTGTGCCATTCTGTGGGGGGTCGGTGATTATGGAGTCCGGGGCCCTCTACTAAGGTCTGTCCGGTCTCTGTATGATCGAAGCAGGAGTCTGGTTCGCATTGCCGGCAGTAGATCAGACTTGTTCCCGGTGCATGTTGGACTCCGGCAGGGCTGCCCTTTGTCACCGGTCCTGTTCATCATTTTTATGGACAGGATTTCTAGGCGCAGCCAGGGGCCGGAGGGGATCCGGTTTGGGAACCTCAGGATTTCGTCTCTGCTTTTTGCAGATGACGTTGTCCTGTCGGCTTCATCAGACCGGGACCTCCAGCATGTGCTGGGGCGGTTTGAGGCCGAATGCGACGCGGCAGGGATGAGAATCAGCACCTCCAAGACCGAGGCCATGGTTCTCGACCGGAAAAGGGTGGCATGCCTTCTCCGGGTGGGTGGAGAAGTCCTGCCTCAGGTGGAGGAGTTCAAGTATCTCAGGGTCTTGTTCACGAGTGAGGGAACGATGGAGCGTGAGATTGACAGGCGGATCGGTGCAGCGTCCGCAGTTATGCGGTCGATGTACCGGACCGTCGTGGTGAAGAGGGAGCTGAGTCGAAAGGCGAAGCTCTCGATTTACCGGTCAATCTACGCCCCTACCCTCACCTATGGTCACGAACTTTGGGTAGTGACCGAAAGGACAAGATCGAGGATACAAGCGGCCGAGATGAGTTTCCTCCGCAGGGTGGCTGGACGCTCCCTTAGAGATGAGTTTCCTCCCTTAGAGATGAGTTTCCTCCCTTAGAGATGAGTTTCCTCCGCAGGGTGGCTGGACGCTCCCTTAGAGATGAGTTTCCTCCCTTAGAGATGAGTTTCCTCCCTTAGAGATGAGTTTCCTCCGCAGGGTGGCTGGACGCTCCCTTAGAGATGAGTTTCCTCTGCAGGGTGGCTGGACGCTCCCTTAGAGATAGGGTGAGGAGTTCGGTCACCCGGGAGGAGCTCGGAGTCGAGCCGCTGCTCCTTCACATTGAGAGGAGTCTTCTGAGGTGGCTTGGTCATCTGTACCGGATCCTCCTGGACGCCTCCCTAGGGAGGTGTTCCAGGCATGTCCCTCCTCCCTAGGGAGGTGTTCCAGGCATGTCCCTCCTCCCTAGGGAGGTGTTCCGGGCATGTCCCACCGGGAGGAGACCCCAGGGCAGACCCAGGACACGCTGGAGAGACTATGTCTCTCGGCTGGCCTGGAAACGCCTCGGACTCCCCTCGGAGGAGCTGGAGGAAGAGCTGGAGGAAGAGTTGGAGGAAGAGCTGGAGGAAGTGTCTGGGGTGAAGGAAGTCTGGGCATCCCTGCTGAGGCTGCTGCCCCCGCGACCCGGGAACGGATAAGCGGGCGGACGATGGATGGATGGATGGATGGGTTTCTTCATACCTATAAGTTCTGAAGCTATTTCAAGACTATTTTGGTCTTTTAAGCAAGACCTTTGATTGCATCATATACTAAAGAACACAACATGGGACTATATTTCACTTTTTTGATGATGACCAACAAATGAATAAATAAATAAAATAGCTGTTGGTGTCAAGAAAGTTTACATCTGCTCTTCAGGGGGATGAAGGCATGAGTGGATGAAGGAATTCCTTACCATTGCAGAACGATTTCTTTAAAACAAGACCAATGAATCCCAATACAAGCAAAGTCACTATGATGGTGACTATGAAAGTGATGGTTAATGTTTTAAAAAAGGATCCCACGTCGTTTTCTATAAAAAAAAAAATAGAAGATCACGTAAAAATGATATAATATTTCAACCTAATTTAAAAAGAATATCTGATTCATTTGTACTGTTCAGGGCAATTTTACCTCAAACAACTAAATACACAACCGTTACGATGTCTTCACAGAATAATACAAAGCAACACAGAGTTTATTAACAGCTACATCGAGGATCGAAGTGGTTGCACTTAAGAATTACATGTAACCATAGAAACAAAGAGGTAAGGAATGTTATCCACACAGGATATAATGTCATTGAATTGGAAAAAAAATAGCATTTCTTTTGGACTATTGGCAAGACAGAACAATTAATTATTGTATTTTCTGTTTTCAAAATAAAATTAAAAAAAATCCTGTAACTATATATTAAACAGACTCTTATTTTCCTTCAATAAGAATAAAGGATGAATGTGCAGATTTATGAATAGCAGAGATCCTGAGACCGGGAGACATGCAGATCTTACTGGGTCCGTGCTAAAGCAACTGATCCGGATAAACAACAACTTACAAATATATGCAAAAACCTTCAGTGTTTCCTTTTCAAAAAGCTTCATGTGTGTACATATAATCTATGAGCATGTGTGATGTGGGAGGCTGAAGCTATAAATCTGTGCTCCTCATGAAATATTAATATTTCATCTAAATGTTTCTTCATACCTATAAGTTCTGAAGCTATTTCAAGACTATTTTGGTCTTTTAAGCAAGACCTTTGATTGCATCATATACTAAAGAACACAAGATGGGACTATATTTCACTTTTTTAATGATGACCAACAAATGAATAAATAAATAAAATAGCTGTTGGTGTCAAGAAAGTTTACATCTGCTCTTCAAGGGGATGAAGGCATGAGTGGATGAAGGAATTCCTTACCTTTGTCTGTTTTCTTTGAAACAACACAGCGAATTAATCCAAATACAAGCAAAGTCACTGTGATGGTGACTGGGACAGTGATGGCTATGGTTTTAACAAAGGATCCCACGCAGTTTTCTATAAAAAAAAATAAAAAAAATAGAAGATCACGTAAAAATGATATCATATTTTGACCTAATTTAAAAAAATATCTGATTCATGTGTACTTTTCAGGGCAATTTGACCTCAAACAACTAAATACACAACTGTTACGACATCTTCACAGAATAATACAAAGCAAAACAGAGTTCAATAACATCGAGGATCGAAGTGGTTGCACTCAAGAATTACATGTAACCATAGAAACAAAGAGGTAAGGAATGTTATCCACACAGGATATAATGTCATTGAATTAGAAAAAAAATAGCAGAAATGTTTGAAAACATAAATACAAGTACTAGGTTGTGTAACTGATAAGTGTGTGTTTGTCACCAGCACACCTGTAATATAAATCTCTGCATCCCTGGTCAGGTTTGACGGCTGCTGGTGGACTCTGCAGGTCACTCTGAACAAACGAGACAAGCAGAGGTTCACTCACCTGTAGCTGGGAGGGAATATGTCAAAAATCATAAAGATTGTGCACTTGGTGACAAGTTTTTGATATTTGGCATGGTGTTAGGTATGGACATAAGGTTTTCAAAAACCACCGCAAACAAATTGGGATGGCCCCCTAGTGGCTGGTTTGCAGAAAATTCAAAATGGCTCCCGCTGAAAAGACCAAAGGTCATATCTCAGCTTCTCTTAGTCCTAGATTATTGTTTATTGTCACTTTCTCTACTTGTTTTGGTGCTAGCAATTCAATTCTGAGATAGATTTCCTATTTCAAGGTCATGTTGAAGGTCAAATTTAATTTTCAAGGTCATTTTTTGCACAAAAAACTCCATATCTCTAGAATTAAGTCACATAGAAAGATTATATAGATTATCTAGACCCCTATTTTCACCCCCAATGAATGCAATTTTCTGTTTATTGGACAGGTCACTATCACTGTGTCAATCTCATTGGGTGAGTGCAGTGGCATTCATTCAGGCTTAAAGCTAGGGTCTACGATTTTACATATTGTATATTTTTATCAAAATCATTTATAAGGTTGTTATTGCCCAATAGTGTTACCTATGAAATATGATTAGCAAAAAGAACCAAAAGAAAATATTTCTTCTATCTGCTGTAATCCTGCAAAGACCCGAACGGCGCCTATTGGTCAATCTGCTTGAATGTCAGTGATTGGACAGTCCTCACCTACTCCCCGCCTCCCAAAGTACGGCAACACGAAGGACATTTGAGAGAGAATTTTTGCCGAAGTGGCGCTTGTTTTTGGTCCTGCTGGCTCCCGTACCAGAGGGCGTGTGTCGGAGGCGGGAGCTTCATGTGAGGCAGAGCACGGGGAAGGGAGTTTGTGTGGGGAGTAGGTGTCTTTTTTTTTTTTTTAAACTCAAGATCATAGACCCTAGCTTTATGATGAACATAACCTCAGAACTAAGTCACAATGAAAGAATAGGATTTTATTAAAATAACACACACAAAAAACATCAGCTGTGCATATTTAAACTCACTTAAAATCTACAATGCCTGCCTCTATGGCCTTGTTTTTTGGGCCCAGAGTATGAAATCAGAGCTACTTCACTCTTCATTATTAGTGTAGCCTCCCTCACACTTACAAAAGGTGGTACAGCGGAGTCCAGCTCTGTAGCATTTACAGTTTCCCTTACAGGAAACCACACAGCCACAGTGAAGGAGAAGTGCGCATCCCTTGCTGACATCTTCCAGATCTGTCCAATATGGCACCCACACTTTGGTTCTGGCATTCCATTCCCAACCCCAATCACATGGGTCTGGAATCTTAGGAGTTTCGGAGAGGGATTGCTTCCAGCTTGCCATGCTGGAATAAGGCGTGCTGGGTCGGGGGGATTGAATCCAGGGACTTGAGGCTATGGGTGAAAACAAGCTTCCTGGCTTTATTGACTGACTCTACACTGCAGTCCTTGCTATACATTAGAACAGTCCAGCGTTCGAGATGTCGCATATGCACTGATTCCAGTGTGACGCTGGTTGGGTCTTGGGTGATTTCAATGAGGGTGTTGGTGACTTAAGGAAAAGCTGTCCATGCATTCCATGTGTTTTTTTTTTGCCAACTCAAAACATTGCTGATACAACGTTACACCCGGTGAATGCGTGGAAGAAGGGCAGTGCTTGGCATTTTTGAGGTCCCAGCATTTCTGAGATGTGGTGAATTGGAATATCTTTATATGCTTTTCCTGATCCAAAGCCAATCCACAGTTCTGAGAGGCCCGGCTCCTTGAACAGGTTGATGGCCAGCACCACTACATCACTATCTACTGTCTTTAGGTAAGCCTTGGAGCATGGATTCAATGTGCTCAAATACATAAACAAACAAAACAAACAAAAAGGCTTGTAGGTTCGTTGGTTTGTTGCTCAGGACAAGGTCAGCCTTTGTTGTGAGAAGGTGGTAGTCTGACCCAGCTGTGATCTCTTGAAGGTTCTGACTAAGGTACTGAAACAGCTGGTCTTTATTTTGACTGTCCTTGAGGAATTTCTGCCATTGAGCTCCCTTTGGCAGAGGCATCTTAGCAGACACTCATGTTCAACACCCTGCAGTCCCACCCCGCTTGACACGAGTTTGGGATTTGAGACTTGCCTCTATATATTTATTCCAGACCGCATCCACTCTTGTCGTTCTGTCAGTCATCAGGCTGCGCAAGTAGGGTAGCAAGTGCATTTGAGTGTACTCTCCAAACACTCTGGCACGCTGGGTCTTGATGATATGTATTACTGCTGCCATATCAAGCAACTACAGAAGCCTCTTTGGCTGATGGAGAGGGGCCAGGACCAGGCATTCCTGGTAGGCATCCACGAATATCTGACTTGGTTCCTGACCGGAGCTTGCCTTGATCAGACAAGGATGGAGGCTCACGCTGATTCTCGTGCTCAAAGAATTCATCGATGTCTAGATCAGGACGGGCTTGTAGGGACAAGAAGACCTTGGTGATTAGAGCTGCATTTGCCTTGGCAGAGCCCAGCTTGCTTGCAGGCCACCTCAAACTCATCAATGGCCCGTAGGAAACTAGGTTTCAAGAACTCGATGATCTCCTTCTCCTCTTGCTGACCATAGAGGCCTTTTATCCACTATCTTCCTTTAGAAATTTGATGCTGTGCTTCTGACTTTGATCAAGTGCCATTAATGTGAACTTCTTTTCACCACGTTGTACGACAAACTTGCCCTCCATGAAAGCCTCATGTACTGATGGGTGGGTATCTGGTAGACGTGCCATCTTTCAAGAAGACTGGCATCCAGCGGGCATAGTTTGTATGTCCAAAGGCCAATAACCGTGGCCACAGATCCTCACAAGCTTTCAGGGTTAGTGGCCAATTGCCCACTCGCTGACCCGGATGAGGCGGCAGTTGATCATCAGGTAGTCTCTCACTGTCAGCCAGTAAGAGATTGTTGGAGCATTACTCATAAGTCGATTCTCCCACATCTCCATGGTTTCATGAGGCCCATAGCCCTCTTGGCAGTATTCATCATATGCCTGTATTTTGAGTACATGTAGCCAGGCAAGAGTAAGCTGGTATGCATACCGTGTACGTTTGACATGCTTGCCACTTAGAAGAGATGCTGCAACACCAGTGTTGAAAATTTTGCGAGGGAAAACACCCGGTCCCAGCCAGACCCAGCCAACAGCTTACGCCCAGACTCTTGGGACATCATCTTGATGTGAAGGAAGCCCATGAAGCACACCATCTTTGATTCACCAACCTCATTAGGGAACTTCCACTTACATTTTCTCTGTTGGGCATACAGAGGACAGTCATCCGCTATGTCTGGAATCTGGCCAGGATTCACAAACTCTGTTGCCTTCATGACCACAAGCATTGAGGGTTTCTGCGCCCAATGCTTGACATCTTCATGGCTTTGGCCATGTGAGATGAACCCAGAGTAGATCACTGGTGTATCTTGAAGTGTTCCATCATTTTCTATCAGGACCTTGTGGACATGGTCTAGCCATGCTTTGTCAGGCACCCCTGCTCGGTTGTTTTAAGAAAAAGTTGGTCTGGGTGTTCCAACTAGAATTGATGAAAGCTTGATTTCCCCAGCATAGGCTATTCAGCTATATACGGCACAATGGCAAAGTCATCCGGAAGCTTGATAGTGGTGCCTTCAGAAGCTGAAGGCACCACTATCCCCCCCCTGTTGTCACATGTCAGATGGTTAGTCAGGGATATAGCGGTGCCATGGAGCTCAAATCGACCACACTCGTCAATATTATCAACTCCACCAGTACTTGCTTTCGTTGTGGCTTTGTTCTGAAGTTGAGTTCATTTTAAGCCTGAACGATGGCCATAATGCTCACCCAATTAGATTATTGACACTACAGCGATAGTGACCTGTCCAATAAACAGAAAATGACATTTCTTGGGGTTGAAAATAGGGGTCTAGATCCCTATATAAGCTTTCTATGTGACTTAATTCTAGAGATATGGAGTTTTTATGTACAAAAAATGACCTTGAAAATTAAATTTGACCTTCAACATGACCTTGAAATAGGAAATCTATCTCAGAATTGAATTCCTAGCACCAAAACAAGTAGAGAAAGTGACAAGATACAACAATCTAGGACTAAGAGAAGCTGAGATATGACCTTTGGTCTTTTCAGCGGGAGCCATTTTGAATTTTCTGCAAACCGGCCACTAGGGGGCCGTCCTAATTTGTTTGCGGTGGTTTTTGAAAACCTTATGTCCATACCTAACACCATGCCAAATATCAAAAACTTGTCACCAAGTGCACGATTTTCATGAATTCCCTCCCAGCTACTGCTCAGAGATGCTCGGTCAAAAAACGGAATAACACGGTTGCGATGATTTTGGTTAACAATTAAAGGGGACCTATTATGAAAAACCCGTTTTTTCTTGTTTTAACATATATAAAGTGGTCTCCCCTCACCCTGCCAACACAGAAAAGATGAAATGCCACGAAATTCTGCAGGGTCTGTTCACCCCGCCCGGAGGATCCTTCCAATGTCATGTGACTTCTACGAGCCGTTCAGATTCTGCGCCTATGGTTACGTCACCATAGGCGCAGAGGTTCGGCCTCCGCTGCTGAAACCACGCCCACAACCACGACGCGCCGCCAAACAATGGCGGAGCGTCCGCCATTGTTTGGAAGCAGTGGCTGTTTCCACAGCGAGGGACAGTTAAAATGAGGTTTTGCATTGACATTTACCCTCATAAAAGGATCAGTTCCAACAGTACGGATCCGGCAACTGCACACGAGTCAGCGGTAAGTGACGTTATTTTTTTTATGTTATTTATATTTGTTTACAAGTATGATCTTTGCATGTATTTAGCTTAGCTCTGTAGCACCGGGGCTACTCACCAGACCGGACCGGTGAGGAGCTCCGGTGGCTCCAGTGTTCCCTAACGGAGTGTTAGGGAACACCGGAGCTCTATTAGTACCGTAATACATTTTTCTTCTGTTTATGGTTTCAGATGTTCCAAGCACCTGAAGCTGTTCAACGACACCTTCACCATTTGTGAAAATTCAGTGTTGTGATTTATTTACAGTTAACATGATTCATTTGTCTTGTAACATAAGAAGTGAAATGATGATGAATCAGAGTAAATAACTGTGGTGTACCTGTTTAGAATTCAATTAAATCTTCCTGTGTGAATTAGTGTGAAGACGAGGTGACTAAAGGCTGATTTATGGTTCCGCGTTACACCAACGCAGAGCCTACAGCGTAAGGAACTGCATGCGAGCGTCCGACTATCGCGTTGAGCTGCGTGACATTGGACGCTCTCTGTCCACACTGAAACCGTTAAACTCTTTCTGTCCACACTGAAACTGTTAAACTCACGGCCAGATAGGACAGTCCAGTACAAAAAAAATAAAGCAATGGAATTGATTTTGTCGCAGAAGCTTCTCGCATGGGACACGCTTTGTGTACGGAGCCGCTGCTCTTCTCCCCGGAGTGAGGCTTTGTGCCCTCCCCTGCTACACGTCATTCAGGCAGCCAATCAGCACAGAGCCTCATTATCATAGTAGCCTCCCCGCCCTTAAAATCCCTCACAGAAAAGGAGGCTAGAAGCGGTAAAACTAGAGACACGGCCCACAGGCTGAATTTCTGTTTTATGTAGAAGAAACAAGCTTTAGATTGTTTTTAAGACATTCAAGGCCTGTTTAAAATATACATTAAATGCCATAATAGGTCCCCTTTAAATCAGGATTATTTAAAAGGAGGGGCCCTCGGGGGCCAGGGTAGGACAGGGAATCCAGACCTGTTGGTGGCCGTCTGTATCTTTGCTTTCCTGGTGATGTTGGGCGGAGTTCGTTCAGGCTTTTCGGCAAGTATGTCGTTCCCCTGGTCATCCAGAAATGTAATTTCAGGCTCCGGGAGCCAGCGCTCCACCCCACACTGGACAGTTAGATGACCAGTGACATCTGGAACCACAGTCAGCTTCGGATCGGACACGGCAACTGCAAATGGTAATAATTATTTTAAGACATGGAATAACATTTGGTTCAATATTTGAAGCTCATGCTTGAAGTTTTTATTTTCTTCCGTGGGGAGAGTGAACACTGAACAACTCAGGGGGATAGCAGCCCTCGAGGACTTTGAACACCCCTGACTTAAGGGATCCCGATTAGCTTCTCATCAAGATCTGCAACTGATGGATTATTTTGAGAAAGGTGGGTTGGAGCAAGTAAACATCTAACACATGTGGAGGCTGTGAAAGCCCTAGACTACTGCGCATCCATGAAATGTTGACAAAACGTACCAACGTCTAGTTCCAGCTTTGCAAGGACCTCCGGTTGTTGTCCACGCACAATCTTGCACCAGTAAGTCCCCTTATCTGACAGCTGCAGGTTGGAAACCCTCAGAGAGAGGTTTCCATTCTGCAGCTTGTTCAAGATGAGGCTTGTTCTGTACCGGAAGTCAGGATTCTTTTCTTCAAACATCTCACAGCCATCGCGGTAGACATAGATCATGATTGGAGATACACCTTCCTTGGACCACTCCACTATGGGGAGGTCCTGACTTGGAGGGATGTTGCAGGGCAGGAGGACAGTTTCACCCAAGAAAGCAGTGATTGTCTGTACTCCGACATCTGCTGGGGCCTTTCCTGGAGGGGGAAAAGAAGCAAAACACCATGGAGACAGAGTATTTTTTATGGTCTGCCATTTGCAAAGTGTCTCACGATGAAAATGACTGCGACACATTTAGTGTCAAACAATGTGTCTAAAACTGTGGTGTGGCTCTGAAATCAAAAATGTATTAAAGACTTAAATCTAACACCATCATCCCACAGACGCTGGACGGAAAACTCTGTATTCTGGTGCTCAGTCCATCACGGGGACCTGGGTCTTGGACAACCCTCCTGTTCACTCTGCTCATGCATGATGACGGATCTTGTCCATTAAAAACAAAACTTTTTGGAACATAGTGTAACGACCACAGATAAGATAAGGCCTTGCCCGCCTGTGCAACACATCAACATTTGGCCGACTGGTTAGTGCAGTTGACTGTGGTCTGGGAGACTGTGGTTCGAGACACGCTCTGGGCACGACTTGTTCGCAACAGTATTTTCCTCATTGTGTTATGGTTTTCTTTTAATATCTTTTAACATTTCTAAACACAAAAACACGAAAGTGTCCTTGATAATTCAATAATACAATAGGTTCATGTTAAGGACATCCGTTTTAATTAGTTCTCCTTCGATTATGACATGTTATTAATGCTCAGTAGGCACAGGAGGTTTGTTATGTATTGCTATAGGTTTACCTATGAGGCCTATTTCGTTTCTATTTTTGCACAGTTCACTAACGCTTTGAGCTAGTAGGCTGAGATTCTAGACTCTGTATCAGGAGGTGACTCTCATCCACTGTGCTGAGTTTCACATCTGTGTGACCTTCGAAAGTCTCAAAGGTCACCGCGTGTGTTGCTTTTCGGGCCTGCGTTGGGTGTTTTTTGAGTAATTCACTAACGCTTTGAGCTGGGAGGCTGATTTTTGACTATGTTGCAATGCAGAAGGCCCTTTGCTAGGATCTTTTGGTCCCGTGGCTGTACGACTTCCACAGAGCTAGTTGGCATTGCAGAGGGTTCACAGAGTTGAGACTTGGCAAGCCCAATCTAGGCTCCATATGGAGGCCACAGGTCAAGTTTTACTTGGTTTGGTCAAATATTGTGGCAACGTTGTCCGTTCGAATGTTGGAAAAGGTGACGTTTCAAATCCCCGCCCATCGAAAAGTACAGGTCCGATCTGCACCAAACTAACGTCTGTCTGTTCAGGGGATGCCCCCAAACAACATATAAACAATTCAGAATTCACTTCCACAGATCCCATTCGCATAGTACTATATCCGTGGTGCTCCCATTAAAACCTCAATAAAACACTGCTAAAACAGCGTTAAAAACATGCTTTTACAAACTGACAGTAACAAACAGTACCTTTCGCGAAAAAAACTCATAATTTAGCCACTATAACAAAGAATAATATGTAAATAATAATAATGTCATAATCCGTGTATATATCACGACCACGGATCCCATTGACTTCGCATAGTACTATAATCGTGGTGCTCACACGGAATTATACAATTTTCCGTGTATATACCACGGAAAATAGTGGTGAGAGGTCGTGGGCCTTTCACAGATTTTAGTGAGATCAGGTTGAATTAAGAAGAAAGTGTGATGAGCTCATTTCTGCTGATCGTTTGGTCACACGCCGTTATGAAACCGGTGGGACTACTTCCCTCATGTTGCCTCATCTAAGAATACACCCAGTTTTGGTCACAAAGATGTCCTTAACTTTGTCATTTTTGAAAGGCAACCAGTTACAACATTTGCCAAATGTTACAAAATCGCAATCAATCCGGATTTGGATACTTTATATGGCCCCCTAAATGTGCCCCAAAAGTCACCAAATGTTGCACGCAAGCCAGGCCTGGCGAAAAATTTGATATTTCACTGTTTGCATTAATGGGCGTGGTAAAATGTCTCAACAGCGCCCCCTAGAAAACTTTGTGCCTCAAGCCCCACAATACAGTACATGCACGAAAATCGGTACACACCTGTATCATGTCGCAACTTAAAGAAAAGTCACTTGGCGCCATGGCCGAAACCGAACAGGAAGTCGGCCATTTTCAATTAATCGTGTAATTTGGGCGTAATTTATGCCATTCCTTCAGCAGTTAATACCATAGACATATTTACGTAGACGCCGCATCGAGTGGTTTTGCCCGCTGCTGCGATACGTCAACATCGCCGCCATATTGGATGTGGCAAGACTGCGCTGTTACGTGTTACGCCTCATTTATTCATTCACACACGCACTAATACACTTGGGAAACAGTTAGGCACCAAATATAATATATTTAATTTTCTCAGACGGCAAAAGTAAGAACTTGATCCCACATAGGAGTAATTAATGTTATATCAGCTATAGAGAACAAGGTAGTGCCGAAAAACAATATATATCCCCCCCCTCACAAAAATAAGAAAAATAGAGAAACATATTTTCTCATCAACAAAGCATATTTTACATTTTTCAAGTAACAAAATATCATATTTGAGACATTTTTTTCAGTTATTTTATTGTCTGAAAAATGATTAAAATGTTATTTTATTGTCTGAAAAATCGTTCAAATATGTTATTTTGTTATTTGAAAATTGGTTTTATTGATGAAAAAATATGTTTCTCTATTTTTGTGAGTGGGGATATATATTGTTTTGAATAACTTTTGAATGGTTTGATATAAAGAGTCGTGGGTGGTGTCATTGGACTTAGTTTTGAGTCCTTGACCTTAATTGGTGCAAATTGCACACGCGAGGGCCCGTTCATCGCTGCTTGCAGCTTTGATTGAGGCTTGATTTCAGCCAGTGCGTTATCATCAGTCTCAAATCCAGTGCACTTTCGCATTAATTTGCGCACTGAATCATACTTGACCTCCAGCTTTTTTAGAATTGCAGTTTTTATTGACTTTGTTAGTTCAATCCCTTTTCATAAGGGCACATTTATTAATTCATTAATTTTTTAATGAATTAACTAACTGTGGTAAAACAATCAAAAGAGAAATGAGCAGCACGTGGTGGTCTTACCTGTGCAAGCTGACAAAAGCACAATGTGGAGCAAATACGTAACAAACACGCAGAAACATGAACGGATCCATCCCTGCTTGGGGAAGGTTTCTTGAACTTGTTGCATGCTCGCTTCGTGATCCAACTTTCTTCTGCAGGGTCTTAAGTTTTACTCCGACCTGGAGGGGTTTGGTTTTGCAAAAAGCGCCCAGAGAGGTGTAAAACAAAAATCAGAGCCTGTAGTTCAGCAGTTTTATTTACTTTACTCAACAGGTTTGCGCAAAGAAATGAAGAAAGGCTGAGGTCGTGAGGCAACTAGCAACGGCGTGGCACAAGAACATGAAGAAAAGTTAAACCCAACACGGGTTTACATATATAGTAGTAAAGACGTTTTTTTTTATTCATTTTTTTAATAAAAACCTGAGAAGAACAGCAACAAAAAAAAAACATTAACATTTGTAGCTTTCAAAGATTGTTCTACAAATCTTTTTTTTTTTGTAAATCGAAAATGAGCTGCACATTCATAAATCTAGGTTAGAATCATTCCATAGTTTAACTCCCACAACAGATATACGTCTCATTTTAGTCTCTTTATATAAAAGTGAAATACAATAAAGTGAAAACAGGCAGCACAATTAAAAATAAATGAAGAAAAAATGACTAACTGGTTTCAGAGTCATTACATGGGCTGAAACAGTTTTGCTGAAAAATAATTTTGTTGAATATAATCCTAAATTGCAAATGGTTTAAGGATTAATAGCAGTTGGAGGTCCTGGGTGTGGTTGATTAGTTCCCTCCCCCGGTTCCCTGAGGAGGCTCTCGCCCGCTACGCTGGAAAGGAGGGTTGCACATTCAAGAGAGCTCTGGGTCAACGAGCCAGCATCCAAATTAGATTTGCAAACGTTTACAGTCCTCTTTAAATGTGCAAATAGTTTAAACCTAAAAGAAGTGATGATCATGTTGAAGATCAAATCTTGAAGCTGTCTTCGTGCAGGGTGCAGCAGGGTGTAGAAAGGTGCAGCAGGGTGTAGAAAGGTGCAGCAGGGTGCAGAAAGGTGCAGCAGGGAGCAGAAAGGTGCAGCAGGGTGCAGAAAGGTGCAGAAAGGTGCAGAAAGGTGCAGCAGGGTGCAGAAAGGTGCAGCAGGGTGCAGAAAGGTGCAGCAGGGTGCAGAAAGGTGCAGCAGGGTACAGAAAGGTGCAGCAGGGTTCAGAGAGGTGCAGCAGGGTGCATAAAGGTGCAGCAGGGTACAGAAACGCGCAGCAGGGTGCAGAAAGGTGCAGAAAGGTGCAGAAAGGTGCAGCAGGGTGCAGAAAGGTGCAGAAAGGTGCAGAAAGGTGCAGCAGGGTGCAGAAAGGTGCAGCAGGGTTCAGAAAGGTGCAGCAGGGTGCAGAAAGGTGCAGCAGTGTGCAGAAAGGTGCAGAAATGTGCAGCAGGACGCAGAAAGGTGCAGCAGGGTGCAGAAAGGTGCAGCAGGACGCAGCAGGACGCAGAAAGGTGCAGCAGTGTGCAGAAAGGTGCAGAAATGTGCAGCAGGACGCAGAAAGGTGCAGCAGGGTGCAGAAAGGTGCAGCAGGGTGCGGCAGGACGCAGAAAGGTGCAGCAGGACGCAGAAAGGTGCAGCAGGGTGCAGAAAGGTGCAGCAGGGTGCATAAAGGTGCAGCAGGTTGCAGCAGGGTGCAGAAAGGTGCAGCAAGGTGCAGCAGGGTGCAGAAAGGTGCAGCAGGGTGCAGCAGGGTGCAGAAAGGTGCAGCAGGGTGCAGAAAGGTGCAGCAGGCTGCAGGAAGGTGCAGGTTCAGTTTTATATACACTTTTATTTACACTTTTATAGCCTGGCGTTACTCTACAGACAAGGGACATAAAGGGGATCTAGTCAGATAAAAGATGCTTATCTTGATGTCTCTTTAGGTGCTTGTTAAGTTAGATCCATGCCCAGAATCAGAATCAGACAAAGGTTTATGGCAGTGGCATCAATTCAGTGGAAGCTAAGGTACGGCAAGGTTACGAGTCACAGAACTTTACTAGAGTATCAATCAACACGTCCAGCAAATACTCATCACAGAAGTCTGCTATGGAGCTTATCTGTGTGGTCAAGAAAACTGGAACTTTTTCAAATTTCAAATCTTACCAGGAATATTTGTCTTATTTCTAGTTAAAATGTCTCATTTTTAGTCAAAAAATCTCATTACACTTAAAACAAGAGTCATCACCAGAAACATAACTTGTTTGACCATTTTCACCTGTTTCAAGTAAATTTTCACTTGAAATAAGTAGAAAAATCTGCCAGTGGGACAAGATTTATCTTCTCATTACAAGCAAAAAAATCTTGTTCCACTGGCAGATTTTTCTACTTGTTTTAAGTGAAATTCTACTTGAAACAGGTGAAAATTGTTGTTTTTGAGTCTTGTCTTAAATGTAATGAGATTTTTTTTGACTAAAAATGTGACATTTTAACTAGAAATAAGACAAATATTCCTGGTAAGATTTTGAGTTTTTGCAGTGTATAATAACTAGTGAAATCGATCATGTTGTTCTGATTTGCATTTGTAGTTATTTTATATGTATTATGTAATAGAATAATCAATACAAATAGACACAGAGTAATTCCATAAATGTATTAAAAAAACAAACATTTACATTTTCCCTTGAAGTCAAGGTGTGGCGGCTGTCGTACCTTCATACCCAATTGACGCCCCTGGTTTATGGGCCAGTACATAACTGGACATACAAGGAATTTGTTGTGGCATATTTGGTGCAACAGATTTTTCTAAATAATATAAATAATTAATATATACACGATAGGTGATTCAGTGACTTGAATGAAAGAGCGATCCAACAATGTGCAGGTGATCACAGTGCAAGTTTCCAATGCTTCTCATATTGGAACTATTTAATGTTATTTCCATTTCTTGTTCATTCCATCGAGTGGCCACTAGATGGCAGCAAACACTATTCGATCGACACGAAAGAAGTGCAAAGACTCGTGTTTGTTACCTCAAGCTGTCAGGCGTCTATGAATTAAGGGTGCGTCCCAATACTCCCCCTCGCCCTCCTTTTCTTCCCTAACCCTAACTTTTGCGCGTTCCCGTGAAGGTAGTGGTGTCCCAATTCCTCTTTTCACCTAGGGGGAGGGGGCATAACGAGGGCTAGGGGCTGAGAATAGCCCCTTCAAATCGAGGGATTTCAGATGCTGACTTGGCGAGCGAGGGGGTATGAAAAAAAGAGGCTCTGCGTCGATTTGACTCGCCGACCGAAGGCAAACAGGCAGACTGGTCTCAGAGAAATAGAGAGAAATAATCCTGTGACTCGTCAGATTTGTTTTGGATGTTTCTGATATAATAGTCTTCAGAAACCACAAAGTAATCCAGCTGTTATCTGGGTAATTTACACACTTTCAGATAAAGTTGCGGAAGATCACGCCAGAATAAAAGGGATTTATGGTTCCGCGTTACACCAACGCAGAGCCTACGGCGGAGGTTACGCAACCTAGGCCGTAGGTTCTGCGCCGATTTAACGCGGACCCAAGCTCCGGACCCGGCAGACAGAAATCTCTAAATTTCGGAGCAAATTTCTTAACAGGCGTAGCTACAACTGTTAGATTTCATCTATTAAACCAACATATTCCTAAATGATTTATTTCAGCCGGCGTGATTCTCAACAGAGCTGCGTCCCGGGAGAGAGTGTCTCTCCCGGGGCTGACGGAGCAGCCTGACCCGGCGGAGACGTCTCTTCTCGGGCTGTGAGCTGAGGCTGCTCCCCGGGGCCGGCGGCTCTTCTCATCTCCGAAAACATCGGGTCAAATTTCTTAACAGGCGTTATTTGGATAAACTGAGCCCCGGTTGGGGATCTTAAGGTTACCATTATACCTGAAAAAATATTAAAACTTAATAAAGTGGCATATTAACAGCGCTACAGCTGAAATTAAAATAGCTTTTGGCTCTCAGCTTCCTGATCAGGTTAGGGATGAAAACGAGGCGGAGTAGGAGAATTGGGACAGGCACCTGGGCCAAGTGCCCTATCTCAAGTGCCCTAAAATCTCCCCCTTCTTTTTTAGGGCTTAGGGAAGAAAAGAAGTGCGAGTGGAGAAAAGAAGGGCGAGTGAAGGAGAATTGGGATTGGGCCTAACAAGACCAGAAACAAACCTAGTAATGTCCTGATCCTGCGTGATTGTATTCCATCATCCTGGTTCAGCTAGTTTCCATATGAGCTTGTTTTCAACTGCAGCACAATAACACAGAGAAGTGGATGATGATGTTGAACTCACTAGAAATGTTTCCATCCATCAGCTGAGATCAGATATGTGTGGCGACTGCACTACTATTTCTACACTATTGGAGGATTGACACCAGTGCTTTTAAGGATTGACACGACTACTAACTAGTCCCAAAGTCCTCTAGCAGAATAACCAGCTCCAACACCCCCCTCCACCTCAGGAAAGGAATGAATAGTAAATGTTACTGATTTGAATTGGACTGAATTTGGAGATGAAACCTGAATTTTAAATGTTAAAGATTGAAATGACATTATTTACTATTATAGTAATCAGATTACACCGTATATCAGCATCACTGAAATGGACCTGATGCTTAATCAATCGATAAAACGATATGCAAATATTATTCATATATTTATTCAAACAAGGCCGTTATAAACACAAAACTGTAATTAAATACAGACACATGCAGATGCACCAAAACTTTAAATCAGATTTAAAATACAAATAGTTTACAAAACTGTACATTAACAAGAGGAAGAACTGCTGATCACCAGATTCTGTCTCCTTCTCAGTTCATCTCAGTTATTCCAGACCGAGACCCAGAGACCGGAGACCGAAACAAGACCAAGACCACAGAGAAGTTAAAACACAATAAAATACTTTAAAAAACACAATAGAATATTATGTTCTGAAAAGAAATGCAAATGTGCATGTGTTGCTTCGATTATTATTATTGTTATTATTATTATTATTATTATTATTAGTAGTAGTAGTAGTAGTAATAGTATTAGTATCATCATTATTAGTAATAGTAGTATCATTATTAGTATCAGTATTATTATTATTATTATTATTATTTAATTATTTTATTTGTATTATTATTATTATTATTATTATTATTAATATTAGTAGTAGTAGTAGTAGTAGTATTGTTATCATTATTATTAGTAGTAGTATCATTATTAGTATTATTATTATTATCGTTGTTAGTATCAGTATTATTATCATCATCAATAATAATAATAATTACATTATCATCATTATTATAATTATGATAATTGTTATTATTATCATCATTATTAGCATTTTTATTATTATTATTATTATTAATATCATCATCATCATTATCATCATTATTATTATCATCATTATTATTATTATTCCTATTATTATTAGTGCCATTATTATTATCATCATTATTATTATTATTATTATTATTATCATTATCATTATCATTATCATTATTATTAATTATTATTATTATTATTATTATTATTATTATTATTATTATTATTATTATTATTATTATTATTATCATTATTATTATTATTATTATCATTATTATTATTATTATTACAATTATTATCATTATTATTATTACTATTATCATCATTATTGTTATTATTATTATTATTATTATTATTATTATTATTATTATTATTATTATTATTATTATTATTATTATTATTATTATTATTATTATTATTATCAGTATTATTAGATCATCACTGTTCCTCCCCGACTTACCTGAGTTTGTCCGCGCGGTGGCAGCAGTGAGACCCAGAATAACCTGAAGAGTAGAAGAAGAACCTCCGTCCTGAAACCGTAGAAGAAGAACCTTGTTCCCCATAAGCGTAGACATCTACATAAATAAACGTGTACATGTTTACATGTATATTTACATGTGTATTTGTTTCTGATCAGTTAAACAGCCGCCATGCTTGCAGGCTGGTTCCTGCTGGCTGCTGCCGTCCTCGTCCTGGTTCTGGTTCTGGTTCTGCAGATCCAGCGGAGAACCAGCCATGGTACGTTTGTCCTGTTAATATTATATAATATAATTATTATTCATGGTATGTCCACATCAGCCTAGGTGTATAATATAGCCTAGGTGTATAATATAGCCTACAGGTGAAGAATATGGTGTATAAGTTAATCTATTTCAATAATTCAACTAGAATATGGTGTAAAAGTTAATTTATTTCAATAATTCAACTAGAATATGGTGTCAAAGTTAATTTATTTCAATAATTCAACTAGAATATGGTGTAAAAGTTCATTTATTTCAATATTTCAACTAGAATATGGTGTAAAAGTTAATTTATTTCAATAATTCAACTAGAATATGGTGTAAAAGTTAATTTATTTCAATAATTCAACTAGAATATGGTGTAAAAGTTAATTTACTGTATTTCAATAATTCAACTAGACTATGGCGTAAAAGTTAACTTATTTCAATAATTCAACTAGAATATGGTGTAAAAGTTAATTTATTTCAATAATTCAACTAGAATATGGTGTTAAAGTTAATCTATTTCAATAATTCAACTAGAATATGGTGTAAAAGTTAATTTATTTCAATAATTCAACTAGAATATGGTGTAAAAGTTAATTTATTTCAATAATTCAACTAGAATATGGTGTAAAAGTAAACTTATTTCAATAATTCAACTAGAATATGGTGTAAAAGTTAATTTATTTCAATAATTCAACTAGAATATGGTGCAAAAGTTAATTTATTTCAATAATTCAACTAGAATATGGTGTAAAAGTTAATTTATTTCAATAATTCAACTAGAATATGGTGTAAAAGTTAATTTATTTCAATAATTCAACTAGAATGTGGTGTAAAAGTTAATTTATTTCAATAATTCAACTAGAATATGGTGTAAAAGTTCATTTATTTCAATAATTCAACTAGAATATGGTGTAAAAGTTCATTTATTTCAATAATTCAACTAGAATATGGTGTAAAAGTTAATTTATTTCAATAATTCAACTTAAAAGGTGAAACTAATATATTACCTAGTAATATTACATGCAAAGCAAGATATGTTAAACCTTTATTTGTTATAATTTTGATGATGGAACTGTTTATTGATTTCATAAAATATTCTCTAATTTATATTTTATTTGGGGTTTTCATAAACTGAGCCATAATCACCAAAATCATAACAAATAAAGGCTTGAAATATTTCACTTTGAATGTAGTGGGGAATAATATATTAGTTTCACCTTTAGTTAAATTTACTACGAATGACATTTTGCAATATATTCAAATTTTCCGACCTTCACCTGTATATTATGACATAAATAAATAAGAGCTAAATATATGTCCGTATTAGTTCAATACGGGACGCAATTTTTTTTTCTCAAATAAAGGACAATTCCGTATTTTACGGGACGGATGGCAACCCTAGTGCCATAAAGTAAAGTTCCAACCATCACTAAAGCAGCTCCTCTGCAGGTAGATGGCAGGTTGTTAGTGAAAACATCTGTTTTAAATGTACTGGCTGTTCTCTATCGTATCGAGACTATCTCTCCACTCCGTTACATATTCCATATGTACGGGGATTGATCCCCCTGCTGCTGTCCCCGTACATATGGAATATGTAACGGAGTGGAGAGATAGTCTCTCACTCAGAGAACCAAGGTTACAAAGTAACCAAACGATCCAGAAACATGGCAGCGTTTTTCAGGGTTTGAAATCCTTGAAAGTGCTTGAATTTCAATGGTGTGTTTTCAAGGCCTGAAAAGTGCTTGAATTTTAGTTTACGTACTTGAAATTATAACCGTGTCTTTCACAAAATTGGGATCAGACTGTATAGTTTAGTTATCACAAGGAGAAATAAAATCAGTAAGATTAAACATAACTAGTTGTTTACAGCATGATACAATGTACATAATTGTGATAAAAAGCAGAAAAAATAATTATGAGTGTATATTCCTGTAGAAATTTTACCCCAGCGATAAGGTGCTTGAAGATTTTAAAATGACCCTTGAAAGTGCTTGAATTTGACCTTGAAAAATGGGTAGGAACCCTGGTTTTTACTTTATGGCACCTGGATTATAAACATCTTCAAAGTGCTTTAATGTTGTTTTTTTTTTTTACAAAATCAAAAATAGTTTTGAATCAATCTTAAATTAAGACCAATTTTGAAATGGGTTCAGTCTCAAAGCACCATTAGTCTAATAATGTTCTTTACATTAAGCTGATATTTGCTCATTAAAACACATACCTCTGGATCAGCCAGTACATTTAGAACGTGTGTTTTCACTAACAACCATCTCCCTGCAGAGGAGCTGCTTTAGTGATGGTTGGAACTGCTGGACTGGTTGTTATGGTGCTGGTGTTGATACTCGTGTGTTGTTCCTCCAGCTGACCAGCAGCCCCCCCGGGACGCCGCCCCCCTCCGGCTCGCCGAGCCGGCCCCCCGGGCCGCCGGCGCCCCCCGCCGGAGACGGAACCTGGCGGCCGTGATGGCGACTCGCCGGAGAGAAGAGCCCGGTACCTGCAGCCCAAACTCCCCCACAAATATACACACCAAACTACCAAAACAAACTATTACAAACACCAAACTACCAAAACTAATAATTACAAACACCAAACTACCAAAACAAACAATTACAAACACCAAACTACCAAAACAAACTATTACAAACACCAAACTACCAAAAATAACAATTACAAACTACCAAAACAAACTATTACAAACACCAAACTATCAAAACTAACAATTACAAACACCAAACTACCAAAACTAATAATTACAAACACCAAACTACCAGAACTAATAATTACAAACACCAAACTACCAAAACAAACTATTACAAACACCAAACTACCAAAACAAACTATTACAAACACCAAACTACCAAAACTAATAATTACAAACACCAAACTACCAAAACTAATAATTACAAACACCAAACTACCAAAACTAACCATTACAAACACCAAACTACCAAAACTAATAATTACAAACACCAAACTACCAAAACTAACCATTACAAACACCAAACTACCAAAACTAACAATTACAAACACCAAACTACCAAAACTAACAATTACAAACACCAAACTACCAACACTAACCATTACAAACTACCAAAACTAACAATTACAAACACCAAACTACCAAAACTAACAATTACAAACACCAAACTACCAAAACTAACAATTACAAACACCAAACTACCAAAACTAACAATTACAAACACCAAACTACCAAAACTAATAATTACAAACACCAAACTACCAAAACTAACAATTACAAACACCAAACTACCAAAACTAACAATTACAAACACCAAACTACCAAAACTAACAATTACAAACACCAAACTACCAAAACAAACTATTACAAACACCAAACTACCAAAACTAACAATTACAAACACCAAACTACCAAAACTAATAATTACAAACACCAAACTACCAAAACTAACAATTACAAACACCAAACTACCAAAACTAACCATTACAAACACCAAACTAACAATTACAAACACCAAACTACCAAAACAATAATTACAAACACCAAACTACCAAAACAATAATTACAAACACCAAACTACCAAAACAAATAATTACAAACACCAAACTACCAAAACAAACTATTACAAACACCAAACTACCAAAACAAATAATTACAAACACCAAACTACCAACACAAATAACTACAAACACCAAACTACCAACACAAATAACTACAAACTACCAAACAAACTATTACAAACACCAAACACATTCATTTTTAGTCAAAAAATTTCATTACACTTAAAACTAGAGTCATTACCAGAAAAAATAACTTATTTGACAATTTTCACCTTTTTCAAGTAAATTTTCACTTGAAATAAGTAGGAAAATCTGCCAGTGGGACAAGATTTATCTTCTCATTACAAGCATAAAAAATCTTGTTCCACTGGCAGATTTTTCCATTTATTTCAAGTGAAAATCTACTTGAAACAGGTGAAAATTGTCAAATAACAAGTTATTTTTCCAGTGATGAGTCTTGTTTTAAATGTAATGAGATTTTTTTGACTGAAAATTAGACATTTTAACTAGAAATAAGACCAAATTCTTGTTAAGTTTTTGAGTTTTTGCAGTGTGAATTTTCCATCTCACAACGCGACATAGAAGGATTTGTGTTGCTGAATGAACGCCGGTTAGGACCCTCAGGATTTGATAAGTGTTTTACTACGAGGTGGCCGCAGGAACAAATCTGATCTCATGCAGACATTTAAGTGTTTTTCAGGGTTAAAATCTTTTATCCCCTCAGAACATGAAGCCCTGATAGTTTGAGCACCAGAAACAACTAATGACCAGATGTAGCAGAGCCCGCTTGTAATTACTGGAAACTTCCTGCACAAACACCACAGAAGTGAATGAAGAAGTAGTTTATTTTGATTTCAGAAGACGAGCTCGAGGAGGAAGAAGAGGAAGAGCAGCAGAACTTCCAGCCAACGGCGAAGATTGGAGCCAAGAAGCAGAAGAAGTTGGAGGAGAAACAGGCCAAGAAAGCCCAGCGTGAGGTGAGACCTGCAGCACATCCAGGCTCAGTGTTTTTCCGATTTTCCGATTCTAAATCGATTCTCATATTAATTCCTAAAAATCAATTTGTATGTCTTAAAGAGCGATTTTTTTTTTTTTTTTTTTTTTTTTTTTTTTTTTTTTTTTCTTCTTCCTCCAATCATCACATTACAACTTTTGGTATTTTTTTGTTTATTCCCAAAAATGAATGTTTTGCTTGACACAGGATTTTTGCCTTTTAAATATGATTAAAAGGTATGAAAACGTTAAAGTTTTCAGTTATAATTGCATAAATTGTCTATATTTCTTTGCTTTATATACAGGACTGTCTCAGAAAATTAGAATATTGTGATAAAGTCCTTTATTTTCTGTAATGCAAAAATGTCATACATTCTGGATTTTCTACAAATCAACTGAAATATTGCAAGCCTTTTATTATTTTAATATTGCTGATCATGTTTACCGCTTAAGAAAACTCAAATATCCTATGAAATTTTTGTTTTTTTAATTGCAATACAGAAAATAAAGAACTTTATCACAATATTCTAATTTTCTGAGACATTCCTGTACTGTCTTGGGGTTACATTTGCATAAAACGCTAAAAACCAAATTCTCAAAAATGGGAAAAACTAAAACCGATTTCATCCGTCTCTGTTTCCTCCCTGGATCTGTTTGATAATTCTGACACATGATGTTTCTGTTTCAGTTCTATCAGCATTCTGGGAGCTGATTGGTCCTTACAGCATCATTAGCTGCAATACTTGCTGTTTAATCTTAATATAATACTAGTATTAATATCTTTTTTTTTCCTTTTTTCCTCTTTTTTTCTTCCTTTTTCCTTTCCTTTTTTCTTTGAATTTTGACTTTTTTGTCAACATTTTAACTTTTTCTCGAAATTTTGACTTTTTTCTCGACTTTTCGACTTTTTTCTTGAAGTGCATAATTGATTCATATGATCGATTTTTTTTTTTTTTATTTATTTTTTTCTTCCCCAATCATTACAGTACAACTTTTAGTATTTTTTTGTTTATTCTCAAAAAAGGAATGTTTTGTTGGACGCGAGCATAAGTAGTGCCATGTTTTTGACTTTAAATATGATTAAAAGGTATGAAAACATTAAAGTTTTCAGTTATAATTGCATATATATCCATTTATATACTGTCTTGGAGTAACATTTGCATAAAATGCTAAAAACCAAATTCTCAAAAATGGGAAAAATTAAAACCGATTTCATCCGTCTCTGTTTCCTCCCTGGATCTGTTTGGTAATTCTGACACATGATGTTTCTGAAAGCAGTTCTATCAGCATTCTGGGAGCTGATTGGTCCTTACAGCATCATTAGCTGCAATACTTGCTGTTGAATCTCAATATAATACTAGTATTAATATGTTGCAAAACTGCAGTCATATAATTCATGCAACAGCTGAAAAAATAGTCGATTCGGATCGAATCAAAGCGTGATAATCAATTCTGAATCTTAAGAATCAAATCGATTATTCCCATCTGAATGGATCCCCCAGCTGGTCCTGAGCTCCACGTGTCCTTGTACTTCCAGGCAGAGATGGAGGAGAGAGAGGAGAGGAAGAGGATGCAGGAGCTCCGGGAGCAGGAGAGGCGGCAGGAGGACGAGAAGGAGCGGCTGCTGGAGCAGAGACAGGTGTCGTACTCGTTCCCTCCTGGCGTCGGAGCGAGGAGAGGCTGACGCCCGGCTGACGCCCGGCTGACGCTCTGCTGACGCTCTCTTCTGTGTCATCAGGAGGAGGCGGAGCTCCGAGCCAAGGAGGAGCAGGAGCGGCGGGAGGAGGAGGAGTATCTCCGGCTCAAAGCCTCTTTCGTGGTAGAGGAGCAGGGAGAGGAGGAGCAGCTCTCCGAGGATCAGGTCAGCAGCTTCACCACTAGGGTGTAACCATACACGAGGAATGGGTGATATTTTACCGTTCAAGATAAACCGTCAAAAAAATTCCTCACGGTAAGAATTTGTATCTCACGGTAAAAATGATAAATTCCTGTTGATGATGTTTTTGTGTAAAACTGATTTATGGTTCTGTGTTAAATCCATGCACAACGTACGTGAAGGAAGGAAGGAAGGAAGGAAGGAAGGAAGGAAGGAAGGAAGGAAGGAAGGAAGGAAGGAAGGAAGGAAGGAAGGAAGGAAGGAAGGAAGGAAGGAAGGAAGGAAGGAAGGAAGGAAGGAAGGAAGGAAGGAAGGGAAGAAGGAAGGAAGGGAAAAAAGAAGGAAGGAAGGAAGGAAGGAAGGAAGGAAGGAAGGAAGGAAGGAAGGAAGGAAGGAAGGAAGGAAGGAAGGAAGGAAGGAAGGAAGGAAGGAAGGAAGGAAGGAAGGAAGGAAGGAAAAGAAGGAAAGAAGGAAGGAAGGGAGAAAACGAGGAAGGGAAGAAGGAAGGAGAGAGCAGGAGGAAGGAAGGAAGGAAGGAAGGAAGGAAGGAAGGAAGGAAGGAAGGAAGGAAGGAAGGAAGGAAGGAAGGAAGGAAGGAAGGAAGGAAGGAAGGAAGGAAGGAAGGAAGGAAGGAGAGAAAAGAAGGAGAGAAAAGAAGGAAAGAAGGAAGGAAGGGAGAAAACGAGGAAGGGAAGAAGGAAGGAGAGAGCAGGAGGAAGGAAGGAAGGAAGGAAGGAAGGAAGGAAGGAAGGAAGGAAGGAAGGAAGGAAGGAAGGAAGGAAGGAAGGAAGGAAGGAAGGAAGGAAGGAGAGAGCAGGAGGAAGGAAGGAAGGAGAGAAAAGAAGGAAAGAAGGAAGGAAGGGAGAAAACGAGGAAGGGAAGAAGGAAGGAGAGAGCAGGAGGAAGGAAGGAAGGAAGGAAGGAAGCAAGGAAGGAAGGAAGGAAGCAAGGAAGGAAGGAAGGAAGGAAGGAAAGAGAGAAAAGAAGGAAGGGAAGGAGAAAAGAAGGAAGGAAGGGAGAAAACGAGGAAGGGAAGAAGGAAGGAGAGAGCAGGAGGAAGGAAGGAAGGAAGGAAGGAAGGAAGGAAATGAGCCAGAAAGAAAGAAAGAAAGAAAGAAAGAAAGAAAGAAAGAAAGAAAGAAAGAAAGAAAGAAAGAAAGAAAGAAAGAAAGAAAGAAAGAAAGAAAGAAAGAAAGAAAGAAAGAAAGAAAAAGAAAGATATGAGCCTGAAGAAAGAAAGAAAGAAAGGATTCTAAAAGAAAGAAAGAAAGGATTAATTCCCATTGATGACGTTTTTGTATTGGTATTTTTTTTATCCTTATTTTTATCGTTATCGGGATAAATGCCAGAAATTATCGTGATGAATTTTTTAGTCCATACCGCCCATCCCTACCATACACTAATGTCACGATAACAATACGATATTATAGCAGTATTTTTTTAACAACCTTGAATGAAGAACATATGACTGGAAAAAATGGTCTTTTATTTGAAAGACACAAAATACAAAACAATGCTGTGCGTTTGGCCTATTTTTACAGTTTGTAATGCTTTATAACTGTTTAAGTCAGGGATCAAGAACCCACGGCTCTTTAGCGCCGCCCTAGTGGCTCCTGGCGCTTTTTCAAAAATGTTTGACCTTTTTTTTCCTTTTTTTTCTTTTTTTTTTCCTTTTTTTTCTTTTTTCCTTTTTTTCCTCTTTTTTTCTTCCTTTTTCCTTTCCTTTTTAATCTCGACATTTCGACTTTTCCCTTGAAATTTTGACTTTTTTGTCAACATTTCGACTTTTTTGTCAACATTTCGACTTTTTTGTCAACATTTTAACTTTTTCACGAAATTTTGACTTTTTTCTCGAAATTTTGACTTTTTTCTCGAGATTGTACTTCAACGTTAATCTTGACATTTCGACTTTTTCTCAACATTTCGACTTTTTTCCCGACATTTCGACTTTTTTCTTTTCCAGAAATTGAACAACTAAAATTAAATAAATAAATAAAAGTTAATAAATAAACTATGAAAAGTCCTTTCAGTAAGGTTTTGGTCTGGGGGTCGAGGCGCGGCCGTCACGTGATCCCGCTGCACCAATAGGATGCAATAGGACACAATATATTAATATCAATAACCCTCAATGACACGTATCGTGATGTTTTTGTATCGTGAAATGTCGTGGCCCGCATCCGGCTCTTTAGCGCCGCCCTAGTGGCTCCTGGAGCTTTTTCAAAAAATGTTTGACCTTTTTGTAGCGGCCCCTTGGTTCCAATAAAAAGGCGGAGAGATTCGTACGGGTGCTCAAATTTTATTTCCATACCGGGCACCGTGAAAACTGACGGGAAGACAGAACAAAAGGGGGATTAATGTAAATTAACAAAACATTCCACAATTAAACATCACATAAATACATCACATCCCATGCTTCCATCCATAAACAGAAATTTAAAAGATACATTTATTAGAGCGCAGTCTGTGACCACTATTAAAATTCTAAATGTATTAATATTAAAAAATAGCAAAGGCAGCATCATTTAATGAGACAGATAAATAAATTTAAAATAATACAAATACCTCGTTCCACTAGCAAGGGTGCTTGTTTGGAAAGTGTCAGTGATTGATGCCTTCAGGGAACCATCCCGACAATTAATCACACTTGAAAATAAACAACAAAAACCCAGATTAATGTCAAAGAAAGAAAACCCATAAAATAAGTAGCATTTTAATTAAGACCTGTCATCAAATTCAAACTTACTTGAATAAAGGTGATAAAAACAAAAGAAACGGAGCACAACGGACCCACGGGAGAAACAGCTGAGATGCAGCAGGTGGAGATTACAGCAGAATCATCACCAACTTTCTACCTTTGCACCTCCACTAAACCACACTGGTAAAAACTGACCACCAGGTGGCAGTGAAAACAATTTACCGCCATTTACACTTTTTTTTCCTTTTTTCCCTCTTTTTTTTAATCTCGACATTTTGACTTTTTTCTCGAAACTAAGTTACTTACTAAGTGACGTAATTAGTAAGTAACTTACTAAGTTAAGTTACTTACTAAGTTACATTACTAAGTTACGTAATTAGTAAGTTACTTACTAAGTTACGTTACGTACTAGGGCTGCACGATTAATCGTTAAAAAATCGCGATCTCGATTCATGCTTGAACGCGATCTCATTTCCAAATGACGACGATTTATTATTTTTTTTTTTTTTTTTAAAGATGGCTGCATAAAAAAAGGACTAGGCCTATGTTCTAGGTTGTTGTAGTCCTGTCATGGTCAACTATCATGTTGTCATGTTTGTTATATTTTGTTAATGATTGTGGATTACATTTGGAGAAACATCTACCTTTCTCATCACCTGACACATATTGCACATAAATATTGTTAAAATTGTTATTGTTAAAATTATTTAAAGACAAGAGAGATGTTTATTGTTTTTATGTTCAATGTCAGCTGTTACAGCAAAAAGCAGCCAGAGGAATAATTTGTTGCCTCAGAACTACAGGATCTGTTACAAGTCCCCTTTCTGAAAGGGTGTTCAACTCAGGGAGGAACAAATATTGTTAAATTGTTATTATTGTTTAAATTATTCAAAGGTTTGTGTAAAGAAGACAAGAGATGTTTATTGTTATTATATTTTTGTTCAGCTGTTGCAAAGTTAAAGTAATAAGTGCAATAAATTTTATATTGGAAAAAAATCATGAGAGAATCGTGATCTCAATTCTAAGCAAAGAAATCGTGATTCTCATTTTGTCCAGAATCGTGCAGCCCTATTACGTACTAAGTTACTTACTAAGTTACGTTACTTACTAAGTTACGTTACGTAACTAAGTTACGTACTAAGTTACGTTACGTACTAAGTTACTTACTAAGTTACGTTACTTACTAAGTTACGTTACTTACTAAGTTACGTACTAAGTTACGTTACGTACTAAGTTACTTACTAAGTTACGTTACTTACTAAGTTACGTTACTTACTAAGTTACTTACTAAGTTACGTACTAAGTTAAGTTACGTAATTAGTAAGTTACGTAATTAGTAAGTTACGTAATTAGTAAGTTACTTACTAAGTGACGTAATTAGTAAGTTACTTACTAAGTTAAGTTACAAGTTACGTACTAAGTTACTTACTAAGTTACGTTACGTACTAAGTTACTTACTAAGTTACGTTACGTACTAAGTTACTTACTAAGTTACGTTACGTACTAAGTTAAGTTACTTACTAAGTTACTTACTAAGTTACGTTACGTAACTTACTAAGTTACGTTACTTAAGTTACGTACTAAGTTACGTTACTTACTAAGTTACGTACTAAGTTAAGTTACGTAATTAGTAAGTTACTTACTAAGTGACGTAATTAGTAAGTTACTTACTAAGTTAAGTTACAAGTTACGTACTAAGTTACGTTACGTACTAAGTTAAGTTACTTACTAAGTTACGTACTAAGTTAAGTTACGTAATTAGTAAGTTACTTACTAAGTTAAGTTACAAGTTACTTACTAAGTTACGTTACGTAATTACTAATAAAGTTGTTAACTTAGTTGCTTACGTAAGTAACTATCATCTTCTAGAGCAGTAAAAACCCCCTCTGTTCCTCCTCCATAACACCCAGCCTTTGTGTCCCCGTATTTCGGGGAGGAGACACCCTCACCTCCTCCCCTTTCCCTCCATCCTCCTCTATCCTCCCCTTCTCCACCACAGTGACTCCAGTTTTAAGGGCTCCAGGTACCAGCGTTGGGTTTGAACCGGCGTGCACCGACCTCCTGGTGCCTTACAGCCGTGAACTAACCCACCCTGAGGCTGGTTCTCGTAGAACATTTAACCTTTGGTGTCAGGCGGTGGACTTAAAAACATAAGTTGTGTCTCCATCACTCTGACCCAGATCCTCCCAGGGATTGAACTTGTATCCTCTGACTCCCCAGGCAGCTCTCTGACACCCTGAGCTACGCTGTTGGTAGATCACTGGATTTCTTTCAGTCTTTTCTATCTACATTTAGAGTCAAAACCAGAACATTTCGACTTTTTTGTCAACGTTTTAACTTTTTCACGAAATTTTGACTATTTCCTCGGCATTTTGACTTTTTTCTCGAAATTTTTGACTTTTTTCTCGACATTTCAACTTTTTTTCTCTAGATTGTACTTCAACGTTAATCTTGACATTTCGACTTTTTTCTCGACATTTCGACTTTTTCATGAAATTTTGACTTTTTTTCTCGAAATTTTGACTTTTTTTCTCGAAATTTTGACTTTTTTTCTCGAAATTTTGACTTTTTTTTTCTCGAAATTTTGACTTTTTTTCTCGAAATTTTGACTTTTTTTCTCGAAATTTTGACTTTTTTCTCGACATTTCAACTTTTTTCTCGACATTTCAACTTTTTTCTCTAGATTGTACTTCAACGTTAATCTTGACATTTCGACTTTTTTCTCGACATTTCGACTTTTTTCTCTAGATTGTACTTCAACGTTAATCTTGACATTTCGACTTTTTTCTCGACATTTCGACTTTTTCATGAAATTTTGACTTTTTTTCTCGAAATTTTGACTTTTTTTCTCGAAATTTTGACTTTTTTTCTCGAAATTTTGACTTTTTTTCTCGAAATTTTGACTTTTTTTCTCGAATTTTTGACTTTTTTTCTCGAAATTTTGACTTTTTTTCTCGAAATTTTGACTTTTTTTCTCGAAATTTTGACTTTTTTTCTCGAAATTTTGACTTTTTTTCTCGAAATTTTGACTTTTTTCTCGAAATTTTGACTTTTTTCTTGAAATTTTGACTTTTTTCTTGAAATTTTGACTTTTTTCTTGAAATTTTGACTTTTTTCTCGAAATTTTTACTTTTTTCTTGAAATTTCAACTTTTTTCTCAAGATTGTACTTCAACGTTAATCTTGACATTTCGACTTTTTTCCCGACATTTTGACTTTTTTCTTTTCCAGAAATTGAACAACTAAAATTAAATAAATAAATAAAAGTAAATAAATAAACTGAGTGAATGAGGAACATATGACTGGAAAAAATTGTCTTTGAATTGAAAGACACAAAATACAAAACAATGCTGTGCATTTGGCCTATTTTTACAGTTTGTCTAGTGGCTCCTGGAGCTTTTTCAAAAATGTTTGACCTTTTTTTTCTTTTTTTCCTTTTTTTTCCTCCTTTCTTTCTTTTTCCTTCTTTTTTTCCCTTTTTTTCCTCTTTTTTTCTTCCTTTTTCCTTTCCCTTTTAATCTCGACATTTCAACTTTTTTCTTGAAATTTTGACTTTTCATGACATTTCGACTTTTTTCTCAAGATTGTACTTCAACATTAATCTTGACATTTCAACTTTTTTCTCGACATTTCAACTTTTTTCTCAAGATTGTATTTCAACTTTTTTTCTCGACATTTCAACTTTTTTCTCGACATTTCAACTTTTTTCTCGACATTTCAACTTTTTTCTCGACATTTCAACTTTTTTCTCGACATTTCAACTTTTTTCTCTGCATTTTGACTTTTTTCACGACATTTCGACTTTTTTCTCAAGATTGTACTTCAACATTAATCTCGACATTTTGATTTTTTTTCTTGACATTTCGACTTTTTTCTCAACATTTCAACTTTTTTCCCGACATTGACTTTTTTCTTTTTGAACAACTAAAATTAAATAAATAAATAAAAGTAAATAAACTATGAAAAGTCCTTTCAATAAGGTTTTGGTCTGGGGGTCGAGGTCGTCACGTGATCCCGCTGCACCAATAGGATGTTACTAGTAAACACAATATATTCATATTAATAACCCTCAATGACACGTATCGTGATGTTTTTGTATTTTGTAATTTCATGGCCCGATATATTGTTCCACCCCTAATCACCACCTTCTCCTGCAGCTTCTCCAGCTTGTTATTAACGTTTAAACATGTTCTTCTCTCAGTCCCGCAACCTGCTGCAGGATTTCATCGACTACATCGAGGTGAGTCACTAGTGGTCCAGCTTGAGTGTCGGCTCTGAGCCGGTTTTAACAGGTTTTAACCCCCCCCCCCCCTCCGTCTGCAGAGCTCCAAGGTCGTCCTCCTGGAGGACCTGGCTTCTCAGTTCGGGATGAGGACCCAGGACGCCATCAGCCGGCTGCAGGACCTGCTGGCTGACGGCTCGCTGACGGGTGAGTGGCTGGTGAGCTGGAAGACGGGACGGGATCTAGAATACGATCCAGTCCAGAAATAAAATGATATGCCGACGAGATAAAAGAAGATTTAGGTCCAGTCCCAATGTTCACCCTACTCACTACCACTAGCCCTCAAAATGAAGCCACAGACTTTAGGGCCCTTGTAATGTTCCCGAGGGATTGGGACACCACTTGCTACGTCACTGCGTGGTTTACGTTCGGATACGTAAGCGGTCCTGGGCATTTCAGATCAGGTTGAAAACGCTGCAGCTTCACATTAAGCCTGATTTAAGGTTTTGCGTTAAATCGACGCAGAGCCTACGGCGTAGCCTACGTACGGCGTGCGTCACCGCTTAACCTACGCCGTAGGGTCTGCGTTGGTGTAACGCGGAACCATAAATCAGTCTTTATTCTGGCGAGATCTGAAAAAACTTTGCAACAACGGGCAAGCGAGTGATTATGTACATTCACTGAGTGAATATTATGAAAGTAAAATATATATTTCTCGCTAGAAATGTAATCAAAACACATTTTTATGCAGAAACTAACTCAAAATATTGATTTTATTCACTAAAAAATTAGAAATGTGTTAGGTTCCTAAATGATCACAACATAAATTAATAACTTAGGAAAGACACAGAGACTTGTGGAATGATTTTTCAGGCGCTCCTGCAGGAGGGGGAGAGCATACTGACAGAGGCAGAGCCCCCTGACAGCAAATGCTTCCCAAAGACCCTCTTCTTGCAGGAAGCTATGTATTGGTAAAACTGACAGGAAACATGACCATATTTGGAACAGTGAATGGACAATGAACAGATGGAGAACACAGACATTGTATCAGATGATGGTTGAAAAGTCACACCTATGACTTTTCAGTTAATAAGCAACTTATCTTGTGGTGTGCAGAGCAACAGACATCCTTTTAAGAAACCTTAAATGGTCAAGGGGTTTTTGTTGTCATCAGATGGTCAACTAACAATGGGATAGTTGTTGGACAGCCCAAACTCAGGAAGGGCTGCCCTGTCATCTGTTAACATGTGATAACCAGCAGTCAGGGTAAAGTATTTAAGAAACACGAAGGGTCAAAGGGGTCAAATGAGGCCCCTTCTGGTCAACAGGAAGTATTGGACAGATGTGTCCAACTGCACAAACGTCAACTGTTTAACAGAGCAGACAACCCCCCTTAATACCCTCAGGGAGTGGCCTGTCCTGTGACTTCTGTTAACAATGGTAAGGATGTGAAAAACGCAGCAGTCAGCTTCTCTGAGCTGACCTAATTAAGCCTATTCTGATAGTTTCATATTTTCATAAGGACAAACTTGTTCAAAAACTCAGATTAATCTCACAAAATGTCCGCCATGTTTTTTTCTGCAAATGATGACGTAAAGCATTCTGGGAAATTTTCTCTAGCCCTCCGTCAGCGAGTCAGCATCTGAAATCCCTCGCTGTGAAGGGCTAGATTCATACACACTAGCCCTCGTTATGTCCACTAGCCCTAGATGCAAAGAGGAATTGGGACACCACTACCCTCATGGGAACGCACAAAATTTAGGGGTAGTGCTGAAAAGTAGGACTAGGGGGGGGATTGGGACTGGGCCTTACTCATTTGCTCCGAGTTACTCCAGAGCAGCATGAAATGCTGCGGAGTCTGACCACTAGATGGAGCCAGATACAAGACGGACCAGCTTCATCTCCATTGATTGATTGATTGATTGATTGATTGATTCATTGAGAGTTGGACTGCAAACAGATGCACCAAATGTGGACCCAGTCTGGGCCTCAGAAATGTTATATCCGGCCCTGCTACTTTCAATTGATTGTATAATGGTTAAACATTCAACCTTTCACTGAACAATTCTATAAACAAAAATAAAATAATGAATGATACTGAGATATACAGCTATATTTGTACAAAGTTTGGTGACACTGACTGAAATATAACTTTATACATATAACTCCAAAATTTGAAGATGTCACTGTACGTGTCCCATTTTGATCTGAATGAAACTTGCATTTCTCTGTAAGTCGACAGTTTGTGGTGAGTTTGAAGATGATCGGACAAAGTATGGCAGATTTGATCATCGGTTATGACTTCATATTTTCAGAAATATAGAGTGACGACGTTCTTATTAGACCCTAAGTTGCAGTGTATGAAAACTTTGCTGCTGATTCTGTTTTTTCTGATTCTGTTTTTGGAGGAGAAGCAGAGCTTCTTCTAAAATGCAGAAGATTATATTCATTGTGTACGTAGTGCAGGCAGACAGAAGTGCATTATGGGTAAACGGGGCCAGTAAAAGTAAACCTGGTAATGAACCAACTTCCCCTCATTTAAACCCAGAAGACTTGTGGGGATGAAATGCTGGAACTAAGAAACTCAAAGATGTGGCTCACCAGCTGATAGGGATGGGCGGTATGGACTAAAAAAGGTATCACGATAATTTCTGGCATTTATTCCGATTAAAAATGACGATAAAAAAAATACCAATTCAACTCCATCTTTGTAACTATAAATCTATCACCACATTCAGTCTTTGGAGCCAAAACACTGCTCTAAAAGATACTAAATACTACTAAACGTTATCAAGGGGAATTTATCTTTTTCTTTCTTTCTTGATCATTTCTTTTTCTCTTTCTTTCTTTCTTGATCATTTCTTTCTTTCTTGATCATTTCTTTTTCTCTTTCTTTCTTGATCATTTCTTTCTTTCTCTTTCTTTTCGGCTTCCTTCCTTCCTTCCTTCCTTCCTTCCTTCCTTCCTTCCTTCCTTCCTTCCTTCCTTCCTTCCTTCCTTCCTTCCTTCCTTCCTTCCTTCCTTCCTTCCTTCCTTCCTTCCTTCCTTCCTTCCTTCCTTCCTTCCTTCCTTCCTTCCTTCCTTCCTTCACGTACGTTGTGCATGGATTTAACACAGAACTATAAATCATCTTTACACAAAAACATCATCAACGGGAATTTATCATTTTTACCGTGAGATACAAATTCTTACCGTGGGGAATTTTTTTAACGGCATATCGTGAACGGTAAAACATCACCCATTCCTACCAGCTGATGATGGTGATAGTGTGATACGTGTCCAGGTCATACTGCAGGTATTAGGTGTGTAGTTGAGACTCTGCGGTTGCTAAGTTACCGCAGCTGGAGGTCAGGAGGTCAGCTCCATCTGCTCCATCAGCTCTCTGGTTCCTACCGTCCCCGGTAAAGGTGGATGACGTGTCTGCTCTTTTCTGCTGCAGGTGTGATTGACGACAGAGGGAAGTTCATCTCCATCACCCCCCAAGAGCTGGACTCTGTGGCTCAGTTCATCAGACAGAGAGGCCGAGTCTCCATCACAGAACTGGCTCAGGCCAGCAACTCCCTCATCAACCTCACCCCGGAGAGCCGGGGGGCCTGACGGAGCCTGACGGAGGCTCCACCTGACGGAGGCTCCCATAGACATGTATCCGTATCCGCCCCATGGAGCTGCTGCGATACGTCAACGTCGCCGCCATATTGGATGTGGCAAAACTGCGCTGTAAACTAATACAAATAATTAACTTCTATTCATAAAGCGCCTTTCTAAAAAGAAATTTACCTTTTACGTCTCATTTATTCATTCACACATGCACTTTTTTCCTCTCTCTCTTTTTTACTTTTTTCTCTTTTTTCCTCTTTTTTTTCCTATTTTTTTCCTTTTTTCCTCTCTCTTTTTTACTTTTTTCTTTTTTCCTCTTCCTCCCTTTTTCCGCTTTTTTTTTCTTTTTTTCCTATTTTTTTGTCCTTTTTTCGCTTTTTTTCCGTTTTTTCATCTTTTTCCTCTTTTTTCCTTATTTTCATAAAGCATCTTTCTACAAAGAAATGTACGTTTTACGTCTCATTTATTCATTCACACACGCACTAATATACTTGGGAAACAGTTAGGCACCAAATATAATATATTTAATTTTCTCAGATGGCAAAAATAAGAACTTTATTGATCCCACATAGGAGTAATTCATGTTATATCAGCTATAGAGAACAAGGTAGTGCCGAAAAACAATATATATCCCCCCTCACAAAAATAAGAAAAATATAGAAACATATTTTCTCATCAACAAAACAAATTTAAAATTTTTCAAATAACAAAATAACATATTTGGAAAATTGTTCAGACAATAAAATAACATTTGAACCATTTTTCAGACAATAAAAGAACTGAAAAAATCTGAAAAATGGTTCAAATGTGTTATTTTGTTACTTGGAAAAATTTAAAATATGCTTTGTTGATGAGAAAATATGTTTCTCTATTTTTCTATTGTTTCTCAGGCTTTATAAAAATAAGTCCATTTACTTGTATTAGTTTCCAGCGCAGTCTTGAACATCCAATATGGCGGCGACGTTGACGTACGGCTCAGCGCTCGATGGGGTGTCTACGTTTTTATGTCTATGGAGGCCCCCCCCGACGGAGGCGCCGCCCCATCCAGTCTCGAATAGAGCTGGGTATCATCACTGACCTCCCGATACGATACGATTCCGATACACTAGGTCCCAAGACGATACGATTTCCGATACGATACGATACGATACGATTCGATATCGATATTCTGGTTACAATAAGGGAGTAACATGATCCTTCCACGCGCCACGTCCGGCCAGAGAATCCCCACCCTGCCTGGTGAAAAGAAGCAGCTGCTCACTCCTCAAGTAAGGAGACTTGAGCTCAGTGCAGGGCCTCCCGGGGTTGGTAGATGGAGCAATGCCCAGGACTGACTTGGGTGGAGCACTGGGTGATTAAAATGGGGGAAAAAATCGGGATTTAAAAAAAAAAAAAAAAAAAAAAAAAAAAATGTAAATCGATACTTGGATTTATGTATCGATAATCGTTCCTACACATGCATATCGATACAATATCGATATATCGATATTTTTAACCCACCCCTAGTCTCGAACATGAACTGAAACCAGGTCTGATGTAAAGGCACAACTGGATCCATAACTGAAAGTTTCTATCACATTTATTTAAAAAGAGTTTGAGAAAAATAAAAAACTATGAACTTGCACAATTGTGTGAACGTCTGAGGAACATTTATTTAAAAATAAGTGTCTGCAGGACACGCAGACACACGTACAGGGAACCTTAGAAGAACCACATCCATCACATCTGCTACAAGCTCATCAGATAATTAACCAATGACATGACGGGGGGGGGGTCGCTCAGGGTCGGAGCTGCTGACCTCTGACCCCTGAACCAGGCGTTCCCCCACCAGTGGGGGACACGTCCTCGGGGGAGCAGAGCAGCACTCGTTAAATTAAAGTTAATATTCTTGGTTGTCTGGTTTCCAGTGTGAGCTCAGTCTTCATCTCATCAGGGCGGCGACGCGGCAGGAAACCCATCTCCCTGCAGAGAGCCGGTGGGTTTCACCTCCCCGGGTCCTGACCCCGGTCCTGGTCCTGGTCCTGGTCCTGGTTCTGGTCCAGGTCCTGGTTCTGGTCCTGCTGCGGGGCTCCTCTCTGCTGGTGCTGGATCTCCCACGTGGACGCGGCTCCTCGGTCCTGAAAACAGGACAAATCCAGCGGTGAAAAAAACACTTATCAGCACGCCCAGGTCACGTCGCATTAGAACTATTTTACTACCAATTTTAAACCAATATGTTTGATGATCATGATCTTTAAAGCGTCTAATAACCCTTGGTGAAGTATGCAAGTAGTCTATGTTCACACGTTATGTATATATGTATTAGGGCTGGGCGATATATCGAGATTTTAATATATATCGATATATTTTCAAACGCGATATGGTACGAGACAATATCGTTTATATCGATTAAAAAAGAATTATGATTTTTGATATAGCTTATTTTGTGACAAATTGATTTGAATGTTTTATTTGAGATTTGCACAAATGTTTTGTTATTTGCACAACTGTCAACCTCAGTGGAAAAGTCTGCCTGTTACTGTCTACATTGTATTAATTGCACAGTGTATTTTAATTTAATTGTTATGCAGGAAAGGGATATTTGTTTTATTTTATTCAAGAAGCATTTTTATTCTATATATGCAGGCAGTTTATTTTTATTTCATTTGTTTTATACATTTTGATATTGTGCAGACCTCTGTTAATAAAGGAACCTGTGTTCCTAGAAAATATCGAGATTTGACTTTTGGTCCATATCACCCAGCCCTGATGTGTATAATGTATTTACTAGTTGGACTAATAGATAACTTCTCTATTCTTCTTGGAAGTAAAGTTGTGGTTTAATTTCTAACAAAATGTTTCTCTCTGAAAGGCTGTAAAATTCTCAGTAGAGCCTTATGCAAATGAAAATAAAGATTATTTTTATGCGGTACAGTAGTTTAAACGACACTGGCTTTCTTTTCTTGATGGCTTAATGTTTTCTGTGTCCAACTTGAGAGGACTTGTTTCAATATTTTATTTTTTTTTAACTTCTGACTTAGAGCCATCAAACATCTGAATATGACAAAACTGTAAATTCTAGTCCTAGTAGTTAGGAATCCCCTTTTTGTGTGTGTGTGTATATATATATATATATATATAAATAAATCAATGGTTTATGCAAGTTTGACAAAGCCAAAAATCCACATACAGGACTGTCTCAGAAAATTAGAATATTGTGATAAAGTCCTTTATTTTCTGTAATGCAAAAATGTCATACATTCTGGATTCATTACAAATCAACTGAAATATTGCAAGCCTTTTATTATTTTAATATTGCTGATCATGGTTTACAGCTTAAGAAAACTCAAATATCCTATCTCAAAAAATTTGAATATTCTGGGAATCTTAATCTTAAAATGTAAACCATAATCAGCAATATTAAAATAATAAAAGGCTTGCAATATTTCATTTGATTTGTAATTAATCCAGAATGTATGACATTTTTGTTTTTTTAATTGCATTACAGAAAATAAAGAACTTTATTTAATAACAATAAATGGAATATTCTAATTTTCTGAGACAGTCCTGTATAAAAATCAATGGTTAATCCAAGTTTGGCTAAACCAAAAATCCACATATATATGCATTTTAATTTTGCAAAAAAAAAGGAAAAGAAACTGCAAAAGAGAAGAAAAACCCCTGATGTTTGGACACAAACACTTCTTCATCATCCTCCTCACCTTGATCAGCACACCCAGGGGTGCCAGGTCCCGCCGGAGGGCGTCGCAGGCCTGCAGCAGCGGGACCCGGTCCGGGTGCGGTCCCGGTTTCCTGGGAGACCCGGGCTGGTCCTGGCGGGCCAGAGCGAACGCTCGGACGTCGCTCCTGAAGCGGGTCAGCTGCTCCACGACGGCCTCCAGGCCTCCGGCTCCGCTCAGCGCTCCGGCCTCCTGCAGAGGAGCCGTCCCGTCAACAGCAGGTAAACGGGCCGGGTGTGTGTAGGTGGAAACGTGAGGTGGAACCGGACCTGAAGCTGCAGCAGATCGATGCCGAACACGTCCAGAACCTCCCTGATGTACGTCAGCACGGCCCCGAACACGGCCGGGCTCCGCGCCGCCCCGTCCGCCTGGACACAAACAGCACCAGCCGGGTTTTTACAGCCCGCGAGCAGTAGTCGACGGTCCAAATCATCCCCCTGTAAAACTGCCATCCCCCCTTTCCATCCCTTATGTCATTTCATCAATTAATGTGGTTTTACTGCTATTTCAACATTTAGAGTCATCACCAGAAAAATAACTTATTTGACCATTTTCCCCTGTTTCAACGTAATTTTGACGAGTCAAAACTCTAATTCCAGATATCTGTAATTACATTTTGACTAGGTAGAATGGAAGTTAAAGATATCTCCAATTTGAGATATCTCTAATTAAAATTCATTACAAGATATCTATAACTTGATTACAGATATCTACAATTAAATTATCACTACCCGTAATTCCAGTTTGAGATATCTGCAACTTGGTTCTGTCTGGTCAAAACTTTAAGATATCTAAAAAGGACGATGTAGATATCTTGAATTGAGGGGAATTAAAGATATCTTGAACTGGAAACATGACTACACTGCAAAAACTAAATCTTAGCAAGAATATTTGTCTTATTTCTAGTTAAAATGTCTCATTTTTAGTCAAAAAATCTCATTACACTTAAAACAAGACTCATTCCCAGAAAAATAACTTGTTATTTGACAATTTTCACCTGTTTCAAGTAAATTTTCACTTGAAATAAGTAGAAAAATCTGCCAATGGGACAAGATTTATCTTCTCATTACAAGCAAAAAAATCTTGTTCCACTGACAGATTTTTCTACTTATTTCAAGTGAAAATTATGAGATTTTTTTTACTAAAATGAGACATTTTAACTAGAAATAAGACAAATATTCTTGTTAAGATTGTGAGTTTTTGCAGTGATCCATGTTACTTATCCTGTGAAGGACAGAGTCATATTGATAAGTTCAGAAAAGTGTTTTTTATTGTTGTGTTTTGATGTATTTGATGTAAGCCCAGTGGATATTTAAAGCTTACAGAAGGCTGCATTTAACTGCTGCTATGTCATTCCTGCAGTATTTCTGCAGGTGTTTTGGTCACTGCTATTATTTGTAATATATTATATTATTTGTAATCAGCACAAATTATCTGTCCCCATATGATAAAATCCACCATCCCCCCTGATTTATTTTTACAACTCCAGTACTGTCCACGAGCCCCCACTTCCCTTTAACGTCAGACCCGGCGAGTTACCGTGGAAACAGGCTGCAGCTGGCAGTTTCCGTGGTAGACCAGGTTCATCAGCGCGACGGCGGCTCTCGGTGTGTCGAAGTCGTCGGCCAGAGCTTCCAGCACGCTGGACTTGGTCTCAGCCAGCCTGAAGAGGTGCAAGAACCGGGTTAAGAGCTGACCGAGCTGACAGCTGCACCGTCGGGAGGAAGTCCCGTATGGAGCTACAACAGTCTCATAATTCACAAATGCACACACCGTCTGTGTTAAAAAAAAACGTATTTGTGGATCGAGTCACGTCAGGGGAGTCTCAAAAGTCACACAAAAATCCAGCGCAGCTCACAGACAAAAAACGTTTGTAAATCTGGTTCTATTTGTGTGTGCATCAAAAATACATTTGTGTATCTTGTCCTACGCACGTGTGAAACTTGTCCTGTGCATTTGCGAATCGGTGTGTGCATTTGCGAATCGGTGTGTGCATTTGCGAAACGGTGTGTGCATTTGCGAATCGGTGTGTGCATTTGTGAATCGGTGTGTGCATTTGCGAATCGGTGTGTGGATTTGTGAATCGGTGTGTGGATTTGTGAATCGGTGTGTGGATTTGTGAATCGGTGTGTGGATTTGCGAATCGGTGTGTGGATTTGTGAATCTGTGTGTGCATTTGTGAATTTTGTCCTGTGCATTTGTGAATCGGTGTGTGCATTTGTGAATTCTGTCCTGTGCATTTGCGAATCGGTGTGTGCATTTGTGAAACGGTGTGTGCATTTGTGAATTTTGTCCTGTGCATTTGTGAAACGGTGTGTGTATTTGTGAATTTTGTCCTGTGCATTTGTGAAACGGTGTGTCCATTTGTGAATCGGTGTGTGCATTTGTGAAACGGTGTGTGCATTTGTGAATTTTGTCCTGTGCATTTGTGAATTGGTGTGTGCATTTGTGAATCGGTGTGTGCATTTGCGAATCGGTGTGTGCATTTGCGAATCGGTGTGTGCATTTGTGAAACGGTGTGTGCATTTGTGAATCGGTGTGTGCATTTGTGAAACAGTGTGTGCATTTGTGAAACGGTGTGTGCATTTGTGAAACGGTGTGTGCATTTGTGAATCGGTGTGTGCATTTGTGAAACGGTGTGTGCATTTGTGAATCGGTGTGTGCATTTGTGAAACAGTGTGTGCATTTGTGAAACGGTGTGTGCATTTGTGAATCGGTGTGTGCATTTGTGAAACAGTGTGTGCATTTGTGAATCGGTGTGTGAATTTTGTCCTGTGCATTTGTGAAACGGTGTGTGCATCTGTGAAACGGTGTGTGCATTTGTGAATCGGTGTGTGCATTTGTGAATCGGTGTGTGCATTTGTGAAACGGTGTGTGCATTTGTGGATCGGTGTGTGCATTTGTGAATCGGTGTGTGCATTTGTGAAACGGTGTGTGCATTTGTGAATCGGTGTGTGCATTTGTGAAACAGTGTGTGCATTTGTGAATCGGTGTGTGCATTTGTGAATTTTGTCCTGTGCATTTGTGAAACGGTGTGTGCATTTGTGAAACGGTGTGTGCATTTGTGAATCGGTGTGTGCATTTGTGAATCGGTGTGTGCATTTGTGAAACGGTGTGTGCATTTGTGAATCGGTGTGTGCATTTGTGAATCGGTGTGTGCATTTGTGAATTTTGTCCTGTGCATTTGTGAAACGGTGTGTGCATTTGCGAATTATCAGACTGTTCTAGCTCCATAGTCCCGCCCGGGCCTTAAAGCTACTAATTGTGGATTCAAACCGTTAAAGCGTCAACGCACTTTGGGAAGCCTTCTTTATATTTCGGCGTTATTTCCGCATAGACAAGAGTGAGCTTAGTTCAGGTAAAAAACAGCCGTCAAATCAGCAAAAATGTCAGTTTGCTGGATGAAATCTATTAACTCCTGATAAAATAAGTTTGTTAGTACACAGCTCTGCTCATGTGTGCATGTGAATGAGTGTAAGTTTGTACATGAAAGTGCAACGTGCATTGAGGCTTCTTGCTTTGGGAATCCCGGTCTGTGATTGGACGCCGCCTCGACGTCGTCGCTGCTCGTTTGCATAAAGTTGAGATTCTTTCAACTTCAAATTGACGCTCTGGACGCAGTTCCTTCACGTACGTTGTGCGTGGATTTAACACCATAAATCAGTTTTACACAAAAACGTCACCAACGGGAATTTATCATTTTTTACCGCGAGATGACAAATTCTTACCGTGGGGAATTTTTTTGACGGTTTATCGTGAACGGTAAAATATCACCCATTCCTAACAGCCAGACGCTTTTGGTGTGAATCCACGGTGAGAACAAGAAGTAGTTGTTACCTTTCCCACAGCAGAGCTTCCTGCACGCCTGAGCACTGCAGCTGACCCGTCATGTAGGCCTGAGCAGCGCCGGCGAAGGTGCGGATGGTTTCCAGAGAGATCCGAGCCTCGCTCATGCTGCTGTCGCTGTAGTCTATCGCTGCGGAGACGCACACAGACCGAGCATCAATCACTCATCAAGCCCGGGAACGCGGCAGCGTCCTCCTGCAGCGCTGAGCAGCTGGAGACGGAACTTCCTCTCTCACCTGATCGGTATTTGCTCCAGAGACAGAACATCCGGAACTCATCGGCCGAGTAGGACTGCAGGAAATCCTGGTCGGAGAGACGGGGAGAGATTTCATTTGAAGATTTTATTTCGAACATGCATAAAAAAGCGTACAAAAACAGAATACAAATATAAGGGCTGGGCGATATATCGAGATTTTAATATATATTGATATATTTTCAAACGCGATATGGTATGGTACGAGACAATATCGTTTATATTGATATAGCTTATTTTGCGACAAATTGACTGTAAAATGTACAGTAGTTGACTTGTAGTTATTGGAGATTAGCTCAAAGAGATGCAATATCTGTTTACATGTTTCATTTGAGATTTGCACAAATGTTTTGTTATTTACACAACTGTCAACCTCAGTGGAAAAGTCTGCCTGTTACTGTCTACATTGTATTAATTGCACAGTGTATTTTAATTTAATTGTTATGCAGGAAAGGGATATTTGTTTTATTTTATTCAAGAAGATTTTATTCTATATATGCAGGCAGTTTATTTTTATTTCATTTGTTTTATACATTGTGATATTGTGCAGACCTCTGTTAATAAAGGAACCTGTGTGACATTTGGCACGAGGCTTTGTATTAAAACTGAAAAACTGAAAAAAATGAAGCTAACAGAGAAGCTAACAGAGATGCTAACAGAGATGCTAACAGAGATGCTATGCTACAATGCTTTGGGGGAAACCCCAATCATGGCACAGAAAAAATATCGATATATATCGAGTATCGACATTCAGCTAGAAAATATTGAGATATGACTTTTGGTCCATATCGCCCAGCCCTAACAAATATATATATATACCGTATATATATATATATATATATATATATATATATATAAAATATATATATATATATATATATATATATATATATATAAAATATATATATATATATATATATATATATATATAATCCGTGAACATATGAATCCGTGAACTATTTTTATATGAAGTGCTGTACATATATATATATATATATATATATATATGTACAGCACTTCATATAAAAATAGTTCACGGATCCACCAACATGTTCCAAACGGAGTAGGAATGAAGTATCCACTTATCCAGTCCTACCCCTGAATCTGACATACATTCTTACATCTAATAAGACGAGTTTCAATAACTGTTCAATACAGTGATATAATAGTCAATTATATGTATATATAAATATAGTCAAAATCAAATCAAGGCAAACAAAAGAAAACAAAACAAACGCCCAGCATTTAGTTTAGCTACTATGTATGTACTAATAGAAGTAATTATAATGTATAGTATTACATTATCATTACTTTACTATAATACTACAATATAATAGAGAACAATAGATAGCAATGGTATAACAATATACTTGAATAACTATATAAGAGTAGATATGCTATATATACTGGTTCATATATTTACCTCCAATTATATACATAAAAATTACTATAAATATATATATCAACATATCTACATATAACTATAAATATTAATAGAGATATAGATACACAATATTGTACGTATAATATAACTCAATATATCCATATACATACCTACATATAACATCTATATCCATAATATACGTCTATTTATCTACAAATATTAATAAATGTTCATATCTACATGTTTATTTAAATCTGTATTTTGAATAGAATGTTTCTTTTTTTAAATGGTGATATGTTTCTACTTTGTTTTAGCTCCATGCTCGACATGCAGAAGCTCTTCAGTGTTTCTGTTGAGAACTTTTAAATTAAACTGACCCCTGGGGTTGTAGCTCCCTCTCTTTGAAAAAATATCCCCTGTATACGTCCCGGCAATTACTTATTCTTTGCTTTTAACTAGGGATGGGCGGTATGGACTAAAAAATGTATCATGTATAATTTCTATTATTTATCCCGATAAAGATAAAAATGACGATAAAAAAATACAAATTCAACTCCATCTTTGTAACTATAAATCTATCACCACATTCAGTCTTTGGAGCCAAATCACTGCTCTAAAAGATAATAAATACTACTAAACTACAGCAATTACATTGAATTAATAAAAACCAATTAAATGAGTTACACCTGTACTGCAAAACTGGAATAACTCAGATCCTCCATGTTTGTTACACAAACACGTATCAACGGGAATCTTTCTTTCTTTCTTTCTTTCTTTCTTTCTTTCTTTCTTTCTTTCTTTCTGGCTCATTTCTTTCTTTCTTTCTTTCTGGCTCATTTCTTTCTTTCTTTCTTTCTTTCTTTCTTTCTTTCTTTCTTTCTTTCTTTCTTTCTTTCTTTCTTTCTTTCTTTCTTTCTTTCTTTCTTTCTTTCTTTCTTTCTTTCTTTCAGACTCATTTCTTTCTTTCTTTCTTTCTTTCTTTCTTTCTGGCTCATTTCTTTCTTTCTTTCTTTCTTTCAGACTCATTTCTTTCTTTCTTTCTTTCTTTCTTTCTGGCTCATTTCTTTCTTTCTTTCTTTCTTTCTTTCTTTCTTTCTTTCTTTCTGGCTCATTTCTTTCTTTCTTTCTTTCTGGCTCATTTCTTTCTTTCTTTCTTTCTTTCTTTCTTTCTGGCTCATTTCTTTCTTTCTTTCTTTCCTTCTTTCCTTCTTTCTTTCTTTCTTTCTTTCTTTCTTTCTTTCTTTCTTTCTTTCTTTCTTTCTGGCTCATTTCTTTCTTTCTTTCTTTCTTTCAGACTCATTTCTTTCTTTCTTTCTTTCTTTCTTTCTTTCTTTCTTTCTTTCTGGCTCATTTCTTTCTTTCTTTCTTTCTTTCTTTCTTTCAGACTCATTTCTTTCTTTCTTTCTTTCTTTCTTTCTTTCTGGCTCATTTCTTTCTTTCTTTCTTTCTTTCTTTCTTTCTTTCTTTCTTTCTTTCTTTCTTTCTGGCTCATTTCTTTCTTTCTTTCTTTCTTTCATGACACATTTCTTTCTTTCTTTCTTTCTTTCTTTCTGGCTCATTTCTTTCTTTCTTTCTTTCTTTCTTTCTGGCTCATTTCTTTCTTTCTTTCTTTCCTTCTTTCCTTCTTTCTTTCTTTCTTTCTTTCTTTCTTTCTTTCTTTCAGACACATTTCTTTTTTTTTCTTTCTTTCTTTCTTTCTTTCTTTCCTTCTTTCTTTCTTTCTGGCTCATTTCTTTCTTTCTTTCTTTCTTTCAGACTCATTTCTTTCTTTCTTTCTTTCTTTCTTTCTTTCTTTCTTTCAGACACATTTCTTTTTTTTTCTTTCTTTCTTTCTTTCTTTCTTTCTTTCTTTCTTTCTTTCTTTCTGGCTCATTTCTTTCTTTCTTTCTTTCTTTCAGACTCATTTATTTCTTTCTTTCTTTCTTTCTTTCTTTCTTTCTTTCTTTCTTTCTGGCTCATTTCTTTCTTTCTTTCTTTCTTTCTTTCTTTCAGACTCATTTCTTTCTTTCTTTCTTTCTTTCTTTCTTTCTGGCTCATTTCTTTCTTTCTTTCTTTCTTTCTTTCTTTCTTTCTTTCTTTCTTTCTTTCTTTCTTTCTTTCTTTCTTTCTGGCTCATTTCTTTCTTTCTTTCTTTCTTTCATGACACATTTCTTTCTTTCTTTCTTTCTTTCTTTCTGGCTCATTTCTTTCTTTCTTTCTTTCCTTCTTTCTTTCTTTCTTTCTTTCAGGCTCATTTCTTTCTTTCTTTCTTTCTTTCTTTCTTTCTTTCTTTCTTTCTTTCAGACACATTTCTTTTTTTTTCTTTCTTTCTTTCTTTCTTTCTTTCTTTCCTTCTTTCTTTCTTTCTGGCTCATTTCTTTCTTTCTTTCTTTCTTTCAGACTCATTTCTTTCTTTCTTTCTTTCTTTCTTTCTTTCTTTCAGACACATTTCTTTTTTTTTCTTTCTTTCTTTCTTTCTTTCTTTCTTTCTTTCTGGCTCATTTCTTTCTTTCTTTCTTTCTTTCATGACACATTTCTTTCTTTCTTTCTTTCTTTCTTTCTTTCTGGCTCATTTCTTTCTTTCTTTCTTTCCTTCTTTCCTTCTTTCTTTCTTTCTTTCTTTCAGGCTCATTTCTTTCTTTCTTTCTTTCTTTCTTTCTTTCTTTCTTTCTTTCAGACACATTTCTTTTTTTTTCTTTCTTTCTTTCTTTCTTTCTTTCTTTCTTTCCTTCTTTCTTTCTTTCTGGCTCATTTCTTTCTTTCTTTCTTTCTTTCAGACTCATTTCTTTCTTTCTTTCTTTCTTTCTTTCTTTCTTTCTTTCTTTCTTTCAGACACATTTCTTTTTTTTTCTTTCTTTCTTTCTTTCTTTCTTTCTTTCTTTCTGGCTCATTTCTTTCTTTCTTTCTTTCTTTCTTTCAGACTCATTTCTTTCTTTCTTTCTTTCTTTCTTTCTTTCTTTCTTTCTGGCTCATTTCTTTCTTTCTTTCTTTCTTTCATGACACATTTCTTTCTTTCTTTCTTTCTGGCTCATTTCTTTCTTTCTTTCTTTCTTTCTTTCTGGCTCATTTCTTTCTTTCTTTCTTTCCTTCTTTCCTTCTTTCTTTCTTTCTTTCTTTCAGGCTCATTTCTTTCTTTCTTTCTTTCTTTCTTTCTTTCTTTCAGACACATTTCTTTTTTTTTCTTTCTTTCTTTCTTTCTTTCTTTCTTTCCTTCTTTCTTTCTTTCTGGCTCATTTCTTTCTTTCTTTCTTTCTTTCAGACTCATTTCTTTCTTTCTTTCTTTCTTTCTTTCTTTCTTTCTTTCTTTCAGACACATTTCTTTTTTTTTCTTTCTTTCTTTCTTTCTTTCTTTCTTTCTTTCTGGCTCATTTCTTTCTTTCTTTCTTTCTTTCTTTCAGACTCATTTCTTTCTTTCTTTCTTTCTTTCTTTCTTTCTTTCTTGCTCATATCTTTCTTTCTTTCTTTCTTTCTTTCTTGCTCATATCTTTCTTTCTTTCTGCTGTATTGAAACTGTTGCTCTACATGTAGATGAATATTAACAGCTGGTGCAGCAGTTTACCTTGATGGTGACGTAGTTCTTCAGGGACTTGGACATCTTCTCCGTGCTCCCCTTCATGTGCAGGTGACCTACGACGTAAGGAGTTCAGAGTTTACACCGTCAGCACCAGGAAACGGCTGAAAGGTGGAGGAGCTGGGGAGTCACCTGAGTGCAGGAAGTAGTTCCCCCACTGGCTGCAGCCGTGGAAGGCCTCGCTCTGGGCCACCTCGTTCTCGTGGTGGGGGAACGCCAGGTCCACGCCGCCGGAGTGGATATCCAGCTGGCTGCCAAACACGCCACTGAGACGCCACAGCAACACGTCAGAGTTAACCACCTTCACATGCACGTACAGACCTAAATACTGCAACTTATACTGAACTTCTACTTGAAATAAGTAGAAAAATCTGCCAGTGGTTTCTAATTACAGATATCTACAATTCAGTTGCAGATATCTGTAATGTGAATTACGGATATCTGCAACTGAATTACGACTAGCTGTAATTCAAGTTTCAGATATCTACAATTTAATTCTGGCTACACTGCAAAAACTCAAAATCTTACCAGGAATATTTGTCTTATTTCTAGTTAAAATGTCTAATTTTTAGTCAAAAAATCTCATTACACTTAAAACAAGAGACATTAACAGAAAAATAACTTGTTATTTGACCATGTTCACCTGTTTCAATTAAATTTTCACTTGAAATAAGTAGAAAAATCTGCCAGTGGAACAAGATTTATCTTCTTATTACCAGCAAAAAAATCTTGTTCCACATGCAGATTTTTCTACTTATTTTAAGTTAAAATCTACTTGAAACAGGTGAAAATTGTTGTTTTTTCCAGTGATGAGTCTTGTTTTAAGTGTAATGAGATTTTTTTTTACTAAAAATGAGACATTTTAACTAGAAATAAGACAAATATTCTTGTTAAGATTTTGAGTTTTTGCAGTGTAGTCATGTTTCCAGTTCAAGATATATTTAATTCCCCTAAATTCAAGATATCTACATTTTTCCTTTTTAGATATCTTAAATTAAGTTTTGACTAGTCAGAACCAAGTTGTAGATATCTCAAACTGGAATTACGGATAGTCATAATTTAATTGTAGATATCTGTAATCAAGTTACAGATATCTTGTAATGAATTTTAATTAGAGATATCTCAAATTGGAGATATCTTTAACTTCCATTCTGCCTAGTCAAAATGTAATTACAGATATCTTGAATTAGAGTTTTGACTAGTCAAAATGACCTTATAGATATCTTAAATGACAATTGGGACTAGTCACAATGTAATTACAACTATAGTCAAAATGCAGTTGTAAAATTGTAAAATTGTTGTTTTTTCCAGTGATGAGTCTTGTTTTAAGTGTAATGAGATTTCTTTTACTAAAATGAGACATTTTAACTAGAAATAAGACAAATATTCTTGTTAAGATTGTGAGTTTTTGCAGTGATCCATGTTACTTATCCTGTGAAGGACAGAGTCATATTGATAAGTTCAGAAAAGTGTTTTTTATTGTTGTGTTTTGATGTATTTGATGTAAGCCCAGTGGATATTTAAAGCTTACAGAAGGCTGCATTTAACTGCTGCTATGTCATTCCTGCAGTATTTCTGCAGGTGTTTTGGTCACTGCTATTATTTGTAATATATTATATTATTTGTAATCAGCACAAATTATCTGTCCCCATATGATAAAATCCACCATCCCCCCTGATTGTTTTTTTACAACTCGAGTACTGCCCGTGACCTTCCAGGGTCACCGTCCCCAGGGCGTGACCTCAGCATCTTTTTCTAAATCCCTCCCAAACTCATAACGGTAACAAAGCGAGAGATCGGACCTGGCGACGGTGGAGCACTCGATGTGCCAGCCCGGCCGGCCTCGGCCCCACGGGGACTCCCAGGACGGCTCCTGAGGTTTGGCCCGCTTCCACAGGGCGAAGTCCCTCACGTCCCGCTTGTCTGAGCCGCCTGCAGACAGGACACAGTTCTGGGTGAATCCACCACATCACCGGGTGTTAGATCTGCACGGTGTTCTGTTGATTTCTGCTGCTCCGTCGAAAAATGCTACCGCTGCATAAACCGATGGCGTCTATCGATTTTTGCTACCCTATCAAAAAATGCTACCTAATGTTTTTCTACCTTTGTAGAGCTACAATTTTACTGTGTTTTACTACCTAAACCACTTCTTTTTCCCCCAAGTGGTCCTTGTCTCTTGCCAGGCCGTCATTGTAAATAAGAATGTTCTTAATGACCTGCCTGGTTAAATAAAAGGCAAATAAAGCGATAGAATTGTTTTTTTTTCTCTCTTTATCGTATAATGTTCACAAAGTGTAATATAATTCATGTCATGGGTAGGAAAGGGAGTAAGGAAAGGAGAAAAGAAGGAAGGAAGGAAGGAAGGAAGGAAGGAAGGAAGGAAGGAAGGAAGGAAGTAGGAAAGGGAGGAAAGAAGGGAGGAAAGATGGAAGGAATGGAGAAAGGAGAAAAGAAAGAAGGAAGGAAGGAAGGAAGGAAGGAAGGAAGGAAGGAAGGAAGGAAGGAAGGAAGGAAGTAGGAAAGGGAGGAAAGATGGAAGGAATGGAGAAAGGAGAAAAGAAAGAAGGAAGGAAGGAAGGAAGGAAGGAAGGAAGGAAGGAAGGAAGGAAGGAAGGAAGGAAGGAAGGAAGGAAGGAAGGAAGGAAGGAAAGAAGAGAGAAAAGATGGAAGGAAGGAAGGAAGTAGGAAAGGGAGTAAGGAAGGGAGGAAAGATGGAAGGGAGGAAGGAAGGAAGGAAGGAAGGAAGGAAGGAAGGAAGGAAGGAAGGAAGGAAGGAAGGAAGGAAGGAAGGAAGGAAGGAAGGAAGGAAGGAAGGGAATAAGGAAGGAAGGAGAAAAGAAGGAAAGAAAGAAGGAAGGAAGGAAGGAAGGAAGGAAGGAAGGAAGGAAGGAAGGAAGGAAGGAAGGAAGGAAGGAAGGAAGGAAGGAAGGAAGGAAGGAAAAGCAAAGAAGGTAATAAAGGAATGAATGACGAAAGGGAGGTAGGAAGAAAAAGGAGTAAAGGAGGAAAAGAGGAAGGGAAGAAGGAAGGAAGAATTAGGTCATTTTGACCCAAAGACAGTACAAGGGTTAATGCATTCAGGTAAGATACTAATCACCTCACTGCCACTGCAGGATGAATGTCAGCATACTTACACCTCAATTTATCCATTTTAAATCAATATTTCAGGGGTAGCATAATTTGATAGTCCAGTAACATCCTATCAAATAATGCTCCCGTCACTTCATGCATTCAGGGCACGGGAAGCATCTAAAATGTCCTCTGCTGGCCTGATACTGCGCCGCAAAATATCTAACATTATCTCTGCTGGCTTGTGTGTATATATATATAAATATATCTTCTTAGGGATTTTGAGGATGTTACTCACCGTTAACCGCAGCGTGGACTGAAGGGATGCATAAAATTATGGGTGTGGCAATCAAACTTTGAAAACCACAAAGTAGCAGACCTGTGGCCGGATTCACAAAACATTCTTAAGAAAAAAAATCTTCTTAAGAAAAAGGAGAAGAAGTCATATTCTCCAAAAAAGTTCTTAAGTATTTTCTCAACTTTCTTCTTAAGAAAAAACTTAAGAATAAATGGTATTCTTGAAATAAAAGTTCTCAAATTTGTTCTTGACTTTTTTCTTAACTTTAAGAACCTTGACCTGTCTTAAAATTTTTTCTGTGAAAAGGTAATAATAATAATAATAATAATAATAATAATAATAATAATAATAATAATAATAATAATAATAATAATAATAATAATAATAATAATAATAATAATAATAATAATAATAATAATAATAATAAGACTCTAATATCACCTTTTCCAACACATTTTAGACAAGTTTAGACTAGTAGGTCATAGTTTGAGGATATACTTTGTAATTAATTACACAAAGAGCCTGTTAACTGTTTGTTAGCATGTTAGTTAGCGTGGTAGTTAATTATTATTAATTTTCCCCAATAGTATTTTTTTCACACATTAATCTCATCCACCATAACCTTGAAAAGTTCCTGCATCTCTTTTTCTCCTTCTCCATGTTTAGTGACTGACGGTTAAGACCAAACTACCTATAAATGTTGTTTGTTGGCGCGTGCAATGCAATGACATTTAAAGAAGTTCTTAAGTAGGAAAAATAAGAAATTCGTAAAAAAAATGACAGTTCTTAAGATGGTTCTTTAGAAAATATTGAGGAATTTCACTTAAGAACTTTCTTAAGAACTTCTTAATTTTAGATCTTAAGACATTTCTTAAGATCGTTCTTAAGAACATATTGGTGAATCCGGCCCCCTGGACAGGTAGCATGGATGGACAGAACACCGGGTCACTCACCGGCCTCTCCCGGGGAACCCACGGCGCCGACGAACACGCCGTAGCGGTCTCCGATGGACTGGACGTCAAAATACACGTCGCCTGAAACCAGAGACGGAGGTCAGCCGTCGGGCTGAAGGAGCGATGCTGGTGCTCACCTACGGCACGTTTTAATATTTAACAGCTAGACTGGATATGTGTTGCAGATATCCGCAATTCAATTCTTCCTAGTCAAAAAGAGCATTTCAGATATCTACAATTACATTCTTCCTGTCCACAATTGTCATTTCAGATATCCGCAACGTCATTCTGACATTCATGTGTGTGGAGTTTCTAATTACAGATATCTGCAATTTAGTTGCAGATATCTGTAATGTGAATTACGACTAGCTGTAATTCTAGTTTCAGATATCTACAATTTAATTCTGACTACACTGCAAAAACTCAAAATCTTGCCAGGAATATTTGTGTTATTTCAAGTTAAAATGTCTCATTTTTAGTCAAAAAATCTCATTACACTTAAAACAAGACTCATCACTGGAAAAATAACTTGTTATTTGACAATTTTCACCTGTTTCAAGTAAATTTTCACTTGAAATAAGTAGGAAAATCTGCCAGTGGAACAAGATTTATCTTCTCATTACAAGCAAAAAAATCTTGTTCCACTGGCAGATTTTTCTACTTATTTCAAGTGGAAAATCTACTTGAAACAGGTGAAAATTGTTGTTTTTTCCAGTGATCAGTCTTGTTTTAAGTGTAATGAGATTTTTTTTGACTAAAAATGAGACATTTTAACTAGAAATAAGACAAATATTCTTGTTAAGATTTTGAGTTTTTGCAGTGTAGTCATGTTTCCAATTCAAGATATATTTATGTCCTCTCAATTCAAGATATCTACATTGTCCTTTTTCACATATCTTAAATTAATTTTTGACTAGTCAGAACCAAGTTGCAGATATCTCAAACTGGAATTACAGATAGTCATAATTAAATTGTAGATATCTGTAATCAAGTTATAGATATCTTGTAATGAATTTTAATTAGAGATATCTCAAATTGGAGATATCTTTAACTTCCATTCTACCTAGTCAAAATGTAATTACAGATATCTTGAATTAGAGTTTTGACTAGTCCAGGGGTCGGCAACTCAAAATGTTGAAATAACCATATTGGACCAAAAACACAAAAAACAAATATGTCTGGAGCCACAAAAGATGGAAAGCCTTAGAATGAAGACAACACATGCTGCATGTTTTATATTAGTTATAACTAGAGGAAGATTTTTTTTTTCATTATGCACTTCGAGAAAAAAGTCGAAATGACGAGAAAAAAGTCGAAATGTCGAGAAAAAAGTCGAAATGACGAGATTAATGTTGAAGTACAATCAGTCGAAATGTTGAGGAAAAAAGTCAAAATTTCGAGAAAGAAAGAAAAGAAGAAAAAAAAGAAGAAAAAAGAAGAAAAAATGGAAAAAAAGAAAAAAAAAAAGAAGAAAAAAGGAAAAAAAAGGTCAAACATTTTTGAAAATGCGGCTCTAGAGCCGCGGGTTGCCGACCCCTGGACTAGTCAAAATGACGTTATAGATATTTTGAATGACAATTCGGACTAGTCACAATGTAATTACGACTATAGTTAAAATGCAGTTGTAGATATCTGATATGTTAATTCCGGGTAAGTCAAATTTAGCCATTAAATGTTAAAACAGCTTGCCATACTCACCTCCTTCTGTGGCGTACGCGTGTCCGTTCCCCAGAATCCCCTGGATGAAGGCCACGATACGGGGCACGTTGTCGGTGACTCGGAGGTACGCCGCGGGAGGAACCACCTTGGGGACACGTCACAAGCATCAGCACGACCGCCGTGGCGGTTTCAAAACACACATCATTTCCATCTCCCACCTTTAACGACAGCATGTCCCTTTTGAATTCCTCCTCGTACTTCCTGGCGATGACGGCGGCAGAGACGTTCTCCTAAAACGATGGAAACAGAAGTGTGGAGCAGACGTGGCCTGGGTTGAAAAAATCGATTTTCCGATTCTAAATCGATTCTCATATTAATTCCTAAAAATCGATTCTTATGTCTAAAGATCCATTTTTTTTTTGTTTTTTCTTCATCATTTTCACCAGGTGAACTTTAATCCCAGTAGTCGGACACACAGTTTGTCATGACACTTCTGAAAAATGCCAGGTGCTTCATGGCAATATGTGTGTGTTGTGACAGAATAAATTAGATAAGCTAAAATGATTTGTTTACTGCATGAACTGTTGCAATTTCTTTCTTTTTTGCACTTTAAATGGATATTGAAAGGCCTGTTTGAGTTATTTATTTCTTAGTTATTTCACAATAATTATTGTGACATTATTATTTCACTAGTTATTTTACAGTCATATAATTCAGGCAACAGCTCAAAAAACATTTAAATAACACTAAGCCAAATCAATATTGAATCGAATCATGATAATCGATTCTGAATATTAAGAATCGGAATTGAATCGATTCTTGACATTTGAATCGATCCCCAGCCCTAGAGCAGACGTGGCGTCGGTCGGCCGGCTGCGTGAATGTGCTGATCTTTACCTCCCAACTTCTCTTGATGATTTTGTCGTCGATGTCGGTGATGACCATGGCGTGAATGACGGTGGTGCCGAACAGCCGCGACAGAATCCTCTGCAGGATGTCGAACCGGACGTACGAGCTGGGACAAGTCACACGTTTACACACTTTTACACAAGAAAACTCTGCTTTATATATACCAAAAACCCATAACATTCATATTTATTAATTTTTTTAAAATTTAGATTCACCTGTAGTTTGTGAACACCTGGAGACAAAAGAGATGGAAGAAAAACTGTGCAATTTTTACTGGAACTTTTAATATTGTATATCAGAGCTATTTTTTAATATTATTGCATTTATTGATATGACGTCATAATTCCTGATATCAGCCCCATAAATATCGGTTCAATATTTATCATGCACCTGTGTCACAAAGTGTATGGTCACATTTTATGAAATTTTGTTCAATGTTTTATTTTGGGAGTGTCTTTTCTCTGAAAGGGAAGTTTTAATACCAGCTATATTGGTTAATTATTGCCTATTCTTGAAACTAAAAAAATATATTTAATGCTAATATGTATTACCATTAAATATATACTACTTTTTTTTGTTTTGCTTATTTTATTTGCACTATGAGTGAGGTTAAACATCAGAATCTGATAATTGTACATCCTATGGTAGTGTTGTCATTTTGTTTAGCTCAGTTAATGAACTGAATGTTGATCTATCAATGCAGTTGTAAACTGATGGGATTACCGGTAAGATTTTGTTAAGGTGAAATGGGAAGTGTGTGTTTTATTTGAGAGCAGAAGCGGTTGTAATAAGCTGATTAATTTTGTTTCATTTTTGATATGATGGATTTTGTATTGACAAAAGGACATTTGAATACAGAGATAAGGAAAAGCAAATATTTTGCATAATAGCAAATCAAATTCTGCTGCGTAAAGCTGCAGTTAACAGAAGCACTCGTCGCCTGTTTCATTCTTTCTCCTGTTTTTACAGGACTCTTATCTGTGTGTAGACTTTCAGCCTGAGACCTGTTACACACCCTTGGTTTATATTGCAGTAATGCCTCCTATATCATTGTTGTATTATTGTTGTGCTTCTCTGTTACAGTGATTTAGAGGAATGTAGATTCAAGCTGCACTTTGGTCAGCTGTTGTTGTTTTTAAAGTGCTTTATAAATACATTTGAAATGCAGAAAACCAGCAAGTGCCGAGAGGTTGTCAACGTTTCCATCCAACAGAAGTGTATCCCCAGATCTGTGTGTATGTGTGTGTTAGTGTGTGTGTGTGTATGTGTGTTAGTGTAATATGCAGGGGTGCACACAAGCCGGGACTCGAGGGCTGGTCTACAGCATGTTTTAGATGTTTTCCTGCTTCAACACACCTGATTCTAATCACTGGTAGTCATCGACATGTCATCAAGGTTTACACAACTCTGTTGGTGACACAGCCTTGTCTATCAGGGTTGTGTTGAGGCAGAAACATCTAAAACAGGCAGTAGACTGGCCCTCGAGTCCCGGCTTGTGTGCACCCCTGGTAATATGTATATATGTACGTATGTATTTTGTAATATGTAAATATTATCCGTTTTTTTGTGTTTACTATTTTTTTTCTCTTGTACATTGCTCATTTTTTATTTTTATTCTATTTATTGGTTATTTCTATTTTAATTTTTTTGTATAAACTGTTGAGCGTGTGTGTGTTTGGCTGCTGCACGATTGAATTTCTCCTCTGGGAGATGAATAAAGTCTTCTATTCTATGTGTGTGTGTGTGTGTGTGTGTGTGTGTGTGTGTGTGTGTGTGTGTGTGTGTGTGTGTGTGTGTGTGTGTGTGTGTGTGTGTGTGTGTGTGTGTGTGTGTGTATATGTGTTTCTTACCAGGCGTGTCCCAGGTGAGCGTGGTCGTACACGGTGGGTCCACAGCTGTACCTGAGACGGAAACACCAGTTAAAGTTATTATTATATTATTATTCTGGAGCTGCAGACTCGGCTTTAATCCCATCCTAATAACCGCGGTTGAATTGGTTTGATATTGGATATTGGATATTCGACATTCAAAGACATCCATTTAACTTGTGATACATACCACTGATTTTGGTCATATTGCTTGTGATGTGTTCATGGTCATCTAGACTATATATCACAAAAACGTAATCATTAAAAAGTCATATAAATGGGCTGATTTAAAAATCATATATATGGGCTGATTTAATGAGGTTTAATGAATTCAACACCCATAAAACTTGTGATGTATGTATCAAAAGTTTTATGGGTGTTGAATTCATAAAACCACATTAAATCAGCCCATAATATGATTTTATAATAATTACTCTCTTGTGACGTATAGTCTAGATCAGGGGTCGGCAACCTGCGGTTCCAGAGCCGCATGCGGCTCTTTAGCGCCGCCCTGGTGGCTCCTGGAGCTTTTTCAGAAATGTTTGACCTTTTTTTCCTTTTTTTCTTCTTTTTTTCTCTTATTTCTTTTTTTCTTATTTTCCTTTTTTTCTCTTTTCTTCTCTTTTTCTGTTTTTCAATTTTTTTCTTCCTTTTTAATCTCGACATTTCAACTTTTTTCTCGAAATTTCGACTTTTTTCTCAAGATTGTACTTCAACATTAATCTTGACATTTCGACTTTTTTCTCGAAATATCAACTTTTTGCTCGACATTTCGACTTTTTTCTCAACATTTTGACTTTTTTCTCAACATTTCAACTTTTTTGTTGAAATTTTGACTTTTTTCTCGACATTTCGACTTTTTTCTCGAGATTGTACTTCAACATTAATCTCAACATTTCGACTTTTTTCTCAACATTTTGACTTTTTTCTCGAAGTGCATAATGAAAAAAAAAAAATTTCCCCCAGTTATAACTAATATAGAAACATGCAGCATGTGTTTCTTCATTCCAAGGCTGATACAAGACTTTTCACTTTTTGCGTCTCCAGACATATTTGTTTTTTGTGTTTTTGGTCCAATATGGCTCTAAAACATTTTGGGTTGCCGGCCCCTGGTCTAGATGACCATGAACACATCACAAGCAATATGACCAAAATCAGTGGTATGTATCACAAGTTAAATGGATGTCTTTGAATGTCGAATATCCAATATCCAATATCCAATATCAAACCAATTCAACCGCGGTATCCTAACACCGGAGCCCCGTCCCCCCCAGTCCCCCCCGGAGCCCCGTCCCTACCAGGTCACCGTCCCCTCCCGGGCCACCAGCAGCTTCTCCTTCCCTCTGGTCCGGCTGTTGAACACCGTCACTCCCGTGTCGAACCCTCCGGGTCTGCTCCACCTCTCCCCCGCCGTCCCGCAGCAGGTTCCCCGGGCCCTGCGCTGCACGCTGGTCCCGGGGAACCTGCACAGGATCCCCGCTCTCCTCCACATCCCGAACCCTGGACGGTTAGGACAGTTAGTCTGCTACAATAAATGATAATAAACACGAGTCCTGCATGCCATCCCGTCCTCCGGGGTGACGCTCTCCTTCACCGCGGTGAAGTTGGCTTCCGGTTGGGCATTAGACCTGATTTACGGTTCTGCGTTCAATCGACGCAGAGCCTACGCCGTAGGCTGCGTTGGTGTAACGCGGAACCATAAATCAGCCTTTAGTTGCTTTCGATTTACGCAATGGTTTTTTTATTATGGCACCTAAAATCTGATCAGAATAAGAGCAAAAAATAAATGAATCTAAACCAAAAAAAACATTTAGGGGTTTCTTCTATGTTATTCTAATATTTTATTTTAAAATGGACTTAAAACAATGTCAACCGTAGTACTATTATTTAAGGTTTGGGGTCAATGGGTCACATAAGCAAAACCTATTCATGTTTCCATTCAATTATTAAGTAATTAATTCTATGCTATACTAATATTTTACTTTAAAATTAACTTAAAACAATGTTAACTGTATCGTTCTAGGACTATTATTTAAGGTTTGGGGTCAATGGGTCACATATTTCAACAGCAACTAAAACCTATACATTTTTCCATTAAATAATTACTTCTATGTTATACTAATATTTTATTTTAAAATGGACTTAAAACAATGTCAACCGTAGTCTTATTATTTAAGGTTTGGTGTCCCAAGGTCACATATTTCGAGAGCAACTAAAACCTATTAATGTTTCCATTAAATTATGAAATAATAACTTCTATGTTATAATAATATTTTACTTTAAAATTAACTAAAAAATAATGTTAACTGTATCTCTTGTAGTACTATTATAAGGTTTGGGTCACTGGGTCACATATTTCGAGAGAGACTAAAACTTATTAATGTTTCCATTCAATCATTAAGTAATTTATTCTATATTATACTAATATTTTATTTAAGAATTCACTAGAAACAATGTCAACTGTATCTCTTGTAGTACTATTATTTAAGGTTTGGTGTCACTGGGTCACATATTTCAACAGCAACTAAAACCTATTAATGTTTCCATTAAATTATTAAATAATTACTTTGATGTTATACTAATATTTTATTTTAAAATTAACTTAAAACAATGTCAACTGTATCTCTTGTAGTATTATTATTTAAGGTTTGGGGTCACTGGGTCACATATTTCGAGAGAGACTAAAACCTATTAATGTTTCCATTAAATTATTGAATAATTACAGAAATATAAGTTTTATATATATATATATATATATATATATATATATATATATATATATATATATATATATATATATATATATATATATATATATATATATATATATATATATATATATATATGTATATATATGTATATATATATATATATATATATATATATATATATATATATATATATATATATATATATATATATATATATATATATATGTATATATATATATATATATATATGTATATATATATATATATATAAAATGAAGGAAATGTGTTTTATTTCCGTCTTTAGTGGTACATTTCGCCATAAATTTGGACTTTGGAGTCATCCAACCTGAAACTAACTTCACCGCCCTGGCTCTCGTGTCCTCCCAGCTCTCGCGAGAGCGCGGACCCGGAAGTGGTGTGGTGTGGATGTGTCATGTGACCGCTGTTGCTGTTAAACTAAATAATAACTATCAAAATAACGGGGTTTTCCGCAGAAACGAGGTCCAGGTCGGGGTTTAACTTCGTCTTCCAGGATGCAGAACGTGATCAACTCGGTGAAAGGAACCGCCCTGGGGGTGGCGGAGTTTCTGACGCCGGTGCTGAAGGTACGTTTAATCAGAACAGCTGGTTATTAGAACCAGAACCCATACCTGTACCAGAACCAGAACCAGAACCAATACCACACCTTTACCAGTACCAATAATACACCAGCTGGTTAGCAGCAGAACTAGAACCTGTACCTGTACAACTAGTACACCAGAACCTGTACCTGAACCAGTACCACACCTGTACCTGTACATGTACCAGTAGCACACCAGTAATAATAATAATAAACTTTATTTCTATAGCACCTTTCATACAAGAATTGCAGCTCAAAGTGCTTCACAGTAGCAATATTTTTTATTATTGTTATTGCACAACATTGTGCAATAACGTTTAGGTCTCTCTTGTGTAGGTCATTTGTGCAATTATGTGGGCTCTGTGCAATCATTTTTTTTTTTTTTTTCTACTCAGGGGTAGTGTGTAATAAGCAGTGGTGGACAGTAACGGAGTAAATTTACTTGAGTACTGTACTGTACATATCCAGAGGATTTGTACTTTACTTGAGTATTAGATGTCTTTGGTACTTATTACTCTTACTTGAATACATTTCCAAGACAAATATTTTTACTTTTACTCGAGTAAATTTCTAGGAAGGCTGAAAAGTACTCGTTACTTTTAGGTCTGCTCTTTTTTCTTCTTCCCTAAAATCCTATTGGACACAAGCTGTTTTTGTCAAAGGAGGAGACCTATCACAGTGCACGCTCTCCACTGGGATGTACGGAAAGCAGAAATACGTCAAGCCTCCTCAAAACCATACCACCAAAGTAGTATATTGCTTTAATGTACTGGTACATGTCCTTCCTGTAAAGTTAAGTGACTTCAACATTGAGTTATTGTTATTGTTTTTGGTGTTTCTGCAGGTTTTATATAACATTGTGGTTCTAAAAGCAGCACATCAGTGCAGCTGGTTTCAAAGAGTTAATTCTCAGAAACAAGAGTTAAAAGATCCTTAAATTAATTTAGAAAAAATATAGTAATTTACTGATGTGGAAAATAAGAAATTTACTCTTACCCTTACTTTTACTTAAAGTACATTTAAAAGCATTTACTTTTGGATACTTAAGTACCTTTAAAAGCAAGTACTTTTCTACTCTTACTCGAGTAATATTTTGACTGAGCTACTTTTACTTGTAACGGAGTAAATTTTGACCAGTAGTATTTGTACTCTTACTCAAGTACTGGGGTCGAGTACTCTGTCCACCTCTGGGTATATGTGGGTAAAGACTTCGGGGTTATGTTTCTATGTTTATTGGAGTGTGATTGTCGCCTGTGCCTCTCGTGTCCAAGACAAATTTCTCCTTGAACTTGCATGACTGTACAGACAGACAACCATACTAGCAACTGAAATATCCTCCTATGCTACGTATGTCCACATCAGCCCAGATGTATAATATAGCCTACAGGTGAAGAATATGGTGTAAAAGTTAATTTATTTCAATAATTCAACTAGAATATGGTGTAAAAGTTAATTTATTTCAATAATTCAACCTAAAAGGTGAAACTAATACATGTATATTACATAGTCTCATTACAGGCAAAGCAATGAATATATGTTAATCCTTTATTGGTTTTAATGTTGATGATTGAATTGTTTATTGATTTCATAATATATTCAAATCTTTTTTTATTTTTTATTTGGGGTTTTCATAAACTGTGAGCCATAATCACCAAAATTATAACAAATAAAGGCTTGAAATATCTCACTTTGCATGTAGTGGGTCGGAAATAATATTTGTTTCACCTTAAGTTGAATTTACTACGAATTAAGTTTTTAATTAAGTATACAAGTTACAAATTGTGATAATTACCACTATAGTGATGTTGCTAATGTAATGATGTGGGTGGGGTTTATTGGGGTTGGGGTTAATGGAGTGATGTAATAGTATTTACTTATGTATTTATTTATGCATTCATATATTTAAAGCGTAAAGTATTATATAACGTATATATGTTAAAGCACTTTTATATGAATGTACTTTTAATCTTCATGGACCCCAGGAAGACTAGCTGGTGTTTTGCGTCCACTAATGGGGATCCAAAATAAAACCAAAACAAAACAAACCAGTACCAGTTTGGAAAGTACCGGTCCTAGGAGCTTGTGTTATGTTGCCTGCGATAAATATGTGATAAATTATCGATACAAGCTGATGAACTTTATTTATTTATCACAGGAATCGAAATTCAAAGAGACCGGAGTCATTACACCAGAAGAGGTGAGGACAGAGTTTTCATTATTTTTAATTTTTTTTTTTAAATTTCATTTAATTATTTATTCAAACAGGTAAAAACAAAAAAATAATCAGAATACATAAAATGTATATACCAAAAAAAAAAAAAAAAAAAACATAAGCAAAACAAAGAAAATTAAAGAGACAAATCTATATGTAGATAAATATTTCCTGTTTGAAAGGGTGTAGGATGAGGTTTTTAATTTGCTTTGTTTTGCTTATGGTTTTTTTTTTTGGTATATACATTTTATGTATTCTGATTATTATTTTTTTTTTTGTTTTAACCTGTTTGAATAAATAATTAAATGAAATGAAAAATTATTAGCCTCTATGAAAGCACTCAGGATTAAATACTGTAATAGTCAAACTTTATGGTCTTTATTATTGTGGTTGTTTTTGTATTTCAGTTTGTAGCAGCTGGAGATCACCTGGTCCATCATTGCCCCACATGGAAATGGTAAGACCCCCCCCCATGTTGAGTCTTCAAATAGTGAAGACTCAACATTTTCTTATCTTTAGTTAGTTTTTTCAACTGTTCCTGGTGCAGAGATAAGATAAGTAACAACTGCAGCTTTAAAGGTTCAAATCAATCATTGAGTGCAGCCTAATTTAGTGTAATTTCTTCACCTTTCATCTGTATTTAATGCATCTTTCTAATCTGTTTCCACTCAAATGCCTTTGAAATATGTTCATAAACGCTTGTAGACAGAACATAAAGTATGATATGGCCCATAATGTCGTATGTGCTGCTCCTATTTTGTAAGGGCTCACTTGTCCCACTCTTGTTGAATTTCCCAGTTTAGTGCAATACCCTGACTGGGAAAACCTGAGTTTCATCACACCAGCTGCTCCCTGTCATCCTTCAGCTCATAACCAGCAACTGATACACATATTGATTTTATTCTAAGCTTCAAGTCACTTACAGGACTGTCTCAGAAAATTAGAATATTGTGATAAAGTTCTTTATTTTCTGTAATGCCATTTAAAAAAAACAAAAATGTCATACATTCTGGATTCATTACAAATCATATTAATAATCATCATATTAAAATAATAAAAGGCTTGCAATATTTCAGTTGATTTGTAATGAATCCAGAATGTATGACATTTTTGCATTACAGAAAATAAAAGGAATATTACAATATTCTAATTTTCTGAGACAGTCCTGTATAGTGCAGGAGATAACCAAAACAATCGTTCAGTTTGTGATACAAGCATGACATTTGGTACACACATTAGCCAAAGGCATTCCAAAAATAATTGGAAGTGGAGCCATGGTGAATTTTCAACATGGCGCCCATGGCAGCCATTTTTCAAAATGGCCGCCAGAAACAAGTGTTTTCTAATGAGTGATTAGTTGAAATGAGATGCCAGTTTGCCCTGGCTCTTTTTTCCTATTTTTTCCTCTTTTTTTCCTCTCTTTCCATATTTTTTTCCTCTTCTTTTTCCTCTCTTTTTTCATCTTTTCATCTTTCATCTTTTTTCCCTCTTTTTTTCCTCTTTTTCCTTGGCTCCACGTCCATATCTTTTGGGGATAGAGAAAAAAAGAGGAAAAAAATAGGAAAAAAAGAGAAAGAAAGAGGAGAAAAAGATTAAAAAAGAGAAAATGAAAAAATAGAAAAAAAAAGAGGGAAAAAAAGATGAAAGATGAAAAATGAGTGATTAGTTGAAATGAGTTGCCCTGGCTCTTTTTTTCTCTCTTTTTCCTCTTTTTTACATATTTTTTCCTCTTCTTTTTCCTCTCTTTTTCTCTTTTTTCATCTTTTCATCTTTCATATTTTTTCCATATTTTTTTCCTCTTCTTTTTCATCTTTTCATCTTTCATCTTTTTTTCCCTCTTTTTTCCTCTTTTCCCTTGGCTCCACGTCCATATCTTTTGGGGATAGAGGAAAAAAAGATGAAAAAATAGGAAAAAAGAAAGAGGAGGAAAAAAGAAGAAAAAAAGAGGAAAAAATAGGAAAAAAAATATGGCAAAAGGAGAAAAAGATTAAAAGAAGAGAAAATGAAAAAAAGAGGGGAAAAAAAGGAGTGTAGACTCATTAGAAAACAGTTGTGTCCATGTTGAAAATTCACGATGGCTCCACGTCCATATCTTTTGGGGAAACCTTTGGCTATGTGTGTACCAAATGTCATGCTTGTATCACAAACTGAACGATTCCTATACACTTTACAGCTAAACGGCTGGACTAGTATGTAAGTTTAGGTTGAGGAACTCCTTTCCTGTTTTAATCTCTTGTAGTTTTCCTTAGTTGTGAAATCAAAATGATTTGCTTTGTTCTTTATTTTCTTCATTTTTTGTAAATAATCATCAACTTTCTGAACAGTAAAACATTTATCTACCTTAAGTTAACAGTGGCTGTAAAGTACGACGGAGTATTAGGGCCAAACTAAGACAAAAAAAATGGAAATTACGAGAATAAAGTCGTAAAATTACGAGAATAAAGTCATAATGTTGCAAGAATAAAGTCGTAATAGAATAAAGTTGTAATATGAGAATAAAGTCGTATTATGAGAATAAAGTCGTATTATTAAGAGAATAAAGTCGTAATATTACGAGATTAAAGTCGTAATATTACGAGAATGAAGTCTTAACATTACGAGCATAAAGTCGTAAAATTACGAGAATAAAGTTGTAACATTATGAGAATATAATTTATGAGAACTCTTCTCCCTGTGTAAAAATGAGGAATATTGAGCATCTTGTGAAGTTATATTTATATATTTATAATATATTTAATATTACGACTTTATTCTCCTAATATTACGACTTTATTCTCAAAATATTACGACTTTATTCTCGTAATTTCACGACTTTATTCTCAAAATATTACGACTTTATTCTCAAAATATTACGACTTTATTCTCATAATTTCACGACTTTATCTTAAAAATATTACGACTTTATTCTCAAAATATTACGACTTTATTCTCGTAATTTCACGACTTTATTCTCAAAATATTACGACTTTATTCTCGTAATTTCACGACTTTATTCTCAAAATATTACGACTTTATTCTCAAAATATTACGACTTTATTCTCAAAATATTACGACTTTATTCTCGTAATTTCACGACTTTATTCTCAAAATATTACGACTTTATTCTCGTAATTTCACGACTTTATTCTCAAAATATTACGACTTTATTCTCGTAATTTCACGACTTTATTCTCAAAATATTACGACTTTATTCTCAAAATATTACGACTTTATTCTCATAATTTCACGACTTTATCTTAAAAATATTACGACTTTATTCTCAAAATATTACGACTTTATTCTCGTAATTTCACGACTTTATTCTCAAAATATTACGACTTTATTCTCGTAATTTCACGACTTTATTCTCAAAATATTACGACTTTATTCTCAAAATATTACGACTTTATTCTCAAAATATTACGACTTTATTCTCGTAATTTCACGACTTTATTCTCAAAATATTACGACTTTATTCTCGTAATTTTACGACTTTATTCTCATAATATTACGACTTTATTCTCAAAATATTACGACTTTATTCTCAAAATATTACGACTTTATTCTCAAAATATTACGACTTTATTCTCGTAATTTCACGACTTTATTCTCAAAATATTACGACTTTATTCTCAAAATATTACGACTTTATTCTCAAAATATTACGACTTTATTCTCGTAATTTCACGACTTTATTCTCAAAATATTACGACTTTATTCTCGTAATTTTACGACTTTATTCTCATAATATTACGACTTTATTCTCAAAATATTACGACTTTATTCTCGTAATTTCACGACTTTATTCTCAAAATATTACGACTTTATTCTCGTAATTTCACGACTTTATTCTCAAAATATTACGACTTTATTCTCAAAATATTACGACTTTATTCTCAAAATATTACGACTTTATTCTCAAAATATTACGACTTTATTCTCAAAATATTACGACTTTATTCTCAAAATATTACGACTTTATTCTCGTAATTTCACAACTTTATTCTCGTAATTTCCATTTTTTTTGTCTTAGTTTGGCCCTAATACTCCGTATTAGTAAAGAGCCTGAGCGGCCGTACATCTTCTAGACCTGCTGCTTGTGGGGATACTTGACATTTCACCCATGTTTAGGTTTAATGTTGTTTTTTTAACATAAATACGTTCTTTCAGGGCCAGTGGTGAAGAAGTGAAGGTGAAGCCGTATCTGCCGCCGGATAAACAGTTTCTCTTGACACGCAACGGTAAGAAGCGGTTCTGTTGGGCCGATGGCTTTAATGCTGGCATGAGTTGTATTTGTGATTATTATTATGTATTATTATTATTCTGATGTATCCTTGTGTGCTGTGTGTTGCAGTTCCCTGCTACAAGCGCTGTAAACAGATGGAGTACTCTGACGAGCTGGAGGCCATCATAGAGGAGGACGATGGAGACGGGGGTTGGGTGGACACGTACCACAATTCAGGTTGGACTTGTCCGTCAGCAGCAGGACAAAGCTGTAACGGGAGGAATAAAAGTCTTATTAGATCACAGAAAATATATCATATTTTAAAGTAGGGCTGGGCGATATGGACCAAAAGTCATATCTCGATATTTTTTAGCTGAATGGCGATACTCGATATATATCGATATTTTTTCTGTGCCATAATTGGGGTTTCCCCCAAAGCATTATAGCATAGCATCTCTGTTAGCATCTCTGTTAGCTTCATTTTTTTCTGAGGCAAACCCTTAAAAAAACAGTCAGTTTTAATACAAAGCCTCGTGCCAAATGTCACACAGGTTCCTTTATTAACAGAGGTCTGCACAATATCAAAATGTATAAAACAAATGAAATAAAAATAAACTGCCTGCATATATAGAATAAAAATGCTTCTTGAATAAAATAAAACAAATATCCCTTTCCTGCATAACAATTAAATTAAAATACACTGTGCAATTAATACAATGTAGACAGTAACAGGCAGACTTTTCCACTGAGGTTGACAGTTGTGCAAATAACAAAACATTTGTGCAAATTTCAAATAAAACATTCAATTCAATTTGTCACAAAATAAGCTATATCAAAATAAAAAAAAAATAAAAAATCGATATAAACGATATCGTCTTGTACCGTATCGCGTTTGAAAACGTTTGGACACACCTTTTCATTCAAACAAATGGGGAAATGTGTCAAAACATTTGGTCTGTACTGTATGTATGTATATGTATATGTAGCGGACCCTTGGTACCAAGAAAAAGGCGGCGAGATTCATACGGGTGCTCAAATCTTATTTCTTGCCGGTGGCATCGTGAAAACTGACGGGAAACAGAGAAAAAAGAAAAAAGGGAGGATTAATGTAAATTTACAAACATATTCCACAATCAAGCATCAAATACTAAAAATCCATGATTCCATCCATAAACCCATATATATAGAAATATAAAAAGATACATTTATTACATCGCAGTCAGTGACCACTATTAAAATTCTGAATTTATTACTATTGAAATAGCACGAGCAGCATCATTTAACAAACAAAACAGAACGTCCCAAAGATTTAAAATAATACAAATTGAGGTCCACATACCTCGTTCCACTACCAAGGCCCTTCAGGAAACTATCCCGACAATTAATCAAACTTGAAATAAAAGCCCAAACCCAAATTACCGTCAAAGGAAGACAACACATCAAACAAGTACCATTATAATGACCCGTTGTCAAATTGAAACTTCCCGACCCACGGGAGAAACAGCTGAGAGGCAACAGGTGGAGATTACGCAGCAGAATCATCCCCTCCCCTTTCTACCTTTGCATCTCCGCTAAACCACACTGGTGCAAACTGACCACCAGGTGGCAGTTAAAACAATTTACTGTCATTTACAGTTTGTGTGTATATATATATATATTAGGGCTGGGCGATATATCGAGATTTTAATATATATCGATATATTTTCAAACGCGATATGGTACGAGACAATATCGTTTATATCGATTATTTAAAAAAAAAAAAAAATCTTTTTTTTTTATATATTTTTTTTTTTTCATGATTTTGATATAGCTTATTTTGTGACAAATTGACTTGAATGTTTTATTTGAGATTTGCACAAATTTTTGTTATTTGCACAACTGTCAACCTCAGTGGAAAAGTCTGCCTGTTACTGTCTACATTGTATTAATTGTACAGTGTATTTTAATTTAATTGTTATGCAGGAAAGGGATATTTGTTTTATTTTATTCAAGAAGCATTTTTATTCTATATATGCAGGCAGTTTATTTTTATTTCATTTGTTTTATACATTTTGATATTGTGCAGACCTCTGTTAATAAAGGAACCTGTGTGACATTTGGCACGAGGCTTTGTATTAAAACTGACAGAGATGCTAACAGAGATGCTAACAGAGATGCTAACAGAGATGCTAACAGAGATGCTAACAGAGATGCTAACAGAGATGCTATGCTATAATGCTTTGGGGGAAACCCCAATTATGGCACAGAAAAAATATCGATATATATCGAGTATCGCCATTCAGCTAGAAAATATTGAGATATGACTTTTGGTCCATATCGCCCAGCCCTACTATATACGTATGTGTGCCCTGGTAATACGATATTTAAAAACAGGCTGCTTCCTTTACTTGCGTGATGGGAGGTTTTTGATGAGTGCTGTATTTTCCGAGGTTCACCTGAACGTCTCTCTGCAGGTGTTTCAGGAGTCACGGACGCAGTACGAGAAATCTCCCTGGACAACAATAAGGTACGTTTCACATTCTGCTCATATCTATTATAGTTTCAAGAGATTGATGTTTAAAACCTCCCAAACCTTCATTATTCGGGCGGACGGAAGGAAACGCTCAGGTATGTGGAACTAAGAGGTTTAAAGCCCCACAGAGGAGCTGGGATCCTCCTCCCCTCCTGATCATTACTGCTGCAGCTTCACGCTACCACGTTCATGTTCACGTCTAAGAGTCACCAAACACAGCGGGGACACGGTCCCTCCGCTATGGAGAGAAAATCCACTCAAATATTTGTGTGTGCGCACTTCTGGATTTGTGCATATTATTAGATTTCGATAATTACGAATTCAAAAACGCCTGATACAAACACACAAAGCTATAGATACGCTCAAATAGGAATGGGTGATATTTTACCGTTCACGATAAACCGTCAAAAAAAATTCCCCACGGTAAGAATTTGTATCTCGCTGTAACAATGATAAATTCCTGTTGATGATGTTTTTGTGTAAAACTGATGGAAGGAAGGAAGGAAGGAAGGAAGGAAGGAAGGAAGGAAGGAAGGAAGGAAGGAAGGAAGGAAGGAAGGAAGGAAGGAAGGAAGGAAGGAAATGAGCCTGGAAGGAAGGAAGGAAGGAAGGAAGGAAGGAAATAAATGAGCCTGAAAGAAAGAAAGAAAGAAAGGAAGGAAGGAAGGAAGGAAGGAAGGAAGGAAGGAAGGAAGGAAGGAAGGAAGGAAGGAAGGAAGGAAGGAAGGAAGGAAGGAAGGAAGGAAGGAAGGAAGGAAGGAAGGAAGGAAGGAAGGAAGGAAGGAAGGAAGGAAGGAAGGAAGGAAGGAAGGAAATGAGCCTGAGAGAAAGGAAGGAAGGAAGGAAGGAAGGAAGGAAGGAAGGAAGGAAGGAAGGAAGGAAGGAAGGAAGGAAGGAAATGAGCCTGAGAGAAAGGAAGGAAGGAAGGAAGGAAGGAAGGAAGGAAGGAAGGAAGGAAATGAGCCTGGAAGGAAGGAAATGAGCCTGAGAGAAAGGAAGGAAGGAAGGAAGGAAGGAAGGAAATGAGCCTGAGAGAAAGGAAGGAAGGAAGGAAGGAAGGAAGGAAGGAAGGAAGGAAGGAAGGAAGGAAGGAAGGAAGGAAGGAAGGAAGGAAGGAAGGAAGGAAGGAAGGAAGGAAGGAAGGAAGGAAATGAGCCTGAGAGAAAGGAAGGGAGGAAGGAAGGAAGGAAGGAAGGAAGGAAGGAAGGAAGGAAGGAAATGAGCCTGGAAGGAAGGAAGGAAGGAAGGAAGGAAATAAATGAGCCTGAAAGGAAGGAAGGAAGGAAGGAAGGAAGGAAGGAAGGAAGGAAGGAAGGAAGGAAGGAAGGAAGGAAGGAAGGAAGGAAGGAAGGAAGGAAGGAAGGAAGGAAGGAAATAAATGAGCCTGAAAGGAAGGAAGGAAGGAAGGAAGGAAGGAAGGAAGGAAGGAAGGAAGGAAGGAAGGAAGGAAGGAAGGAAATGAGCCTGGAAGGAAGGAAATGAGCCTGAGAGAAAGGAAGGAAGGAAGGAAGGAAGGAAGGAAGGAAGGAAGGAAGGAAGGAAGGAAGGAAATGAGCCTGAGAGAAAGGAAGGAAGGAAGGAAGGAAGGAAGGAAGGAAGGAAGGAAGGAAGGAAGGAAGGAAGGAAGGAAGGAAGGAAGGAAGGAAGGAAGGAAGGAAGGAAGGAAATGAGCCTGGAAGGAAGGAAGGAAGGAAGGAAGGAAGGAAGGAAATAAATGAGCCTGAAAGAAAGAAAGAAAGGAAGGAAGGAAGGAAGGAAGGAAGGAAGGAAGGAAGGAAGGAAGGAAGGAAGGAAGGAAGGAAGGAAGGAAGGAAGGAAGGAAGGAAATGAGCCTGGAAGGAAGGAAATGAGCCTGAGAGAAAGGAAGGAAGGAAGGAAGGAAGGAAGGAAGGAAGGAAGGAAGGAAGGAAGGAAGGAAGGAAGGAAGGAAGGAAGGAAGGAAGGAAATGAGCCTGAGAGAAAGGAAGGAAGGAAGGAAGGAAGGAAGGAAGGAAGGAAGGAAGGAAGGAAATGAGCCTGAGAGAAAGGAAGGAAGGAAGGAAGGAAGGAAGGAAGGAAGGAAGGAAATGAGCCTGGAAGGAAGGAAATGAGCCTGAGAGAAAGGAAGGAAGGAAGGAAGGAAGGAAGGAAATGAGCCTGAGAGAAAGGAAGGAAGGAAGGAAGGAAGGAAGGAAGGAAGGAAGGAAGGAAGGAAGGAAGGAAGGAAGGAAGGAAGGAAGGAAGGAAATGAGCCTGAGAGAAAGGAAGGGAGGAAGGAAGGAAGGAAGGAAGGAAGGAAGGAAATGAGCCTGGAAGGAAGGAAGGAAGGAAGGAAGGAAATAAATGAGCCTGAAAGGAAGGAAGGAAGGAAGGAAGGAAGGAAGGAAGGAAGGAAGGAAGGAAGGAAGGAAGGAAGGAAGGAAGGAAGGAAGGAAGGAAATAAATGAGCCTGAAAGGAAGGAAGGAAGGAAGGAAGGAAGGAAGGAAGGAAGGAAGGAAGGAAATGAGCCTGGAAGGAAGGAAATGAGCCTGAGAGAAAGGAAGGAAGGAAGGAAGGAAGGAAGGAAGGAAGGAAGGAAGGAAGGAAGGAAGGAAATGAGCCTGAGAGAAAGGAAGGAAGGAAGGAAGGAAGGAAGGAAGGAAGGAAGGAAGGAAGGAAGGAAGGAAGGAAGGAAGGAAATGAGCCTGGAAGGAAGGAAGGAAGGAAGGAAGGAAGGAAATAAATGAGCCTGAAAGAAAGAAAGAAAGGAAGGAAGGAAGGAAGGAAGGAAGGAAGGAAGGAAGGAAGGAAGGAAGGAAGGAAGGAAGGAAGGAAGGAAGGAAGGAAGGAAGGAAGGAAGGAAGGAAGGAAATGAGCCTGGAAGGAAGGAAATGAGCCTGAGAGAAAGGAAGGAAGGAAGGAAGGAAGGAAGGAAGGAAGGAAGGAAGGAAGGAAGGAAGGAAGGAAGGAAGGAAGGAAGGAAGGAAGGAAGGAAGGAAGGAAATGAGCCTGGAAGGAAGGAAATGAGCCTGAGAGAAAGGAAGGAAGGAAGGAAGGAAGGAAGGAAGGAAGGAAATGAGCCTGAGAGAAAGGAAGGAAGGAAGGAAGGAAGGAAGGAAGGAAGGAAGGAAGGAAGGAAGGAAGGAAGGAAGGAAGGAAGGAAGGAAGGAAGGAAGGAAGGAAATGAGCCTGGAAGGAAGGAAATGAGCCTGAGAGAAAGGAAGGAAGGAAGGAAGGAAGGAAGGAAGGAAGGAAGGAAGGAAGGAAGGAAGGAAGGAAGGAAGGAAGGAAGGAAATGAGCCTGAGAGAAAGGAAGGGAGGAAGGAAGGAAGGAAGGAAGGAAGGAAGGAAGGAAGGAAGGAAGGAAATGAGCCTGGAAGGAAGGAAGGAAGGAAGGAAGGAAATAAATGAGCCTGAAAGAAAGGAAGGAAGGAAGGAAGGAAGGAAGGAAGGAAGGAAGGAAGGAAGGAAGGAAGGAAGGAAGGAAGGAAGGAAATAAATGAGCCTGAAAGGAAGGAAGGAAGGAAGGAAGGAAGGAAGGAAGGAAATGAGCCTGGAAGGAAGGAAATGAGCCTGAGAGAAAGGAAGGAAGGAAGGAAGGAAGGAAGGAAGGAAATGAGCCTGAGAGAAAGGAAGGGAGGAAGGAAGGAAGGAAGGAAGGAAGGAAGGAAGGAAGGAAGGAAGGAAGGAAGGAAGGAAGGAAGGAAGGAAGGAAGGAAGGAAGGAAGGAAGGAAGGAAGGAAATGAGCCTGGAAGGAAGGAAGGAAGGAAGGAAGGAAATAAATGAGCCTGAAAGAAAGAAAGGAAGGAAGGAAGGAAGGAAGGAAGGAAGGAAGGAAGGAAGGAAGGAAGGAAGGAAGGAAGGAAGGAAGGAAGGAAGGAAGGAAGGAAGGAAATAAATGAGCCTGAAAGAAAGGAAGGAAGGAAGGAAGGAAGGAAGGAAGGAAGGAAGGAAGGAAGGAAGGAAGGAAGGAAGGAAGGAAGGAAGGAAGGAAGGAAGGAAGGAAGGAAGGAAGGAAATGAGCCTGGAAGGAAGGAAGGAAGGAAGGAAGGAAGGAAGGAAGGAAGGAAGGAAGGAAGGAAGGAAGGAAGGAAATAAATGAGCCAGGAAGGAAGGAAGGAAGGAAGGAAGGAAGGAAGGAAGGAAGGAAGGAAGGAAATAAATAAATGAGCCTGAAAGAAAGGAAGGAAGGAAGGAAGGAAGGAAGGAAGGAAGGAAGGAAGGAAGGAAGGAAGGAAGGAAGGAAGGAAGGAAGGAAGGAAGGAAGGAAGGAAGGAAGGAAGGAAATGAGCCTGGAAGGAAGGAAGGAAGGAAGGAAATAAATGAGCCAGGAAGGAAGGAAGGAAGGAAGGAAGGAAGGAAGGAAGGAAGGAAGGAAGGAAGGAAGGAAATAAATAAATGAGCCTGAAAGAAAGGAAGGAAGGAAGGAAGGAAGGAAGGAAGGAAGGAAGGAAGGAAGGAAGGAAGGAAGGAAGGATGATACGTATTTAACAATTTGTGTGTAGGAGGCTTTTTGAATTCTTAATTATCATTTTCTCCATAACTTTGAGCAAGTTACGCACAAATCTAATAATACAGACACAAATGTCAGTGGATTTTCTCTCCAGACTCCTCAGGGGTCCCGCTGGGCACTGAACCGGGCTGCTCCTTCATTTAAACTTCTCAGGTTTCAGTGATAACAGGTGATGACAGCCGTGTCTTTTCAATCTGACGCCTTTTAGGACAAGAACATGAACGCCACATCCGCGCCGTGCTGTGAGGACGAGGACGAGGACGAGGAGGGAGAAGCCGCAGACATGGAAGGTATTTACGGGTGGCCGGTGTCGGGGACGCCCCGGGAGAGAGTGGTTGTGTCGCTAACGGAGCTGGTGTTTGTTCTGCTCTCAGAGTACGAGGAGAGCGGCCTGCTGGAAACAGACGAGGTACGTCCGATTCTCATATTAATTCCTAAAAATCGATTTATATGTCTAAAGATTTTTTATTTATTTTTTTTAAATTTTTTTTGGGGGGGGGGGTTTAATTTTCTTTTATTTATTTATGTGTTTTTTTTTTTTTCATCATTACATTACAATTTTTGGTTATTTTTTTGTTTATCCCCAAAAAAGGAATGTTTTGTTGGACACGAGAATAACTGGTGCCATGTTTTCATACCTTTTAAATATGTTTAAAGGTATGAAAACATTGAAGTGTTAGGTTACTTATAATTGCATAAATTGTCTATATTTCATTACTTTATATACTGTCTTGGGGTTACATTTGCAAAAAATTCTGAAAACAAAATTCTCAAAAATTAAAAACCAAAATAGACGAAAATGGAACAAATGAAAATGGAATGTGGGAAAAAATTAAAACCGATTTCATCCGTCTCTGTTTTACGAGTATTAGGGCCAAACTAAAACAAAAAAAAAAATTGGAAATTACGAGAATAAAGTCGTAAAATTACGAGAATAAAGTCATAAAATTATGAGAATAAAGTCGTAATATTACAAGAATAAAGTTGTAAAATTATGAGAATAAAGTCTTAATATTACGAGAATAAAGTCGTAATATTACAAGAATAAAGTGGTAATTTATGAGAATAAAGTCGTAATATTACAAGAATAAAGTGGTAATTTATGAGAATAAAGTCGTAATATTACGAGAATAAAGTGTTAATTTATGAGAACTCTAACAGGAAGAGCATCTTCTCCCTGTGTAAAAATGAGGAATATTGAGCATCTTGTGAAGTTCTATTTATATATTTATAATATATTTAATATTACGACTTTATCCTCGTAATATTACGACTTTATTCTTACAACATTATGACTTTATTCTCGTAATTTTATGACTTTATTCTCATATTATTATGACTTTATTTTCGTAATTTCCTTTTTTTTTTGTCTTAGTTTGGCCCTAATACTCCGTCGTACTGTTTCCTCCCTGGATCTGTTTGGTAATTCTGCCCCACAATGTTTCTGTTTCAGTTCTATCAGCATTCTGGGAGCTGATTGGTCCTTACAGCATCATTAGCTGCAATACTTGCTGTTCAATCTCAATATAATACTAGTATTAATATGTTGCAGAACTACAGTTATATAATTCATGCAACAGCTGAAAAAACAGTTTTAATAACACTAACCCAAATCGATATTGGAATCAATATCGGATCGAATCAAATCTTGATAATCGATTCTGAATCTTAAGAATCGGAATCGAATCGATTCTTGACATTTGAATGGATCCCCAGCCCTAGTTTCCTGTGTCCCCACCGTTAGTCCAACACTCTCTCCTGTCCCCAGGCCACCCTGGACACCAGCAAGATGGTGGAGACCAAGTCCAAGGCCGAGCTGGGGAGCGAGGACGCCATCCTGCAGACCAGGACGTACGACCTCTACATCACCTACGATAAATACTACCAGACGCCGCGGCTCTGGCTGTTCGGATACGACGAGGTAGGAGCCCGGCGGGATGAGCCGCCGCTAGCCGCCCCGTTAACGTAGGGCTGGGCGATATGGACCAAAAGTCATATCTCGATATTTTTTAGCTGAATGGCGATACTCGATATATATCGATATTTTTTCCGTTCCATTGGGGTTTGCCACAAAGCATTATAGCATAGCATCTCTGTTAGCTTCATTTTTTTCTGAGGCAAACCCTTAAAAAAACAGTCAGTTTTAATACAAAGCCTCGTGCCAAATGTCACACAGGTTCCTTTATTAACAGAGGTCTGCACAATATCAAAATGTATAAAACAAATGAAATAAAAATAAACTGCCTGCATATATAGAATAAAAATGCTTCTTGAATAAAATAAAACAAATATCCCTTTCCTGCATAACAATTAAATTAAAATACACTGTGCAATTAATACAATGTAGACAGTAACAGGCAGACTTTTCCACTGAGGTTGATAGTTGTGGAAATAACAAAACATTTGTGCAAATCTCAAATAAAACATGTAAACAGATATTGCATCTCTTTGAGCAAATCTCAAATAACTACAACAGGTCAACTACCGTACATTTTACAGATTTTGTGCCAGGAAAACTAACCTGTCAACACTGTCAGGTTTCAGGGGTCAGCATTGATGTACAGTCAATTTGTCACAAAATAAGCTATAGCGATATAAACGATATTGTCTCGTACCATATCGCGTTTGAAAATATATCGATATATATTAAAATCTCAATGTATCGCCCAGCCCTGTGTTAACGGTCCCCGTGGTCCTGCAGGACCGGCAGCCGCTGAGCGTGGACCAGATGTACGAGGACATCAGCCAGGACCACGTGAAGAAGACGGTCACCATCGAGAACCACCCCCACCTGCCGCCGCCGGCCATGTGCTCCGTCCACCCCTGCAGGTGAGCGGGTCAACTCCCCATCGGGGTTCGTCTAGCGCAGGGGTCGGCAATCCGCGGCTCTAGAGCAGCATGCAGCTCTTTAGCGCCGCCCTAGTGGCTCCTGGAACTTTTTAAAAATGTTTGACCTTTTTTTTTCTTTTTTCTTTTTTTTTCTCCTTTTTTTTCTTTTTTCTCTTTTTTTTCTTTTTTTCCTTTTTTCATCTTTTTTCCTTTTTTTCTCTTTTTTTCTTTTTCGTTTCCTTTTTAATTTCGACCTTTTTTTCGACACTTCGACTTTTTCTCGACATTTCGACTTTTTTCTCGACATTTCGGCTTTTTCTCAACATTTCGACATTTTTCTCGACATTTCGACTTTTTTTTCGACTTTTTTTTGACACTTCGACTTTTTCTCAACATTTCGACTTTTTCCTCAACATTTCAACTTTTTTCTCAACATTTTGACTTTTTTCTCGACATTTCGACTTTTTTTTCGACTTTTTTCTCGACATTTCGACTTTTTTCTCGACATTTCGACTTTTTTCTCAAGATTTCAACTTTTTTTCTCGACATTTTGACTTTTTTCTTGAAGTGCATAATCTTCCCCCAGTTCTAACTAATATAGAAACATGCAGCATGTGTTGTCTTCATTCTAAGGCTTATACAAGACTTTTCATTTTTTGCGGCTCCAGACATATTTGTTTTTTGTGTTTTTGGTGCAATATGGCTCTTAACATTTTGGGTTGCCGACCCCTGGTCTAGCGTGTTTCTGGATGATGTTCGATGTTGGGTTTGTCTTCAACGTCTCCGTGCTTGTGATCCCCTGCAGACATGCCGAGGTGATGAAGAAGATCATCGAGACGGTGGCGGAGGGTGGAGGAGAGCTGGGAGTGCACATGTATCCTTCCCTTGTTGGTGTCACGTGAGCGTGGGTGTCGGGAGCGGCACCTGAAGGTGCTCCTCGGGGATCCCTTCCTTCTGTGTCGTCTCTTCCTTAACCCGTCCTGCAGGTATCTCCTGATCTTCCTGAAGTTCGTGCAGGCCGTCATCCCCACGATAGAGTACGACTACACGAGACACTTCACCATGTAGCTGCGGCGCCGTGGCCTTCATACCTGCTCTTCTCCGCTCCGCTCTGCTCGTGTGGGACGCACCTGAACTCAGTCCGGCCCAAAATGTTTCCTGTCCAACCCAGAACCCTGCAGTCGTGTGTCACCCGTGCAGCCCGGGCCGGGCCGCACCTGCACAGTACAACCTCATCCAGCTCAGATCTTCTTCCACCAGGACCTGTTTTCATGAATATCCTTCATGGGGGGAGAGACGGACCGGTCCGGACTCTTTAAGGAGAAACGAAGACCAGAGCTATAGGAGGTGCTGAGCAGGCGGTCCTGAGTAAAACTACATTGTACTACAGTTGCAAACGTGATTCAAAATAATACTTAAAATATATAAATATATATATGATTTTTTTTTTCTTTCTTTCTTTTTTTTTTAATTTAGACAGCATGAAATGTACATTTAACTGTTCTGCACGGTGGCCGAGACCCGACATTGCTGAAAATAAAAGTAACGCTGCAAACAGAAACAAACGCCGCTGCAAATTAAAGAAACACTGCAAATATAAAGAAACCCCGCTGGAAATAAAAGAAACGCTGAACACAAAAAGAAACGCCGCTGCAAATTAAAGAAACGCTTAGCAAATAAAAGAAACGCTGCAAATAAAATTTAAAAAAACGACGCAAATAAAAAAGCCACAACGGAAGTGAATTACCGGGGACTATTTTTGCTGATGCACCGGCGTTTTTTTGTGAGAGGAGAAAAAATTACACGTAGCAACGTTGAACACGAACCTTTTCACTTATTTTCTCGTTCGTTGTTCTTCTTATTCCTCGCTCTTCTTATTTCTTCCTTTTCACTTACGTCCTCTTCGTCGTCTTCTTCTCCTCTCACGTAAAAAACACCGGTGCATCATCAAAAATAGTCCCCGGTAATTCACTTCCATTGTGGCTTTTTTATTTGCAGCGTTTATTTTAATTGCAAAGCGTTTATTTTATTTGCGTTGTTTTTTTTTTTTTGCAGCAGCAGCGTTTATTTTATTTGCAGCGGGGTTTCTTTATATTTGCAGCGTTTATTTTATTTGCAGCGGTGTTTCTTTTTATTTGCAGCGTTTATGTTATTTGCGTCGTTTTTTTTATTTGCAGCGTTTATTTTATTTGCAGCGGCGTTTCTTTATATTTGCAGCGTTTATTTTATTTGCAAAGCGTTTGTTATTTGCGTCGTTTTTTTTTATTTGCAGCGGCGTTTATTTTTTTTGCCGTGGGGTTTCTTTATATTTGTAGCGTTTATTTTATTTGCAGCAGCGTTTCTTTTCATTTGCAGCGTTTATTTTATTTGCAGCAGCGTTTCTTTTTATTTGCGGCGTTTGTTTCTGTTTGCAGCGTTACTTTTATTTTCAGCAATGGTCTTGGGCACCGTAGTTCTGCAGTCTTTGCAGCGACAAAGCAGCAGCGATGAGTCTGGTCGTGCTTTACTTGGGTCTCTGCTCGTGCCGTTTGTCTTAAGGCTGCATCGTCCTGACACTGGTTCTGGGCTCCAGTCGTACTTCAAACATGAAAGCGTTGCTTCATCCACACACCGCTCCGTACTTCCAACGCAGCATTAAATAACTGGTTTCTGGGTTCTCTTGGTTTATTAGCATCAGTTAAATAAAGGAACCTCTTCACTTAATAATGAAACATTTCCTGCTCCGTTTCCCGTTCTGCTGGTTGGAGGATCTTCCACTCGTACTTGCTGGTCTCGTCTATCTCGTATATCTCTGTAACACTTGGCTGAATCAAAGTGACGTACGCTCATCAATAAAGTTTCCTGAATATTGCAAACAGCATGATGTGGTTATTCGTTTGTTTAGTTCTTCTTTATTATCTTCTGGGTTCCTCCAGGCTCCTCCAGGTTCTGGTCTGGACACTAACAACACTGACATCAGCGGTAGATTATGTCTTTTATTTATATTTACACCTTTACCACAAAAAGTGAATAGGTAAAAGAGTAATAAATTATAAAACAATCAACATCAAGTTGAAATAACCAAAGTTTGAAGGCAATAACTCTAAGCAGAAGCTACGTACAAAAACTAAATAAAATAACTATATACGATATGCAACTTTGTCCAAAAAAGTGTTTTTACAGACCTCTGGTGGTGCTTTTTGGTACTGCATCCACGAGAGTTGTGGATGATACTTTTACTTCACCTGGTATCGTTTATAGTAATATCATTCGTAGTCATATAATTTTTGGGAATATTAATATCATGTGTAGTAATATTATCATTTGTAGTAATATTATCTGTAGTAATATTAAAATCTTTTGTAGTAATATAATTTGTGGTAATATCATTTGTAGTAGTATTAATATGATTTCTCGTAATAATATCATTTGTAGTAATATAATTTCTCGTAATAATATTGTAGTAATATAATTTGTAGTAATATAATTTATAGTAACAATTTGTTGTAATATTAATCTCATTTGTTATAATATTAATATAATTTGTAGTAATATTAATATCATTTGTAGTAATATAATTTATAGTAACATAATTTGTAGTAATATTAATATCATTTGTAGTAACATAATTTGTAGTAATCATATCATTTGTAGTAATATTAATATAATTTGTAGTAGTATTAATATAATTTGTTGTAATATTATTTGAATTCATATTATCATTTGTATTCATATTAATATCATTTGTAGTAATATAATTTTTATTCATATTAATATCATTTGTAGTGATATTAATATATTTTGTAGTCGTATTAATATCATTTGTAGTAATATTAATATCATTTGTAGTCGTATTAATATCATTTGTAGTCGTATTAATATCATTTGTAGTCATATTAATATAATTTGTAGTCATATTAATATAAGTTGTAGTCATAGTAATTGGGCAGGGCTTTACATGTGAGTTTATGTTAGCTTTTCCATTTTAACGGTTAATACTAGTTTTAATGAAATCCCAGGTGAATTTCCTGGCGGCCACAGCGCCCCCTGGCGGCCGCAGGACAGGCCGCCGGTGTGTCCCAGCAGCTGCGGATCACTTCATTTTTATTTATTTATGGGGGTTTTTTGTTTAGTTTTTTATTGAATCTTGAGAGGCAAAGTTTTGCCAAATCAAATTTCTCGTTTTTTGTTCAAAATTTGGGAATAAATGTGTTTCTTAACATGAAGAGGAACCGCTGCGCGGGATTCGAAACCACTACTATACTATACTATACTATACTATACTATACTATACTACTATACTATACTATACTGTACCAGACAGCTCCTCTTCCACAAAAGACGGATGTTCTCTTCCTGTTAGAGTTCTCATAAATTACCACTGTATTCTCATAATATTACGACTTTATTCTCATAATATTACAATTTTATTCTCGTAATTTTACAACTTTATTCTCATAATATTACGACTTTATTCTCATAATATTACGACTTTATTCTCGTAATTTAACAACTTTATTCTCATAATATTACGACTTTATTTTCGTAATATTTTACGACTTTATTTTCATAATATTACGACTTTATTCTCGTAATATTAGGACTTTATTCTCATAATATTACAACATTATTCTCGTAATATTACGACTTTATTCTCATAAATTACGACTTTATTCTCATAATATTACGATATTATTCTCGTAATATTACGACTTTATTCTCATAATATTACGACTTTATTCTCATAATATTACGACTTTATTCTCGCAACATTATGACTTTATTCTCATAATTTTACAAATTTATTCTCATAATATTACGACTTTATTCTCATAATATTACGACTTTATTCTCGTCGTAATATTACGACTTTATTCTCATAATATTACGACTTTATTCTGACTTTATTCTCATAATATTACGGCTTTATTCTCATAATATTATGATTTTATTCTCATAATATTATGATTTTATTCTCATAATATTACGATTTTATTCTCGTAATATTACGACTTTATTCTCGTAATATTACGACTTTATTCTCGTAATATTACGACTTTATTCTCGTAATTTTACGACTTTATTCTCATAATTTTACAACTTTATTCTCATAATATTACGACTTTATTCTCATAATTTTACGACTTTATTCTCATAATATTACGACTTTATTCTCGTAATATTACGACTTTATTCTCGTAATATTACGACTTTATTCTCATTACATTATTACTTTATTCTCATATTATTATGACTTTATTCTCATTACATTATTACTTTATTCTCATATTATTATGACTTTATTCTCATAATTTCCATTTTTTTTTTTTTATTTGGCCCTAATACTCCATCGTAATATGTAGACTATATATCTTTTATTTTTACTTTACTGTGTATTTTCTGAAGGGGGTGTGCCCCCCCGCCCCACCCCGGTCCCCGCCAGTAGGGGCCGGTAAAGCGCTTCTCCCCCCGGCCCCACCCCGCCAGTAGGGGCCGGTAAAGCGCTTCACTCCCCGGCCCCACCCCGGTCCCCGCCAGTAGGTGCCGGTAAAGCGCTTCTCCACCTCCTGCTGGAGGAAGAAGAAGCGTCTCCGCCGGAGCCGGACCATCCTCACATGGAGGTTGCATCAAGGTCCTCCCCGGCCCGCAGGGGCCCCGACAGGTCCCTGCTGGTGCCCACCGTGCTGCTGTGCGTGTACGGCTTCTTCTCCAGCCTGCGGCCGTCGGAGCCGTTCCTGACCGCCTACCTGCTGGAGCCCGACAAGAACCTGACGGAGACGCAGGTGAGCGCTGACGTCACAGACCGACCACGGGACTCCTAAGCCTGATTTATGGTCCCGCGTTACACCGACGCAGACCCTACGCAGAGCCAACGGCGTAACCCTACGGCGTAAGGTCTGCGTCGATTTAACGCGGAACTACAATTCAGGCTTTACACACGTGATTTCGGGGATGTTTAATGATCACAGAAGTTGTTTTAACACCTTTTAGTGGGTTTGTTACTTGATTTGACTTTTAAACTGATGCAGAGCCTCATTCTGTCACCACGTGGTGTTTTAGTTGTTATGAAACTACACATTTCTCAGGAAGCTGGATGGCAGAGGTGTCAAGTAACGAAGTACAAATACTTTGTTACCTTACTTAAGTAGAAATTTTGGTTATCTATACTTCACTGGAGTAATTATTTTTCAGACGACTTTTTACTTTTACTCCTTACATTTTCACGCAATTATCTGTACTTTTTACTCCTTACATTTTAAAAACAGCCTCGTTACTCTATTTCATTTCGGCCTTTAATAAAAACTATCCAGTTAAATTGCTCCATCCGGATAGAGTGAATTTGGTTGTGGTTGTTTCAGATGTTCTTGTCCAGTTTTGTTCTTACATCCGTTCCCTCAGATTCCTGCAACTAAACTTGGATGTACATTCCAATAAAGGTTAGGATAAATGATAACATGCCTCTGAAGTTTGACTTTTTGCACCATTACAATACTTATAGGAACTAGTCATCATATCTGCTGCTCTCTGAAACACATGTTAATGCTCAATAGTACACATATATGCTTCTTTAATATTTTAATAATTCTTTAATAGTATCTATACTTCTACCTCAGTAATGAATGTGAATACTTTTGACACCTCTGCTGGATGGATATGGATATAAACATGTCATCATGACTGAAAGATCAGAGTTCCTGCAGGAACCACGTGCTGATCCGTCCATGGGACAGAACCAGGAAGGACTTCCTGGTTCTGATTCAGTATGACTGTGAGCAACTGTTTCCACTGGTCCAGATCCTGGTCCAGGTCCAGGACAGTGGTCCAGACCGTAGCCTGGTCCAGGTTACAGGTCCAGGTCTAGGACCGTGGTCTCGGAGCCTGATCCAGGTCCAGGTCCAGGACGGTGGTCCAGACCGGACCGTACCGCCTCAGTCCTGCTGTTGGTTCCTCCCTCAGACCTTTAGTGTCTGCTGGTTACCGGGGCAACCCCCTGCTCACCCCAGCTCACCTCCTGGCAGCAGAATAATCCTGCTGCCCGTTAATCCTTCCAATCATTTCACCCAGAAAAGTTTAAGCCTCCGGAGAAGAAAACCCTCCAGAAAGGGAGGAATGTTATTCTCCACTGCAGCAGATCAAGTCCTGGTCCATGTGGCCCCGTCTCTTTCTCCTTCCTAGATCTGGAGGACACACTGATTTATGAGCACAGTTCTGCCAGTCCAGGTCGGGATGGGGTTCAGAATTTCTGCAGAAAGCTGGGGCCAGATTCACCAATATGTTCTTAAGAACGATCTTAAGAAATGTTATGTCTTAAGATCTAAAATTAAGAAGTTCATAAGAAAGTTCTTAAGTGCAATTCCTCAATATTTTCTTAAGAACCGTCTTAAGAACTGTCATTTCTTACGAATTTCTTATTTTTCCTACTTAAGAACTTCTTAAAATATGTCATTGCACGCGCCAACAAACAACATTTATAGGTAGTTTGATCTTAACCGTCAGTCACTCACTAAACATGGAGAAGGAGAAAAAGAGATGCAGGAACTTTTCAAGGTTCTGGTGGATGAGATTAATGTGTGAAAAAAAATACTATTGGGGAAAATTAATAATAATTAACTAACATGCTAACAAACAGTTAACAGGCTCTTTGTGTAATTAATTACAAAGTATATCCTCAAACTATGACCTACTAGTCTAAACTTGTCTAAAATGTGTTGAAAAAGGTGATATTAGAGTCTTATTATTATTATTATTATTATTATTATTATTATTATTATTATTACCTTTTCACAGAAGAAATTTTAAGACAGGTCAAGGTTGTCTTAAAGTTAAGAAAAAAGTCAAGAACAAGTTTGAGAACTTTTATTTCAAGAATACCATTTATTCTTTAGTAAGTTTTTTCTTAAGAAGAAACTTAAGAAGAAAGTTGAGAAAATACTTAAGAACTTTTTTTGGAGAATATGACTTCTTCTCTTTTTTCTTCTTAAGACTGAACTTAAGAAAAAAATGACACTTAAGAAGATTTTTTTTCTTAAGAATGTTTTGTGAATCCGGCCCCAGAATTCTAGAGAACTTGACCACGTGGACCAGATTGCACATGTTTTACCAACAAAGAGTGAAGTTGCTTCATGCGGGGCCTCCAGGGCCTCGTGCTGAAACAGGCCGGGGCCACAGGTCCCCCGGGCCCCGCTGGGATCCTTCTGGTGAAGCTTCCTCCAGCGTCTGATACCACAGAGCTGGTCTCCAGAGACCAGGACCAGAACCAGACCCCTGCAGTTATTACACCAACCGGGGCAGGTGGTGCTGAAAAGGGAAGTGGGTTCTGGCAGGAAGTGATGGCAGCTCGTGTTCCTGCTCAACAACGTTGTTAGAGCTGCAGCTATGGAATATTTTGGTGATCGATTATTCTATGAAATATACCATTGAGTAATTGGATAAAACTTACTTTTGCTTTTATTATTGCCCAATTATAAATATACAATAGGAAACAAGACAGATTACTTGATTAAAAACAACCAATTTGTTTCTTTTATGAGAATAATTGACATTTATTTACACATTATGCAAACTAGTAAAATGTTTGTTATATTTTCCATTAAAAATAAATAAAATTATCTCAAACTTAACATTTCCTGATACTTTGAAAAAAAAAGTTTTTTTTCAAAGTATCAAAAATAAAAAATTTTCTTAGACTGCTTTTTTTTTTTTTTTTTTTTTTTTAAATATTTTTATCCCAGTTTTTCCCATTTTTACCACCCCGTGCTCCTACCTACTGACAGTCCTGGGCATTGCCATCCTCTACCAACCCCGGGAGGGCCCTGCACTGAGCTCAGGTCTCCTCCTTAACCTGAGGAGTGAGCGGGCCGCATCTTTTCACCAGACAGGGTGGGGTTTCTCCGGCCGGACGTAGCGCGTGGAAGGATCACGTTATTCCGGCCAGATCCTCCCCACCCCCAACCCCCACCCCTTAGACTGCTTTTAAAGGTATAGTCCTTGATGTTGGAGAGCCAGCAAGATTTGAAAGTGGCGCCTCCTCTAAGCCCCTCCCCCTCCTCCGTCCAAAGCCACGCCCCCACAAACTTTGGGGAACGCGCATTTGCAGGAGTCCAGTTTTCCAGGACATTTTGGACAGCACATTTTCAACAAAACTACCCCATGTCTCATTCACCTGTAAGCGAGGCCGGTTTTAGGGGGGGGAGGGGTGGGCTGTGCCCACCCAAACGTGCGTCCTGCCCACCCAATCAAAGTTATGGGGATCCTTTATTTTTTTATAATTTAATTTTTTTATAAATATAAAATCACAGAATATCTGTTTAGTTTCTGATTGGGTGCGCATCATTTTTAGACACAACGATGAACGCATACCGCAAAAGTTGTGTCTCGGCGGAGGAACCCGACGTCCCAGCAAAATGAGAAACAGAGAAGAGAAGTGTTCAGAACAGCACACACTGTGAAGGCTGATTTATGGTTCCGCGTTACACCAACACAGAATGGTGCGCATCGCCGCGTACCCTACAGCAGCGCGCCATGCAAATATACAGTAACAAAAAACTCTCAAGCAGCTCTTAACCCTTGTGCCGTCTTTCGTTCAAGGGAGGGTGAAGGAAGGAAGGAAGGAAGGAAGGAAGGAAGGAAGGAAGGAAGGAAGGAAGGAAGGAAGGAAGGAAGGAAGGAAGGAAGGAAGGAAGGAAGGAAGGAAGGAAGGAAGGAAGGAAGGAAGGAAGGAAGGAAGGAAGGAAGGAAGGAAGGAAGGAAGGAAGGAAGGAAGGAAGGAAGGAAGGAAGGAAGGAAGGAAGGAAGGAAGGAAGGAAGGAAGGAAGGAAGGAAGGGAGAAAAGGAAGGAAGGAAGGAAGGAAGGAAAGATGAAAGGAAGGAAGGAAGGAAGGAAGGAAGGAAAGATGAAAGGAAGGAAGGAAGGAAGGAAGGAAGGAGGAAGGGAGAAAAGGAAGGAAGGAAGGAAGGAAGGAAGGAAAGATGGAAGGAAGGAAGGAAGGAAAGATGGAAGGAAGGAAGGAAGGAAGGAGGAAGGGAAGGAAGGAAGGAAGGAAGGAAGGAAGGAAGGAAGGAAGGAAGGAAGGGAGAAAAGGAAGGAAGGAAGGAAGGAAGGAAGGAAGGAAGGAAGGGAGAAAAGGAAGGAAGGAAGGAAGGAAGGAAGGAGGAAGGGAGAAAAGGAAGGAAGGAAGGAAGGAAGGAAGGAAAGATGGAAGGAAGGAAGGAAGGAAGGAAAGATGAAAGGAAGGAAGGAAGGAAGGAAGGAAGGAAGGAAGGAAGGAAGGAGGAAGGGAGAAAAGGAAGGAAGGAAGGAAGGAAGGAAGGAAGGAAGGAAGGAAGGAAGGAAGGAAGGGAGAAAAGGAAGGAAGGAAGGAAAGATGGAGGAAGGGAGAAAAGGAAGGAAGGAAGGAAGGAAGGAAGGAAGGAAGGAAGGAAGGAAGGAAGGAAGGAAGGAAGGAAGGAAAGATGGAGGAAGGGAGAAAAGGAAAGAAAGAAGGGAGGGAAGAAGGAAGGAATGGAGAAAATAAGGAAAGAAGGAAGGAAAAGCAAAGAAGGTAATAAAGGAACGAATGACGAGGGAGGTAGGAAGAAAAAGGAGTAAAGGAGGGTAAAAAAGGAGGAAAAGAGGAAAGGAAGAAGGAAGGAGAGAAGAATTGGGTCATTTTGACCCGAAGACAGAACAAGGGTTTAAAGTACAGGAAAGCCGCAATACTGTGGACCGGGACTCTTTATTATTTTAATTTATTTTTTAATTTATTTTTAATATAAATACAATTTATAAAATTTATATTTATTAAAATATAAGTATTTCTAACATTATTTATATATATATATTTATTTATAAAATTATATATTATTTATTCTTTCTCTTCCTCTTATTACTTTCGCTTTGTGGGAAACGGGAAGTTTAAATGTATTTTTTATCTAAATGGATAGAGGAATCGTTGTTTCCCGGAGTCTCTGCCGGTTGTAACAGTTCTGCTGCCGGTTGTAACAGTTCTGCTGCCGGTTGTAACAGTTCTGCTGCCGGTTGTAACAGTTCTGCTGCCGGTTGTAACAGTTCTGCTCCTGCAGGTGGTGAACGAGATCTACCCGGTGTGGACGTACTCCTACCTGGCGCTGCTGCTGCCCGTCTTCCTGGCCACGGACTACGTGCGCTACAAGCCGGTGCTGCTGCTGCAGGCGGCCAGCCTGGTGGCCACCTACGCCATGCTGTGGCGCGCGCGCGGCCTGGCCGCCATGCAGCTGCTGGAGTTCCTGTTCGGCCTGGCCACGGCGTGCGACGTGGGCTACTTCTCCTACATCTACAGCGTGGTGGACCCCGCCCACTACCAGCGGGTCACGGGCTACTGCCGCAGCGTCACGCTGTTCGGCTCGGCCGCCGGCTCCCTGGCCGGCCAGCTGCTGCTGTCGGTGGACGGCGTGAAGCTGGAGCACCTGGTCATCATCACGCTGGCGTCGGCCGCCGTGGCCTTCGCCCCGCCCTGGTTCCTGCCCATGCCCCGGAAGAGCCTGTTCTTCCACAACAGCGCCGCTGACGGGGACGGGGAGCGGCCACGCGGCTCCTCCCACACGGACAACGACGCCAACGATGCGGAGAGCAAGACGCCGATGGTGGGTGACGCCGGCGCCGCATCTCCTGTAGGGCTGCAACTAACGACTATTTTAATAGTCAACTAGTCACCGACTATTGAACGATTAGTCGACTAATCGGATAATTAGTAGTTTTGTTAAATTTAGTATGTCGCTTTAATTATGTGGCAAATGATAATAAACACGAGAAAGATGGGAACTTCAATGAAAAATACAGGACTGTCTCAGAAAATTAGAATATTGTGATAAAGTCCTTTTATTTTCTGTAATGCAAAAATGTCATACATTCTGGATTCATTACAAATCAACTGAAATATTGCAAGCCTTTTATTATTTTAATATTGCTGATCATGGCTTACAGTTTAAGAAAAAACTCAAATATCCTATCTCAAAAAATTAGAATATTCTGGGAATCTTAATCTTAAGCTGTAAACCATAATCAGCAATATTAAAATAATAAAAGGCTTTAAATATTTCAGTTGATTTGTAATGAATCCAGAATGTATGACATTCTTGTTGTTGCATTACAGAAAATAAAGAAATAAGGAACACAATATTCTAATTTTCTGAGACAGTCCTATAGATATTTTATTCAACTTTGCCCCTGTTCATACAAAAAGTTAATAAAATGTCCAATTTAAAACCAAGGACAGGCACAGGTATCAGTCAGACATAAATATATGAATAAATAAACATCTATCCATTATTTTTCATTTTTTAAGAACAGGCAAATGTGTTATATAAAAAATAAAATAAAACGTCATATTTTTTCTGTATCAAGTGGGTGAAATGGGTTCTGGATGGCAGGACGTTCTCTGGGTTGAACTGGTGTATCATTTGTTGAAACTCGTCACCCAGACCCGACGTGCTTTCTCTTCAAATGCTTGTGCATTACCAACCCGTGATAAGCAATGTCTGCTTTGCAAACCTTGCAAGTCATCTTTTTATTTACCGTATTGAGGCTAAAAGGCTCCAAAACTTTAGAAGTTTTGTTACATGCAGCTGCTACAGGACGGGACGCCGTCATTATTGTTTACCCGCTACCGCTCGACAGAGACGCTATCGCGCATGTGCGACTCTCGGCAGAGATTGTATTGAAGTGAGACGCTTCACTCCGTTGGAAAAACACGTCTGGCGACAATTGTCGACAATGGAATTCATTGTCGACAATTTTGATTATCGATTTTTGTCGACAACGTCGACGAATCGTTGCAGCCCTAAGCCGCACTAACTAAATGTACTTTAGTCAATTATTATGACTAAATATTGTCGTCAACGAACCTGAGGAAGACGAGACGCAAATAGGGCTGCAACGATTTGTCGACGTTGTCGACAAAAATCGATAATCAAAATTGTCGACAATGAATTCCATTGTCGACAATTGTCAGACGTGTTTTTCTAACGGAGTGAGGCGTCTCACTTCAATACAATCTCTGTCGAGTCGTGCAGCACGATAGCGTCTCAGCAGCTGCGGGTAATAAAACTAATTAAAAAAAAGTTTGGGAGCATTTTACCCTCGATACGGTGAATAAAAAGATTACTTGCAAGGTTTGCAAAGCCGACGTTGCTTTTCACAGGAGCACGTCAGTAATGCATCTGAAGAGAAAACACGTCGGAGTGTTGAACAAAACGGACTCGCCTTTGTAAAATATTAAGCCTATTTTCATTTGTTAAATGAATTTGTTTAATTCGTTAACTTTGTTTATTTCATGTTATTTATTAGTATTATTTGAACCACTCACAGCTACTCTCGTTATAACCTCAATCATAATTGATGCAGCGTGAAAGGCTGAAATAGCTTGTGTGATGATGACGATGATGGATTTGCATCTAACTTTCAGTCAGGTGCCTATGAACTGTCAATTATCCATCAAGCTACACAATTATCATGTTATTAACATTAAATCAGATAGATTTGTTTGGACATTTCTCTCGCGGGACGAGAGAAGACACTAATGGATTTCTATTATTGTGCGGCATAAATTCTCAGAGTTTTGCGGATGCGGGCGGGAGTGTAACACACACGTTGCAGGCGGTAATGGTCAGAAATTCAGCGGGAGCAGGATGAAGAAAACAGTCCCGCTATAGCAGGGCTCTAGTGCATCTTTCTTGTGTTTATTATCATTTGCCACATAATTAAAGCAACCTCATACACATTTATTTTTTTAAATTACTAATTATCCTTTAGTCCACTAATCATTTCAATAGTCGGTGACTAGTCGACTATTAAAATAGTCGTTAGTTGCAGCCCTAGCACCTTATGATCGTGAAAATACAGTAATAAAAACTAAAATGATAGCTCGACCCAAAGACTAGACTGAAACTGAAAACTAAAATGTAAACCGGCTGACAGAAACAGCACTAGCACTAACTCCCCCGTCACGTGTGTCCCCGCAGGTCCCCGGGGCTGCTGGGACGGGCGGCGGTGGGACCGGCCCGGGGGCGGTGCTGCGGGCGCTGCGGGACGACCTGCGGCGCTGCTACGGGCGGCGCCCCCTGCTGGCCTGGTCGGCCTGGTGGGCGCTGGCCACCTGCGGCTACTACCTGATCGTCAACTACAACCAGGCGCTGTGGGAGAAGGTGCGGCCGTCGCTCGACTACGACATCTACAACGGCTACGTGGAGACGCTGTCCACGCTGCTGGGTGAGCTGGCCCACCGCCGCGGCGGTTCTGACCATAGACATTTATACATAGACGCTGCATCCCTTTTTTTTTTTTTTCTTTGTTCCTCTTTTTTCCTCCTTTTTTACCTATTTTTTTCCTCTTTTTTTCTTTGTTCCTCTTTTTGTCATTTTTTCCTCTTTTCTCTTTTTTCCCTCTTTTTTTCTATTTTTTCCTGTTTTTCTCCTTTTTTTCTATTTTTTCCCTCTTTTTTCATCTTTTTTTACTCTTTGTTCCTCGTTTTTCCTCCTTTTTTTACCTATTTTTTTCCTCTTTTTTTCATTTTTTCCTCCTTTTACCTATTTTTTTTCCTCTTTTTAATTTTTTCCTCTTTCTTTTAATCTTTTTTCTATTTTTTCCTGTTTTTCTCTTTTTTCCCTCTTTTTTTACTCTTTGTTCTTCGTTTTTTCTGCTTTTTGTTTTTCCTCCTTTTTTACCTTTTTTTCCTCCTTTTGTATCTCTTTTTTTCTTTGTTCCTCTTTTTTTCATTTTTTCCTCTTCTCCTTTTTTTACTCTTTGTTCCTCGTTTTTCCTTATTTTTATAAAGCATCTTTCTACAAAGAAATGTACGTTTTACGTCTCATTTATTCATTAACACACGCACTAATATACTTGGGAAACAGTTAGGCACCAAATATAATATATTTAAATTTCTCAGATGGCAAAAATAAGAACTTTATTGATCCCACATAGGAGTAATTCATGTTATATCAGCTATAGAGAACAAGGTAGTGCCGAAAAACCATATATATCCCCCTCACAAAAATAAGAATGTTATTTTATTGTCTGAAAAATGGTTCAAATATGTTATTTTGTTAAAAAATAAAAAAAATCCAAGGCACTCTTCTTCAAATATAAAAAGCCTTTATTTGAAATGGCTATTTCATGTAGAAGATGACTTTTTAAAATTTTCTACATAAAATAGCCATTTCAAATAAAGGCTTTTTATATTTGAAGAAGAGTGCGTTGGATTTTTCTTATTTTTTGACATCCTTTTTCCCACCAAAGAGCACCTTCGTCACATGATTTAGATGAACCTTCTGAGCACTCCGGACTTTCTTTTTTATGTTATTTTGTTACTTGAAAAATGTAAAATTTGTTTTGTTGATGAGAAAATATGTTTCTCTATTTTTCTTATTTTTGTGAAGAGGAATATATATGGTTTTTCGGCACTACCTTGTTCTCTATAGCTGATATAACATGAATTACTCCTATGTGGGATCAATAAAGTTCTTATTTTTGCCATCTGAGTAAATTCTATATATTATATTTGGTCCCTAACTGTTTCCCAAGTATATTAGTGCGTGTGTGAATGAATAAATGAGACGTAAAACGTACATTTATTTGTAGAAAGATGCTTTATGAAAATAAGGAAAAAATAGGAAAAAAATAGGAAAAAGATGAAAAAAGAGAAAAGAAAGAAAAGAGGAAAAAAAATTAAAAAAGAGGAAAAAGGGGGGAAAAAAGAGAAAAGAAAGAATAGGAAAAAATGAAAAAAGGAACAAAGAGGAAAAAATATGAAAAAAGAGGGAAAAATAGGGAGAAAAAGAAAAGAGGAAAAAAATGAAAAAGAGGAAAAAAAGATGAAAAAGAGGGAAAAAAAGAGAAAAGAAAGAAAATAGGAAGAAATGAAAAAAGAGGAACAAAGAGGAACAAAAGATGAAAAAGGAGGAAAAAAGTAAAAAAAAAAAAAAAGACGAAAAAAGTGCATGTGTGAATGAATAAATGAGACGTAAAACGTACATTTCTTTGTAGAAAGACGCTTTATGAACAGCAAGAACACTCGATGCGGTGTCTACGTATATATGTCTGGTTCTGACGTCCCTCTGGTCCTCAGGGGCGCTGGCGGCGCTGCTGGTGGGCTACCTGCCCGTGTCCTGGTCCCGCTGGGGAGAGCTGGCGCTGTGCGTGCTCTCTCTGCTGATGGCGGCGTGCGTGTTGACCATGGCGCTGCTGCGAGACATCTGGGTCTGCTACGGATCCTACGTGCTCTTCAGGATCACCTACATGCTGCTCATCACCGTGGCAACGTGAGTCTGACGGCCTGACCAGGGCTGGGGATCCATTCAAATGTCAAGAACCTATTTGATTCCAATTCTTTAGATTCAGAATGGATTATCAAGATTTGATTCGGATATTGATTGGGTTAGTGTATTAAAATGTTTTTTTGAGCTGATCATATATCAGAATCAGGTTTATTAGGTCAGCTTAGAAAACTTTTTCTGTTTAATTTCTATTTGCACTAGTGCTGCAGTGTGTTGAAGGAAGTGTGTGTGTTTTTCAGTAAGTGACGCGATAAGTCCGTGAACCTCCGCCCAGAGCTGCTCTCAGCCAAATGTCCTTGATGTTATCAGGCGGCTCGGTACAGTTCTGAAACAGGGTCCGCAGGTGTTCGTGGGAGAGGGGGAGGGTTAGTGGGGGCAGAGTCACCTTGTTTACATTCCACCAGGAAGATTGTGACCGGAGCGATCGGCGAAAGACTGCTCTGTCAAGGGCAGATTGTAGAATCAATAATTATATTGCAAAACAGGCAGCCCAGTAATTTTCCGTCTGCCTTCAAGTCTCTGGTTCATCAATGGCGACTCCAATCAGATGAATTTGTGATAACTTCCCGCCAAGCCGAGCTTCCAACTTCTCCAGGGTGTTATCAATCTTGCCAATGAGCTCAAACACCACCGCTAACCTGCGATTCTGTTCGAGAATCGCATCCAGCTTACGGCCCTGCTCCCCCAACGTAAGAGTCTGAGTGTTGGTCGCCTTGCTTGACCCTTCAGCCACGTCCGGCAGCTCTGAAAGAGCCAAAACAGCTGTCGACGACCTACGCCTTTGTCGATACACCAGGAACCCCCCCCCCCTCCGATCAGGAGAAATCCTGCTATCATAATTCCAATTATGAAGCGTCTTCAACATCCTCGACAGACAGAATTTTGAGACACAAAGGCTTCCAGTATTTGTTATCCGCAGGACAGCGCGGGAAATTCCGGTCCGGAATTGCAGCACATTTTGCAGCACACAGCCTGTTCAAGGCAACAGAGAGATACACTAGAGGAATCATTCTTTTTGGTTTGGAACGCTTCATCTGACATTGTTACTAGAAAACTTAAAACTATACAAGTTTTTTTTCATAAATCCTTCCTCAATCCTGCCTCATGCTCCTTTTTTAAAGGCAAAAACATGGCACTAGTTATTCTCGTGTCCAACAAAACTTTCCTTTTTTGGGCATAAACAAAAAAATACCAAAAGTTGTAATGTAATGATGAAAAAAATATCGATCTTTAGACATACGAATTAATGAGAATCGATTTAGAATCGGAGAATTGATTTATTCTACACAGGCCTAGGTCTGACCCCGGTGCTGTGTGCCTGCCGCGGCGGCTAAACGTGTTCTCTCCCCTGCAGGTTCCAGATCGCTGCCAGCCTGAACGTGCAGCGCTACGCGCTGGTGTTTGGCGTCAACACCTTTGCGGCGCTGGCGCTGCAGACGCTGCTCACCGTGGTGCTGGTGGACTCGGCCGGGCTGGGACTGGACGTGTTCGCCCAGGTGAGGGACGCCTTCACCACGGCGCCGCCAGTACTGGAGTTGAGGGGGGGTGAGGGGGGACGGCATCCCCCCTGAAATAAAAACAGTCCAAATCATCCCCCCTGTAAAACTGCCATCCCCCCTTTCCATCCCTTATGTCATTTCATCAATGAATGTGGTTTTACTGCTATTTCAACATTTAGAGTCATCACCAGAAAAATAACTTATTTGACAATTTTCACCTGTTTCAAGTAAATTTTCACTTGAAATAAGTAGAAAAATCTGCCAGTGGGACAAGATTTATCTTCTTATTACAAGCAAAAAAATCTTGTTCGAAGGAAGGAAGGAAGGAAGGAAGGAAGGAAGGAAGGAAGGAAGGAAGGAAGGAAGGAAGGAAGGAAGGAAGGAAGGAAGGAAGGAAGGAAGGAAGGAAGGAAGGAAGGAAGGAAGGAAGGAAGGAAGGAAGGAAGGAAGGAAGGAAGGAAGGAAGGAAGGAAGGAAGGAAGGAAGGAAGGAAGGAAGGAAGGAAGGAAGGAAGGAAGGAAGGAAGGGAAAAAAGAAGGAAGGAAGGGAGGGAGAAAAGAGGGAAGGAAGAAGGAAGGAAGGAAGGAAATGAGCCAGAAAGAAAGAAAGAAGGATAAATTCCCGTTGATAAGTTTTTGTGTAACAAACATGGCGGATCTATGAGTGAGATAGATTTATAGTTAAAAAGATGGAGTTGAATTGGTATTTATTTATCCTCATTTTTATCATTATCAGGATAAATGCCAGAAATTATGGTGATACATTTTTTAGTCCATACCGCCCATCCCTAGTCCCCATATGATCAAATCCACCATCCCCCCTGATTTTTTTTTTACAACTCTAGTACTGTCCGCCGCCATGTCTAAGCTCTGCTCCTCACCCCCCAGTTCATCATCTACGGGGCGTACTTCGCCATCATCGCCGTCATCTTCCTCATGGCCGCGCTCTGCAGCTGGATCAGGAGGCGTGGCCAGGAGGAAACCCACCACCCAGAAGAAGAGGAAGTGGTGTTAAACTCCGCCCCCAACGGCGACGCCAGCCCCTGCCGGCAGTGACAGGTGGGGAACCCCCGCCCCGGGGCCGCCCCGGGCCCCACGCCAGCGTTTAGGACAGAGCAGCACTGAAACAGATAAAAACACACTTCCTCCACAGGTGGACTTTCCTTTCCTTGCAGGCACAAGGGCCACGGTTCCATGATGGTTTTTAATTCTGAATTAAATAATTCAGAATTAAACTATTTTCCTTCGAGTTTACATGGAAATAGTAATTCCGCATTAAGGTTTACGTGGAAAACACTAAGTTACGTCTACAGGGAAAAAAACAAACTTAGCCGCTACAACTTTGAAAAGCTCACAATTTTTATTTAGTTTCCTGCCATCTTTTCTTTTAATTATTTCCAGGTCCTCCAAGCTATTTATTAAATAAATCGACTCACCGTTTACTTCGTGCTGCCATCTTGAAACTAGTGATGCACCGAATGTTCGGTAACCAAAATTGTTCAGCCAAAAATAGCAAAAAAAAACACTTTCAGTGTTCGGTAGAATAATGGGGGAAAAAACCGAACAATTAATAATTAATAACAATCAAACAGCGATTTTTACAATTATTATACTATATAAGGCTTCAAATTGCGGAGATCAGCCCCACCACGACCTGAATAATTGGATTTGAACGGGAGAAAATGAAAAAGGATTATGAGAAAAAATACAATCAGTACAGTAAGACAAATTGTGACTGGCGGGTTTTTCACTGCACATTTATTTGATTTATACAATGGTGAAAGAATTGGCAAAATAAATGAAAAACTGCGAAGAACCACTAATCGGTATTATTCGGCCAAGTGTTTATTATTTTCTGTTTCGGCCACAAATTTTCATTTCGGTGCATCACTACTTGAAACTTTGTTTGGAAAACCAGCCCAGTGCGGAATATAAGATCATGGAGACAGACGGGCGAGGGAACGAGCAGAAAGAAAGACCGGAATTCATTTAAAGAGGAATGAGTGTTTACATGATCGCAGAATTATTCTATTCGGATTTAAAATCTGAATAAACCAGCCACTTACTTCAGAATTAAGTTTAATTCGGAATGACCATTTTCATTCGGAATTAGGTGTTTACACGGTAATTTTTACTCATTTTAAATCTGATTTAATTTTAATTCTGAATTGAAGAGGAATTAAACTTCCCATGTAAACACACTCATTGTCGGCTAGTTTTGAAGATTTTCCACTTAATTATTTGTAGTTTAAAGTGTTGCATTCACATTACAAATCATGTTTTAATGGCAGGAGCAAGAAAACTAACAATAATAATAATAGTAGCAAGGGAAAAGGCCCGGCTTTAATTTGAGGAAATACGATAGGTTGATATTTAAGTAGTAATTATTAGCTAGTAGTTACTGTCCTTAACTATGGCCAGTAATTTATAATTAAATGTAGCATAAATTAACAATCAGAAAACATACTGTGAACTATTTCTGGATTTAACTGTTACTGGCTTGATGGTGTTAAAAAAAAAAGACAGAAAAAGTGCCAAAACGTACGTATGTATACAGGCACTTACTTCGGAATTAAGTTAAATTCAGAACAGCCATTTTCATTCAGAATTAGGTGTTTACATGGTAATTTTTACTCATTTTAAATCAGATTTAATTGTAATTCTGAATTGAAGAGGAATTAAACTTCCCATGTAAACGCACTGAATGACCAGATGCATCATGGGTGTTTTTCCCTGAGGCGTGTTCGTGTGTCGCCGGCCGCAGATGCAAACACGGACGTGTGGTCGAGACGCTCTTGTGTCTGCAAAGAAAGGAAAGAATCACCTCTTCTTCTTCTTCTTCTTCTTCTTCTTCTTCTGCTTTTTCCGACTCTCCCGTGTTACTTCCAGCCAGTAGAATCCAGTTACTCCCATTTCTGTTAGTTTCTAATCGGAGCGGTCCGAGTTTTTAAGTGGGAACAAGTTTACGCTGCAGGACGAGTCGGCCCGGCGGCCGCTGGTGCGTCGGGGGTTTCCTGAGGCGGTTTCTGTTGCACTAGGTACGATGACACTCAAATTAAACCGTATTTATGAAATAAACCAAAAAGAACGTTACTTAGACCAGAACACTGTAAAGTGGGTTACTCTAGCACTGAGGCTGGAGCTGTCCCTTAATTAGCACCTTAATTAGCACTTCCTGAATCAACATGTCGTCTTTGAGTGTGATGTCTGTATTTTACCTGTATTTTTAGTGTTTAAGTGCCTGAGATGATCAAAAGAGAATCCGAGCTGTCGACACAGATCTGTATTTTTAACCTCCCGTTAGGGTCGAAACCAGGGGTGTCAAATGTGCGGCCCGCGAGAAGTTTCCAACGCAAAAAAATGAAATGTTAATTTGCTAAAAAGGAAGGCATAAATAATTGCCATGAATTGTATGGAGGATTTTTTGTGCCAAAATTAAATAAATAAATACATCAATAATTAATTAAAATGGGAATGAAATATATCATTAATTAATTAAATGTGTCATTAATTAATTAAATGCTGAAATAATTATTTTTTTTTTACTTAAAATAATTGTATTTTAATTAATTAATGACATATTTCATTCAAATTTTAATTAATTAATGACACATTTAATTAATGATATATTTAATTCCCATTTTAATTAATTAATTATGTATTTATTTATTTAATTTTGGCACAAAAAATCTTCCATAGAATTGCAGCATATCCGATAATATATTTCTTCTACAAATCCATCGTTATTCCACAAATAGAGCAGTTTTCAACATTTTTTTAGTTGTAAAAATTACGAGAATAAAGTCGTAAAATTACGAGAATAAAGTCGTAAAATTACGAGAATAAAGTCGTAAAATTATGAGAATAAAGTCGTAAAATTACGAGAATAAAGTCGTTATATTACTAGAATAAAGTCGTAATATTACGAGAATAAAGTCGTAAAATTACGAGAATAAAGTCGTAATATTACGAGAATAAAGTGGTAAAATTACGAGAATTAAGTCGTAAAATTACGAGAATAAAGTTGTGATATTACAAGATTAAAGTCATATTGTTGCGAGAATAAAGTCGTAAAATTACGAGAATAAAGTCGTAAAATTACGAGAATAAAGTCATAATATTATGAGAATAAAGTTTAAAATTACGAGAATAAAGTCATAGCCTAATGTTGCGAGAATAAAGTCGTAATATTATGAGAATAAAGTCTAATATTACGAGAATAAAGTCGTGATATTACGAGAATAAAGTCGTAAAATTACAAGATTAAAGTCATATTGTTGCGAGAATAAAGTCTTAATATTACGACTTTATTCTCGTACTATTAGGCTATGACTTTATTTTCGTAATTTTACGACTTTATTCTCGTAATTTCCCATTTTTTTGTCTTAGTTTGGCCCTAATACTCCGTCGTATCGCTCAAAAAGATGATAAAAGATATTTACTCGGAGAATTTCAGTGTTGAATACGAGGATAGTGACAAAGTAAAACAGTTAAAAAAGAAGTGCTGACTTTTTCGGCACACTGGCGTAAATATCCGCGCCAATTTTTAAAAATAAATACACTAAATTGTACTGGAAAAATCTCTAAATCACAAAGAAACACTCTCAGATGTAATAAGAAAGATTTTGCTTTTAATTAAATGTCCTATAAAAAAGCGAAATATAAAAAAAAAAACATATTTGTTTCTGTTTATCTTTGTAAAATGATATTAAAAGTATCTTACATAATTTGAAAAAAAAACGAGAAATTTCAAGAAAAGATCCTGAAGAAATATATTTTACATAATTAGAGTGTAAACAAAGTGCATATTTCCTTTAAAATTAACTAAACTGATATTGGATTAGATATTAATAGTAAAAAAAAGAAAATTAGAGAAAAAATTTTCCGCACCGTTTTTGTTATTTTGTACGACGGAGTATTAGGGCCAAACTAAGACAAAAAATAAAAAATAAAGTCATAATAATATGAGAATAAAGTCATAATATTACCAGAATAAAGTCGTAATATTTTGAGAATAAAGTCATAATATTTTGAGAATAAAGTCGTAATATTAAATATATTAAATATATAAATAGAACTTCACAAGATGCTCAATATTCCTCATTTTAACACAGGGAGAAGAAGCTCTTCCTGTTAGAGTTATCATAAATTATATTATCATAATATTACGACTTTATTCTTGCAACATTATGACTTTATTCTCGTAATGTTACGACTTTATTCTATTACGACTTTATTCTCATAATATTACGACTTTATTCTTGCAACATTATGACTTTATTCTCGTAATGTTACGACTTTATTCTATTACGACTTTATTCTCATAATATTATGACTTTATTCTCATAATATTATGACTTTATTCTCATAATATTATGACTTTATTCTCGCAATATTACGACTTTATTCTCATAATATTATGACTTTATTCTCGCAATATTACGACTTTATTCTCATAATATTATGACTTTATTCTCGTAATTTCCCCCTTTTTTTTTTGTCTTAGTTTGGCCGTCGTAATTTTGAGCGTGCGGCCCGCGAGAAAAAAATTGGCCAAATCCGGCCCCGCCAAGCAAAATGAGTTTGACACCCCTGGTCTAAACTGTGTTGATTAAACATGTGACTTGTTAAACCGCCAAGCTCTTAGTTTGTAGATGTAACTCAGGGGAGGAGCCGCCCTTTCTGGGAACTGTTACTGGGAAGTGTTTGTAGCTGTGGATGAATGTACGGGGGCAGTGACACTACTCTGTACTCTGAGCTACAGAATAAATGCATTTTAGTGTGTAGGCAGCTAGCTGTTGTAGTTTTAATGCAAAACAAAGTTCAATGTACATTTAAGATGATGAGATTGTATGTTACACTTTTATAAAGGCTTGGTAATGTCTCCTGATCACATATCCCATATTTTGAAGGGCTGTCCGTGGAAGTGGACCTGAACTGTTGAGAAGACAATCGTGGTCGGTGTAGAAATGCCTTAAAAGCCAAATCAATGTAGACACTAGCAGAGGCCTTAGCGTGAATGCATGCGTGCGTTCTTGGGAGATTTAACTCCACCTCCGTATGCAGTGGCGTCAATTCAGTGGAAGCTAAGGTACGGCAAGGTTACGAGGTACAGAACTTAACTAGAGTATCAATCAACACGTCCAGCAAATACTCATCACAGAAGTTTATGTAGCTTATCTGTGTGGTCAAGAAAATTGGAACTTTTTCAAATGCAGTCTCGCTCACTGCAAAAACTCAAAATCTTACCAGGAATATTTGTCTTATTTCTAGTTAAAATGTCTCATTTTAGTCACAAAAGAGTCATTACCAGAAAAATAACTTGTTATTTGACAATTTTCACCTGTTTCTAGTAAATTTTCACTTGAAATAAGTAGAAAAATCTGCCAGTGGGACAAGATTTATCTTCTCATTACAAGCAAAGAAATCTTCATGTGTGTGGAATTTCTAATTATAGATATCTACAATTCAGTTGCAGATATCCGCAATGTGAATTACGGATATCTGCAACTGAATTACGACTAGCTGTAATTCCAGTTTAAGATATCTACAATTTAATTCTGACTACACTGCAAAAACTCAAAATCTTACCAGGAATATTTGTCTTATTTCTAGTTAAAATGTCTCATTTTTAGTCAAAAAATCTCATTACACTTAAAACAAGAGTAATTGCCAGAAAAATAACTTGTTATTTGACCATTTTCACCTGTTTCAAGTAAATTTTCACTTGAAATAAGTAGAAAAATCTGCCAGTGGGACAAGATTTTTCTACTTATTTTAGTGAAAATCTACTTGAAACAGGTGAAAATGTTTTTATTTTAGTCTTGTCTTAAATGTAATGATTTTTTTTTACTAAAAATTGACCTTTTTAACTAGAAATAAGACAAATATTCTTAAGATTTTGAGTTTTTGCAGTGTATAATAACTAGTGAAATCGATCATGTTCTGATTTGCATTTGTAGTTATTCTATATGTATTAAGTAATAGAATAATCAATACAAAGAGACACAGAGTAATTCCGTAAATGTATTTAAAAAACAAACATTTACATTTAACTCTTGAAGCCGAGGTGTGGCGGCTGCCGTACCTTGCCATATCCAATTGACGCCCCTGTCCGTATGTGCGTATTCAAAACATTGGCCTTCAAAATAAAAAGTGCACAAACCATTTTGTGACGATTAGTCCATTTCAGAAACTGAAACACTCATTAACATGATTTTTTTTTAGTGTTTGAATAAAGGTTTTCCTGTGAAACGCGTCAGAACTTCATCTCGTTGGTTTGGTGTTGACATATCTCCTGATTTTCCGTATACGTGCACGTTAGTCCTGTGGGAGCCTCGGCCTGCTCCCATATTTCCCTACATGTGACTGAGGTTTGAGGCGTCGTGGGAGATGCAGAAACGAGAATTTGCACTATTTTTAAATGTGGATGAACTTGAGATCCTGATGGTGAAGTTTATGAATATAAACTCTGCCCATAACGCACACTTGAGTGGCACTTAAATTGATTTTATTTTTCTCTCTGTGAAAAAAAACCAACTGTCAATGAATGAATCTGAATTGCCAAACTTTTTTATTTAATTCTTTTAATTATGTAACAGCGTGCTTTTTATTTGTATTTAACTTCAGAATCAGTCTCTGTCTTGAAATAAATCTTTTAAATATATTCCAATATCAATGCGTACTGTGTTTTTATTATTTTGTCGTAAAGAGTAAAGGAAACAGCCCAGACGTGATGGGATGGTTTATGTCAGGGGTCGGCAACCCAACATGTTTAAAGAGCCGTATTGGACCAAAAACACAAATGTCTGGAGCCGCATAAAATGAAAAGTCTTGTATCAGCCTTAGAATGAAGACAACACATGCTGCATGTTTCTATATTACCGTATTGACCCGAATATAAGACGACCCTGATTATAAGACGACCCCCTCTTTTTCAAGACTCAAATTTGAAAGAATACTTTTTTAACACCAAATTAAATTTTTATTCAGAAAATAATTACAGTACATCTGAAACAAATGATTATAACAATATATTTGAGAGAAAAAGCATGTTATTTTGCCTCATTCAAATCATGATCTTGAAGTTTGCATCATAACTTCTTCGACCCACTTTTCTCCAGATTGTCACTACGTTTCACCATTTTCTGTTATATCTTCTGTTATTTCCTTGTCTTTTCTTTCTTACCGCTATTTTTTATTTTTCTTCTTCATGCTACTGCTATTTTTATTTTTCTTCTTCGTGACAGGAGTTCGCTTTGGCCTGGGGAGTTAAGTTCAACATTCGCTTTAAAGATATCTGGCGCCATCTAGTGTTGTGAATGGGTATAACGTCTAGACCCCGAATGTAAGACGACCCCCACTTTTTCAGTCTTATTTCAATGCAAAAAACCCCGTCTTATATTCGGGCCAATACGGGCAGTTAGAACTGGGGGAAGATTTTATTTTTTCATTATGCACTTTGAGAAAAAAGTCCAAATTTCGAGAAAAAAGTCAAAATGTTTAGAAAAAAGTAAATTTTGAGAAAAAAGTCGAAATGTCGAGAAAAAAGTCAATGTCGAGAAAAAAGTCAATGTCGAGAAAAAAGTTGAAATGTCGAGAAAAGTCAATGTTGAGAGAAAAGTAAATGTTGAGAAAAGTCGAAATGTCAAGGAAATAGTCAAAATTTCGTGAAAAAAGTCGAAATTTTGAGAAAAAAGTAAATGTTGAGAAAATTCGAAATGTCAAGGAAATAGTCAAAATTTCGTGAAAAAAGTCGAAATGCTGAGAGAAAAAAGTCCAAATGTTGAGAAAAAAGTCAATTTTGAGAAAAAAGTCGAAATGTTGAGAAAAAAGTCAAAATTTCGAGAAGTCAATGTCGAGAGAAAAGTCGAAATGTCGAGGAAATAGTCAGAATTTCGTAAAAAAAGTCGAAGTCAATGTCGAGAAAAAAGTCGAAATGTCGAGAAAAAAGTCGAAATGTTGAGAAAAAAGTCAAAATTTCGTGAAAAATTCGAAATGTTGAGAAAAAAGTCGAAATGTCGAGGAAAAAAGTAAATGTCGAGAAAAAAGTCAAAATGTCAAAAAAAGTCGAAATTTCGAGAAAAAAGTCGAAATGTCGAGATTAAAAAAGGAAAAAAGAAAAGAAAAAAAAGGTCAAACATTTTTGAAAAAGCTCCAGGAGCCACTATTGCGGCGCTAAAGAGCCGCATGCAGCTCTAGAGCCGCGGTTTGCCGACCCCCGGTCTATGTCATCTTTATTAGGAAGTCTGTAATATTGGATGACGTTGTGCTTCAGATAAAAGCAGAACAGAAGGTCGGTATCGTTCTGGAGCTACCAGCGTCGTCCTGACGCATCACCGTTGTCACGGCGACGCAGCGGTGCATCTGCAGGTCAGGAATCAGGACAGGCTCCAGATGACGGTGAGCGCGGCCACGACCCCGTTGAGAGCAGCCACCCCAGCGTTCAGGCTGACGGCGCCGCCAGAGCCGTCCCTGGAGGACGGAGAGCGTTACTGAGGTCAGGGGGTCTGAGTGGTGTGATCGGTGCGACTCGGCGGTTACCTGAAGCCGGGCAGCGCCGGGGATGCTGGGAGCTCCGTCCCCGGCTGGTCTGAGTCCAGGTGGACCAGAGTCCACGACGACATGCTGCAGATAAATCCTCCCAGCGCCGCCAGCATCCAGATGCTCCAGGATCCTGCAGCAACACAGACCATTACCCACAATCCACCTGGTTCCAGAACGTTCAGGTAGGTTAAAATATCTTATGTATAGGAGGACGGGTTCATACCTGTCAAGTTTTGGATTTAAAAATACAGGAAATTATAAGAGTTATACTTGGATGCAATATTTTACTACCCTGAGCCGCGGAGGCAGCGGGGGGGACCGGAGACGGGCCCGGAGAGAGGGAACCCCCCAACAGGGCGACACCCGCGCAGGCCCGACAACGGAGGGCCCCAGACCCAGGCATCCCATTCATTCATCCGTTCACCTATCCGATACCTATACTATACATAATAATAATAATAATATTATTATTATTATTATTTATTATTTATTATTATTATTAATAACCATCTTTGTATAATATAATATTGATAAATTATTAAGTTTTGATGTCCTGCCAATGGAGGCTCAAATCCTCCATGGCAGGACCCTTCCATACCGCATTCTCACCGACACAGACGCACAATCACGCACCGTCAGAAGGCGCCCCAGGCTGCACGGCGAGCCCCGCCAGGCCCGGGTATCCCGACCCACCTATCCCAGGCCGGCGAGGGAACGCGGGTGATGTGGGACCCCCTCCCGCCCCTGGTGTTGAGTGCAGGTGATTAATGCCATAAAAACAGGGAGGGGGAGGGCCAAGTATCGATTTGACACCGACCCCCCCCTCCCGAACTACGTGTCCTTGTCAAATGTATTTATTAAATGTTGAATGTGCAGTGTCTACAGTGCTGTTAAAACCGTAAGGCGGGGAGTGCCGGGCCACGCGGGACAATGCCCCCCACGACCCGGACCCCCCGACCCTGCCTATGTGCGTATGAATCGTGTAAGGTGGGAAAGGAGGGGGAGCGGAGGCCAAAGCCAGGAAGCAGGACCAGCAAAGCCGGCCCTGGTAAGACACCCACGTTCCCTCACCGGCCATCCAGTTGACGGGGGAAACGGTCCAACATTTATTCTTAAGTTTTTTCTTAAGAAGAAAGTTGAGAAAATACTTAAGAACTTTTTTGGAGAATATGACTTCTTTTCTTTTTTCTTCTTAAGACTGAACTTGAGAAAAAAATGACACTTGAAGATTTTTTTTCTTAAGAATGTTTTGTGAATCCGGCCCCAGGTCCTCTGCCTGCGTTTAAGCTTCCTTGACCTCTGACCTCTGACCAGTCTCCCCCTGCGGTACAGGATGACATCTGGACTCTGAATTATGCTGAAATCTTTCCAGTCCTGGAGTCCTGTAAACACCAGGAAGCCTCTCGGGTCTGGTGCAGGATTCCTGAGTGCTGACTGGTTCTCCCAGTTTACCAGAAAATCGTTGAGGTTATGTGAGGACACTTCCTCTACCCACGGTTCTCAGCTCTGTCAGGCATGAACTTTATCTTTAAAGATTACTTTTTACAATAAAAGCCGCCTCCTCCTCTCAGCTCATCCCGTTACGGGTTGATAAATATTGTAAGTAATTTTGGACTATTTGGAAAATGCAAAAATTAGAAAATCACAAGTTCTGGTTTTACTTTACTTTAATGTTTTTCCTTCTCGTCAACTACATTTCAACTGTTTAATATCTGCATGTCAGTAGGAATGGGTGATATTTCACCGTTCACGATAAACCGTCAAAAAAATTCCTCACGGTAAGAATTTGTATCTCACGGTAAAAACGATAAATTCCCGTTGATGATGTTTTTGTGTAAAGATGATTTATAGTTCTGTGTTAAATCCACGCACAACGTACGTGAAGGAAGGAAGGAAGGAAGGAAGGAAGGAAGGGAGGAAGGGAGGGAGGGAGGGAGGGAGGGAGGAAGGAAGGAAGGAAGGAAGGAAGGAAGGAAGGGAGAAAAGAGGAAGGGAAGAAGGGAGGGAGGGAGGAAGGAAGGAAAGGAGGAAGGAAGGGAGAAAAGAGGAAGGGAAGAAGGAAGGAAGGAAGGGAAAAAGGAAGGAAGGAAGGAAGGAAGGAAGGAGAGAGCAGGAGGAAGGAAAGGAGGAAGGAAGGGAGAAAAGAGGAAGGGAAGAAGGAAGGAAGGAAGGAAGGGAAAAAAGAAGGAAGGAAGGAAGGGAAAAAGGAAGGAAGGAAGGAAGGAAGGAAGGAAGGAAGGGAAAAAAGAAGGAAGGAAGGAAGGGAAAAAGGAAGGAAGGAAGGAAGGAAGGAAGGAAGGGAAAAAGGAAGGAAGGAAGGAAGGAAGGAAGGAAGGAAGGAAGGAAGGAAGGAAGGAAGGAAGGAGAAAAGAGGAAGGAAGGAAGGAAGGAAGGAAGAAAGGAAGGAAGGAAGGGAAAAAAAAAGGAAGGAAGGAAGGAAGGAAGGAAGGAAGGAAGGGAAAAAAGAAGGAAGGAAGGGAAAAAAGAAGGAAGGAAGGAAGGAAGGAAGGGGAAAAAAGAAAGAAGGAAGGAAGGAAGGAAGGAAGGAAGGAGGGAGAGAGCAGGAGGAAAGAAAGAAGGAAGGAAGGAAGGAAAGGAGGAAGGAAGGGAGAAAAGAGGAAGGGAAGAAGGAAGGAAGAAAGGAAGGAAGGAAGGAAGGGAAAAAAGGAAGGAAGGAAGGAAGGAAGGAAGGGAAAAAAGAAGGAAGGAAGGGAAAAAAGAAGGAAGGAAGGAAGGAAGGAAGGAAGGGAAAAAAGAAGGAAGGAAGGAAGGAAGGAAGGAGGAAGGAAGGAAGGAAGGAAGGAAGGAAGGAAGGAAGGAAGGGAAAAAAGAAGGAAGGAAGGAAGGAAGGAAGGAAGGAAGGAAGGAAGGAAGGAAGGGAAAAAAGAAGGAAGGAAGGAAGGAAGGAAGGAAGGAAGGAAGGAAGGGAAAAAAGAAAGAAAGAAGGAAGGAAGGAAGGAAGGAGGGAGAGAGCAGGAGGAAAGAAAGAAGGAAAGGAAGGAAGGAAAGGAGGAAGGGAAGAAGGAAGGAAGAAAGGAAGGAAGGAAGGAAGGGAAAAAAGGAAGGAAGGAAGGAAGGAAGGAAGGGAAAAAAGAAGGAAGGAAGGGAAAAAAGAAGGAAGGAAGGAAGGAAGGGAAAAAAGAAGGAAGGAAGGAAGGAAGGAAGGAAGGAAGGAAGGAGGGAAAAAAGAAGGAAGGAAGGAAGGAAGAAAGAAGGAAGGAAGGGAAAAAGAAGGAAGGAAGGAAGGAAGGAAGGAAGGAAGAAGGAGGGAGAGAGCAGGAGGAAAGAAAGAAGGAAGGAAGGAAGGAAGGAAGGAAGGAAGGAAGGAAGGAGGGAGAGAGCAGGAGGAAAGAAAGAAGGAAGAAGGAAGGAAGGAGGGAGAGAGCAGGAGGAAAGAAAGAAGGAAGGGAGAAAAGAGGAAGGGAAGAAGGAAGGAGAGAGCAGGAGGAAGGAAGGAAGGAAGAAGGAAGGAAGGAAGGAAGGAAGGAAGGAAGGAAGGAAGGAAGGAAGGAAGGAAGGAAGGAAGGAAGGAAGGAAGGAAGGAAGGATCTGAGAGCGAGATAGATTTATAGTTACAAAGGTGGAGTTGAATTGATATTTTTTGTATCGTTATCAGGATAAATGCCAGAAATGATGGTGATACATTTTTTAGTCCACACCGCCCATCCCTAATGTCAGAGCAGCATTTCCTCTTTCTACTGTTGCATTCCTCTTCACAGTAACTGGAGGCGGGGCAGGGCTGCACCTAAACCTCTTCATTCCTCTGTAATGTCTGCAGCATGTGGGTTTGTGTTGTGAATAATGAAGATACGACCCTGGAGAAGACGTTATCTGGAAAGTTTCATGTCTTGGTGTTTTCTCTCTTTTACAGAAGCTTAAGTGACCTTGGCCAAGGACACGTATAGTTTTGTCTTGCTCAGCTTTTAAACTGAAATAACCTGATTTTTCTTACCAGCACTTAATACCAACAAACAGGAAAGTCGCGTGGGCCTGACAATCCAAGAACAGATGTATTAACCCTTGTACTGTGTTTGGGTCAAAATGACCCGATTCCTCTCTCCTTCCTTCTTCCTTTCCTCTTTCCTCCTTTTTTACCCTCCTTTACTCCTTTTTCTTCCTACCTCCCTTCCGTCATTTGTTCCCTTCTTTCCTTCCTTCTTTCCTTCCTTCTTCCATCCTTCCTTCCTTCTTTCCTTCCTTCCATCTTTTCTCCCTTCCTTACTCCCTTTCCTACTTCCTTCCTTCCTTCCTTCTTTTCTCCTTTCTTCCTTACTTCCTTCTTTCCTTCCTTCCATCTTTTCTCCCTTCCTTACTCCCTTTCCTACTTCCTTCCTTCTTTTCTCCTTTATTCCTTACTTCCTTCCTTCCTTCTTTTCTCCCTTCCTTACTCCCTTTCCTACTTCCTTCCTTCCTTCCATCTTTTCTCCCTTCCTTACTCCCTTTCCTACTTCCTTCCTTCCTTACTTCCTTCTTTCCTTCCTTCCATCTTTTCTCCCTTCCTTACCCCCTTTCCTACTTCCTTCCTTCCTTCTTTTCTCCTTTCTTCCTTCTTTCCTTCCTTCCATCTTTTCTCCCTTCCTTACTCCCTTCCTTCCTTCCTTCCTTCTTTTCTCCTTTCTTCCTTACTTCCTTCTTTCCTTCCTTCCATCTTTTCTCCCTTCCTTACTCCCTTCCTTCCTTCCTTCCTTCCTTCCTTCCTTCCTTCTTTTCTCCTTTCTTCCTTCCTTCCTTCCTTCCTTCCTTCCTTCCTTCCTTCCTTCTTTCCTTCCTTCCTTCTTTTCTCCTTCCTTCCTTCCTTTCTTCCTTACTTCCTTCTTTCCTTCCTTCCATCTTTTCTCCCTTCCTTACTCCCTTTCCTACTTCCTTCCTTCTTTTCTCCTTTCTTCCATCCTTCCTTCCTTCTTTCCTTCCTTCCATCTTTTCTCCCTTCCTTACTCCCTTCCTTCCTTCCTTCCTTCTTTTCTCCTTCCTTCCTTCCTTCCTTCCTTCCTTCCTTCCTTCCTTCTTTCCTTCCTTCTTTTCTCCTTCCTTCCTTCCTTCCTTCCTTCCTTCCTTTCTCCTTCCTTCCTTCCTTCTTTCCTTCCTTCCTTCCTTCCTTCCTTCTTTTCTCCTTCCTTCCTTCCTTCCTTCCTTTCTTCCTTACTTCCTTCTTTCCTTCCTTCCATCTTTTCTCCCTTCCTTACTCCCTTTCCTACTTCCTTCCTTCTTTTCTCCTTTATTCCTTACTTCCTTCCCTTCCTTCCCATATTTTCTCCCTTCCTTACCCCCTTTCCTACTTCCTTCCATCTTTTCTCCCTTCCTTACTCCCTTTCCTACTTCCTTCCTTCTTTTCTCCTTTATTCCTTACTTCCTTCCTTCCATATTTTCTCCCTTCCTTACCCCCTTTCCTACTTCCTTCCATCTTTTCTCCCTTCCTTACTCCCTTTCCTACTTCCTTCCTTCTTTTCTCCTTTCTTCCATCCTTCCTTCCTTCTTTCCTTCCTTCCATCTTTTCTCCCTTCCTTACTCCCTTCCTTCCTTCCTTCCTTCTTTTCTCCTTCCTTCCTTCCTTCCTTCCTTCCTTTCTCCTTCCTTCCTTCCTTCCTTCCTTCTTTCCTTCCTTCCTTCCTTCCTTCCTTCTTTTCTCCTTCCTTCCTTCCTTCCTTCCTTCCTTCCTTCCTTTCTTCCTTACTTCCTTCTTTCCTTCCTTCCATCTTTTCTCCCTTCCTTACTCCCTTTCCTACTTCCTTCCTTCTTTTCTCCTTTATTCATTACTTCCTTCCTTCCTTCCTTCCTTCCTTTCTCCTTCCTTCCTTCCTTCCTTCCTTCTTTTCTCCTTCCTTCCTTCCTTCCTTCCTTCCTTTCTCCTTCCTTCCTTCCTTCCTTCCTTCTTTCCTTCCTTCCTTCCTTCCTTCTTTTCTCCTTCCTTCCTTCCTTCCTTCCTTCCTTTCTTCCTTACTTCCTTCTTTCCTTCCTTCCATCTTTTCTCCCTTCCTTACTCCCTTTCCTACTTCCTTCCTTCTTTCCTCCCTCCTTCCTTCCTTCCTTCCTTCCATCCTTCCTTCCTTCTTTTCTCCTTTCTTCCTTACTTCCTTCTTTCCTTCCTTCCATCTTTTCTCCCTTCCTTACTCCCTTTCCTCCTTCCTTCCTTCCTTCCTTCCTTCCTTCCTTCCTTCTTTCCTTCCTTCCATCTTTTCTCCCTTCCTTACTCCCTTTCCTACTTCCTTCCTTCTTTCCTCCCTCCTTCCTCCCTTCCTTCCTTCCTTCCTTCCTTCCTTCCTTCCTTCCTTCCTTCTTTTCTCCCTTCCTTACTCCCTTTCCTACTTCCTTCCTTCCTTCTTTTCTCCCTTTCCTACTTCCTTCCTTCCTTCCTTTCTTTTCTCCTTTCTTCCTTACTTCCTTCTTTCCTTCATTCCTTCTTTTCTCCCTTCACCCTCCCTTGACCTGAAGACAGCACAAGGGTTGCCGACACTAATATAAATTCTCTTTTTTTCTTAAGTTCACACTGTCTACAAAGTAAAAGTTGAGTCAGACTTGCAGGTTCTATGACATCACAGACCCAGAGGTTAGAATTATCCAGAACCCCCTGAATTCACGTCGTAGCATCTTCTGCATGTTGGAAGTGGATCATAAACCTGCAGAACCTGCAACCCCTCAGCCCTCCTGAAGTCCCGGTACTCACCGAGCATCCTCTCTTCAGTCCCATCTTCTCTCTTCACCGTCTCCGCCCGCAGCTCTGAAACAACCACCATCAGCTGGAACCACTTTTACACACATTTGCACACATTTGTCACTTTTCTTCCCTCCCAGAGTGTCAATCAAATATTTAAATTTAAATGTGTGGGTTTAGAAGAAAGGAATAGACAGAAATGAATGTGTGATTAAAGTCTGAAATGTGTTTTAACAGAGACAGGAAACTGTCAAGTGTTTTTGTTCAAGAGCACGAGTCTGAGGAGATATCCTGCAGCTGTTTTGAAGGTTTTGTGCTTTTTTTATCTAGTTTTGCTTCTTCAGGGTTTTTTTTTCTGCATTCTGAGAAACTGAACTGAATTTTGACCCTGAGATTTTATGTTGTTTTCTTTTATACCTTAGCTGAAACATCAAAACATGTCCTTGTGTTAATAATATTAAACTTAGGGAAGCTACTGGTTTATGGAGGATTTTTAGTGCCAAAATTAAATAAATAAATACATAATTAATTAATTGTTTCATTAATTAATTAAAATGGGAATGAAATATTGAATTAATTAATTAATTAAATGTATCATTAATTAATTGTGTCATTAATTAATTAAAATGGGAATTAAATATCATTCATTAATTAAATGTGTAATTAATTAAATATGTCATTCATTAATTCAAATACAATTCATTTTAAGTAAAAACATATTTATTTCAGTATTTAATTAATTAATGACACATTTAATTAATTCATGATATATTTAACTCCCATTTTAATTAATTAATGACACATTTAATTAATTAATGACATTTAATTAATTATGATATATTTAATTCCCATTTTAATGAATTAATGATGTATTTATTTATTTATTTTTGGCACTAAAAATCCTCCATACTGGTTACGATGTGTGAATGTTCTGTGACGGATGCTGACCTTCAGCGCTCTCTAGTGGACACTTTTGGAGTAGCGACATCCAATAATAAAATATTCAATCTAAAATCAGATCTTTGTGTGACTCAGGCTGTTGAACAGTCATTAAGACAAACAAAAACCAGAAATGAGAATAGAATATGTATTTAAAGTTTCATGAATTTAAAGACTCAACTGTCTCGTTAATAACATCCAATAAGACAGGTGGAGGTTTTATGCGACAACAGCGCCCCCTACAGGCAAGGTGCCCGCACTTCATTCCTAATTTATTAAATGGCCTATTTTGCCTAAAGTTAAAGAAGTACATTTTAAAATTATGAATAAGGTCTATCCTGTGGCAGAATTTCTTAAAAAAAGATTTAAATTTGAGGTAGATCAATGTTCCTTCTGCAAAAAGGATGAAGAAACACTGGACCATTTGTTTTATCAATGTCCTTTGTCTCTTTGTTTCTGGACAGACATACACAATTGGATATCTCTTTAAATGAATCTTCCACCTTTTGAATTAAGCCATATTATTTTCTTCATGGATGATTTGGAATTTTCTGTTTCTGATATTATTAATATCATTTTGTTACTGGGTAAGTTCCATATTCATTGTGCCAAATGTAGAAATTGTAAACCCTCCTTCTGGGGTTTTATTAACGATTTTAAGATTTTTTTCACATGTCTCAAAAGAGTAGAAAACAAAAATGCAAGTAAAATAAGTCTAGACATTGCTCATTATTTGTGATTCTAAATTAATAATTCCTCTCCTTTTTTATGCTCCATTATGTGAATTTAAATGCTTAATTAGGGCCCGAGCACTTGCACTGTAGGAATTGTTCTCGTTCTCGTTTTTATTTTTGTTTTTGTTTTTCCGACGAAATGAGGGCCTTTTTTCCCCCTAAACGTGCCCCAAAAGTCACCAAATTTTGCACCAAGCCAGGCCTGGCGAAAAATGTGATATTTAATGGTTTGCATTAATGGGCGTGGCCTAATGGCTCAACAGCGCCACCTAGAAAACTTTGTGCCTCAAGCCCCACAATACGGTGTGACGTACATGCACGAAAATCGGTGCACACCTGTATCATGTCACAACTTAAAGAAAAGTCTCTTGGCGCCATGGCCGAAACCCAACAGGAAGTCGGCCATTTTGAATTAATCGTGTAATTTTGGCGCAATTTATGCCATTTCTTCGGCCGTTAATGCGGCCCGAACCGTAACGTGCACCCAGGTGTGTTATACATCAAAATGTGCGTCTCCATCCTGCGATGATGCGCATTACTTTTTTCAGTCAAAAGCGTTACCGTGGCGACGATAGACGCTAAAAAGCGCGCCCACCCTTCATCTGATTGATCCATATTTGATAGTTCCTACTTTCTGCTATAACTTTTGAATGGTTTGACCTAGAGAGTCGTGGATGGTGTCATTTCTGATATGCTTATGATGATAAGTTGAGTTTTATGTGAACAGCGAAGGCACTTTTTATAGTATTATTGACCTAGGAATGTGGGGGGAACGTGGTGGTGGCCATGAGTGCGAGGGCCCGTTCATCGCTGCTTGCAGCTTTAATTTATTTTGTTATTCATATGCACCTTTTAATTCTTAGAGCAACTTGTTTTTTTTGTATTCCTTACAAGAATCAGCATTTTTTATTTTTATTTTCATATTGCATTTCAATTGATATTTACGGAAGATTATTAGGGCCAGGCAGGAAAAAAATAAAAATTATATTTTAGAGGAAGATTTTATTTTTCATTATGCACTTCGAGAAAAAAGTCGAAATGTCGAGAAAAAAGTTGAAATCTCGAGATTAATGATGAAATACAATTTCAAGAATAAAGTCGAAATTTCGTGAATAAGGTTGAAATACATTTCGACTTTTTTCTATAAATTATACTTCAACATTATTCTCGACATTTCGACTTTTTTCTCAACATTTCAACTTTTTTCTCAACATTTCAACTTTTTTCCTCAACATTTCAACTTTTTTCCTCAACATTTCAACTTTTTTCTCGACATTTCGACTTTTTTCTCAAGATTTTGACTTTTTTCTCGAAGTGCAAAATGAAAAAAAAATCTTCCTCCTCTAAAATATTATTTTTATTTTTCTCCTGCCTGGCTCTAATCTATGGAGGATTTTTTGTGCCAAAATTAAATAAATAAATACATCATTCATTAATTAAAATGGGAATCAAATATATTTTTTTTTTCATTGTGCACTTCGAGAAAAAAGTTGAAATGTCGAGAAAAAAAGTTGAAATGTCTAGATTAATGTTGAAATACAATTTCAAGAATAAAATCGATATTTCGTGAATAAAGTTGTACATTTCAACTTTATTCACGAAATTGTACTTCAACATTATTCTCGACATTTTAACTTTTTTCTCAACATTTCAACTTTTTTCCTCCACATTTCAACTTTTTTCCTCCACATTTCAACTTTTTTCTCGACATTTCAACTTTTTTCCTCGACATTTCGACTTTTTTCCTCGACATTTCGACTTTTTTCTCAACATTTCAACTTTTTTCCTCGACATTTCAACTTTTTTCCTCGACATTTCGACTTTTTTCTCGAAGTGCAAAATGAAAAAAAAACCTTCCTCCTCTAAAATATTATTTTTATTTTTCTCCTGCCTGGCTCTAATACTCTTCCGTCCATTTAAATTGATATTTGTCCATTAAAAAAAAAAAAAAAAAGAAAGGTGCCCGCACTTGTGCGCGCCCCCGCGGCGCTCTTACCTTTCAAGATCGGGTACGCGAGCGCGCACACGCAGCCCAGGGCGGCCACGGCCACGGCGGAGCCGAGCACGGACGCGAGGACCGCGATCCCCGGCCGGGACCCGGACCCGGACCCGGACCCGGTCCCGGGCCCGGGTCTCCCAGTGCGCCCCTCCTCCCCTGACACGAGATTCCCCGGGGGGGTGGAGAGCATGATCATCTGAACGTCGCTGCTTCTCATTCACTTATAACAACTAATAACTGTGTCACTCATGGACGTGAAAACATCCGGGAGCAGCCGACCGTCTCACCTATTTATTCCTGCTCGTCTTTGGCACTTCCGCACACAAAGTAGTCCCCCTGGCGGTTACCTGACGCGCTGAGCCTTGATTCTATTTATAATTTGTCTTTATTTTAAACTATTTTTTGTTCTAATTTAAAGTTTAGTTTAGCAGTATTAACAATATTTAAAGTTAAATGCAGAATAGTTTAAATAATTCAAAGGCAGCTGTTAACAGAGCAGACCTCATCAACTTTCTACACACCTGATTTGTCATCTGTCTTCATTTCTTATTTATTTATTTATTTATTTATTTAGAATTTCAATTTCTGTTTTGCCTGAGAACCAATCCCCCTCTTTCCATTTGACCTATTTTTTATTTTAAGAACCAAACAAATCAATTAACACACACACACACACACACACACACACACACACACACACACACACACACACACACACACACACACACATTACATTAGATTTAATATTAGCTAGCTCCATCATCATAGATTTCTGGCATAATTTGATAATTCTTACAAAAGACTATATTCGCTACACTAAATCCCCCTTCATGGACTGCTCTTAAAATGAAATCTCCTTATATCAACAGTGTCTAAAACACATAAATACTCCCCTTGCAGTAGAATTGTATACTCTAATTACAACTGTCAATTTATCCTGAACCCCTTGTACTTGTCAATAGGATTTTCCTTCCTTATTTATTATGTAAGTTCTATTTTTTTTCTAATGTATTTATTTATTTTTATATTCATTTTTTTTTCTTCCTTTTATGCAAAATTAATTTAAGAAGAGGTGTGATTGTTCTCTCAATCTGATGTACTTATGTTTACATCTGAGTTTGTCATTATTCTTGTTAAATAAAGTAATAAAAATTAAAAAAAAAAAAATTTCAGTGATTACTTCATCAGAGTCAACCAAATAAATCAATAACAAGTGTAAATGTGGAAATAACTTACACTTGGCTGTGGGCTTGAAAGGGAGTATAGTCAAGCACCGACATTAAACAGTTGCATCACTGGGAATGGTCACTTATGCAAATTATTCAGTAAGAGTATTTTAAAAATACCATTTAAGGTTAATATAGAAAAAATACACAGAAAACAATGTAGAAATGGCGAATCTAAGTTAAAAAAAATGTCATTAATTGCTAATAATGTTTTTGTTTTGTTTCTATATACAGAATTGTTTTAATGACGTACAATAATAAAATATACTGTTCATATTATAGATATTTTGGGTGCACTTGCATGCATTCTTAATTTTGTTTTTCTTATAGACAACAATTAGCCAGTAACATCATCAAAAGTGGATATTTACTATTCTGAAGAGTTTAGATTTATATTATATTTTATGGAAGAGCTTTGTTAGGTATGTGCAAAAATATTTAAATGTTAAAGTCGGTGCTATGTTCAAGCACTTTGTCACTTTATTACAGAAACAGAAAAACGTTTAAATAAAGAAACTAAAATCATTTTGAATATATTGGTTATTGCTTTTATTTTTTATCCAGTACATAAATAAACGTTGGTATTAAACTCTGTTTCTGCTCCTGTGCATCTGTCAGGAGAGATTGAGTTCCTAATTACTGGCAAGTGAGTTCTCCCACAGTTGTAGTCTTCATTTTTATAATTTACGCCATATTTATACATAAATGTAATGTCAAGTGTTCTAAAAGTATTCACAGTATTCAGAATACTAGCTAGTACTCTGATTAGACAAGGTAACCGAATACATTACAAAATACATTTTAAGGCCAGTATTCAGTAACTAAATACAATTTCAAAGTATTCTACCCAACAGTGTTAATAGTCCAGCTGTTTAGCTGTAAAATGTATAGGAATCGTTCAGTTTGTGATACAAGCATGAAGTTTGGTACAAATAGCCAAAGGGTTCCCCAAAAGATATGGACGTGGAGCCATCGTGAATTTTCAACATGGACACAACTGTTTTCTAATGAGTCTACACTACACTTTTTCATCTTCTATTTTTTTCATCTTTTTCTCCTTTTTTCTCTTTTTGCCATATTTTTTTCCTATTTTTTCCAATTTTTTCATCTTCTCTTTTTCTCCTCTTTCTTTGTCTTTTTTCCTATTTTTTCCATATTTTTTCATCTTTTTTTCATCAAACTGTTTTCTAATGAGCCTACACTCCTCTTTTTTTCCTCTTTTTTGTCTTTTTTTCATCTTCTCTTTTCTTCATCTTGTTCTCGTTTTTTCTCTTTTTTCCTCTTTTTGCCATATTGTTTTCCTATTTTTTCATCTTTTTTTCATCTTCTCTTTTTTCATCTTTTTTCATCTTTTTTCATCTTTTTTTTCTCTATCCCCAAAAGATATGGACGTGGAGCCAAGGAAAAAGAGGAAAAAAAGATGAAAAGAGGAAAAAGAAGAGGAAAAAAGAGGAAAAAAAAGAGCCAGGGCAAACTGGCAACTCATTTCAACTAATCACTCATTAGAAAACACTTGTTTCTGGCGTCCATTTTGAAAAATGGCTGCCATGGGCGCCATGTTGAAAATTCACGATGGCTCCACTTCCAATTATTTTTGGAATGTCTTTGGCTAATGTGTGTACCAAAGTTCATGCTTGTATCACAAACTGAAGGATTGTTTTGGTTATCTCCTGCACTATAACGTTTCATTGTATGTCAGCAGAGTTCGTTTTTGGCTTCGAGCCGTTGCCAACATGAAGAGTTACACCACCAGTCAACTCTGTTCTCTTTTGTTTTCTAACTGAAAACAAATGTCAAAGACTTCAATTCTTTCTTTGCTGAAGGGAATTGTCTTCACACATTTTTTAGAAAAGTCAATCTTGTCTAGTGATACGAAATATCTTAGAAGTTCACCGAGGTTCACGGTTTCATCACAGTTGGTGTCAATCTTCATGTGGAGGGCACGCAGCTCCTCTTCATGCAGGTTTGCAGAAACTTCTGCATTACCCCACTAAACTCATCAATGTCCAGGCCCACGCTTCCATCCTCTTCAGCCTCTTTAAACAGCTGGATTATACGTGGAAGTTTATCGGAAGTTAACTTCATTTCCGATAGTTCTTCCCAGTAGGAAACATTTCCCTTTGTCAAGTTCAGATTTTCTTGTAAATCACTCATCTTGTCACAATTGTGTGTTTTAAAAACAGAGTTGGTCAGTTGCAGTGAGATGTCAAGAGTTCGAGTATAAATACCGTAGCTGAACTATTCCGTTCCGTCGCCTTGTTTTTTTTATGTAATATGTACCTCATCATAAGTGTATTCCAATGAACTCAACGGATGTTAAAAGTCTACGGTGAATCTTTTTTCTGTCCATACTTTATTTAATCAAATGATAAAAGAGTTTGTCCAGAAACGGTCCAGTTTCTCAGGGAGAGACGGCGAGCTCAGTTTGCAGCACCACGTGGTCCAGTGGCCACAGGGTATGTTGCTTTATTTACAAATCTTTTAGGGTGCTTCACATTTCTCCTTCTGTCACATTAAAGTACAGAAATGTTCAAACCTTCTAATAAACAGAATCCCAGTTTATCCTGGGAAAAGGCCCGGCTGCCACAATCCTGCAGAGGCAGCACCTCCCTCACTGGAAACACGTGATAATCGGCTCGTCATCATTAGAGTCTCAATGCAGAGAGATATTTAGATGAGATTCTGTAACCGGTGGTGATCCCACACCTCCAGAATCTGGGACAGAACTCTGTCCTCCAAGAGGACAACTTCTCCCCCCAAACAAGGAGGTATATCCAGTACTCGATTTGTAAAATAAAATCAGGGGGGATGGTGGATTTGATCATATGGGGACAGATAATTTGTGCTGATTACAAATAATATAATATATTACAAATAATATATATATAATATATATAAATAATAATCAGGGACTACAGGCGGAAATTAGTAATTGTTGCTATAACCTGGCTCAAAGCATCTCTTCTTGTTTTACAAGATTAATGTTTTTTTTGTGCATTGTCCCTGTTTTAAATAAATAAATTCAATCAATAATAGCAGTGACCAAAACAGCTGCAGAAATACTGCAGGAATGACATAGCAGCAGTTAAATGCAGCCTTCTGTAAGCTTTAAATATCCACTGGGCTTACATCAAATACATCAAAACACAACAATAAAAAACACTTTTCTGAACTTATCAATATGACTCTGTCCTTCACAGGATAAGTAACATGGATCACTGCAAAAACTCAAAATCTTAACAAGAATATTTGTCTTATTTCTAGTTAAAATGTCTCATTTTAGTAAAAAAATCTCATTACACTTAAAACAAGAGTCATCACTGGAAAAAACAACAATTTTCACCTGTTTCAAGTAAATTTTCACTTGAAATAAGTAGAAAAATCTGCCAGTGGAACAAGATTTTTTTTCTTGTAATGAGAAGATAAATCTTGTCCCACTGGCAGATTTTTCTACTTATTTCAAGTGAAAATTGACTTGAAACAGGTGAAAATTGTCAAATAAGTTATTTTTCTGGTGATGACTCTAAATGTTGAAATAGCAGTAAAACCACATTCATTTATGAAATGACATAAGGGATGGAAACAGGGCCGGATTTAGAGAGGCCCACTAGGGTGGGCAGACTGAAATATAGGGTGGGCGATCGGCAAAATTTTGGGGGGTCAAACCCCTGAAATGCATTGAAAACTATGCTATCATCATATCAGTTCATCTATCTTCTCCACAGTATGCTAACCCAATTGCTCTTCCTGACACTGCCCTCTGCATTTACTCGGGCTTGGGACTGGTGTTCTGCCAATCCTTGCTACCTGCTGAGAAATGCTACTTTGTGGATCTGTGCATGCACACAGTCGATTTTCAAAGTTGGATTGCCCCGCCAATCATTTCTTGCACAATGTAACATGGATAATATGGGATGTTGAGTATTTGATCCTTCAAAATGACATGAATTGCATTACACTTTGTTAATACGATAAAGAGAAAAAAAACCCAATTCTATTGCTTTATTTGCTATTCATTCAGTCATTGGCCTTTATTTAACCAGGCAGGTCATTAAGTACATTCTTATTTACAATGACGGCCTGGCAAAAGACAAGGACCACTTGGGGGAAAAGGACGTGGTTTAGGGAGTAAAACAAAGTAAAATTGTAGCTCTACAAAGGTAGAAAACCATTAGGTAGCATTTTTTTGGCAAAGCAGCAAAAAATGGCAGAACACCGGTGTTGTGCCAAGGTGTTGTCCCAAAAAGTACAGCACAGCAGCCCGTTGAGCGATAGCGCTAAAACTTCAGATTTTCAGATTATGAAGCTCAAGAATGAGACCAAGTCATATTTAGGCAGAAACAACTTTTCATTAACTGTATTTTGCCTTCAATCCATTTTTGGCAGGTAAAAAAGACCCATTTTCAGGGGAGAAATCAGATTCTGGCAGGAAATCACTTTTTGGCACAACACCTGTTGTGCCAGGCACAAACAGGACACTGGCTTGTGCCCTGTTGAGGCTGCATTTATTTTATGTATGTTAGGCTCTGCGTCGATTTAAAAGGTCCCGCGGCAGGCTGGCGGTTCCACAACCTGCACGGCACCGCAGCACCGCCACCCGCACCGGCGCTCTCCGCCCTCAGCGGGATGGAGAGAGGCGTCTCGGGGTACGCGGCGACGCGCACCGCTCTGCGTTGGTGTAACGCGGAACCGTAAATCAGCCTTACGGCGTAGGGTACGCGGCGACGCGCAACGAACGGTGCTCGTCGCCGCGTACCCTACGCCGTAGGCTCTGCGTTGGTGTAACGCGGAACCATAAATCAGCCTTCAGTGTGTCTGCTGTTCTGAACACGTCTCACGTCTCCGACACACAACTTTTGCGGTATGCGTTCATTGTTGTGTCTAAAAATGATGCGCAGTGCCCACCCAATCAGAAACGGTACAGATATTTTGTGATATTTTTTATATATATATATAAAAAAAATAAAATTATAAAAAAATAAATGATCCCCATAACTTTGATTGGGTGGGCAGGACGCACGTTTGGGTGGGCACAGCCCACCCCTGCCCCCCCCTAGAACCGGCCTCGGATGGAAAGGGGGGATGGCAGTTTTACAGGGGGATGATTTTGACTGTTTTTATTTCAGGGGGGGATGATTTGGACCGTTTTTATTTCAGGGGGGGGGTGATTTTGACTGTTTTTATTTCAGGGGGGGTGCCATCCCCCCCTCATCCCCCCTCAACTCCAGTACTGGGTATCAGCGACCACCTCCAGAATCTGGGAGTGGAGAGGATGGAGACTGCCACTTTCAGTTGAGTTGACTTCTCTCAAAGAAAACAGAAAAGTCGCAGACAGGGCGACATCCATCATCCTTACTGATGATCAAGTCCAAATTGTGCCCCCATTTCTCTGTTTCACATGTTGAGTCAAACCAAAGCCCTTTAGTACATCACACAGTGCTTTAGCCCCTAACATGGATGTTTACGTCTCCCAAAGCGATTAAACAGTCGTAACAACACATATTACAGTCAGCAGGTCATTGAAATAACTGAAAATAATAACAAAGCACCAAGATGCATGTCTTATGACCCTAAACCAGTGATTCTTTTTTTTATTGATTTAAAAAAAAAAAAATTTAAATCAATTATTTATTTATTTTTTATTTTTATTTTTTTAAACTAGTGATTTTTTTATTTAAAAAAAATTAAACCAGTGATTTTTTTATTTATTTTTTATTTTTTAAACCTGTAAATATTTCTATTCTTTTTTTCTTTTTTTTTTTAAACCAGTGATTTGTCTATTTTTTTATTTTTTATATTTTTAAACCAGTGATTTATTAATAATTTTTTTAAACCCGTGATTTATTTATTTTTTATTTTTCTAAACCAGTGATTTTAAAAAAAAATTAAACCAGTGATTTATTTTATTTATTTTTTATTTTTTAAACCTGTGAATTTTTCCATTTTATTTTATTTTATTTTATTTATTTATTTTTTAAACCAGTGATTTGTCTATTTTTGTATGTTTTTATTTTTAAACCAGTGATTTATTAATAATTTTTTTTAAACTAGTGATTTATTTTTTTTTATTTTTTTAATCCAGTGATTTATAACCCTGCTTGTTTTAGACGTTTCCCTGCATCATCCCACCTGAATCTAATTAATTAATGATCGTTATCAGCTCGTCATCAAGGTCTTCACCTGTCATTTGTATCGTGGTGTGTAAAAGCTTTTATTTTGACAGGGCGGGGGAGTACAACATAAACCGGAAGTACCGGCTTTTAGTTTGAAATCAAACCGGAAAAGGTGTTGACTGTGTTGACGGTTTGTTGCTGTTGAAAAAGGAGAAAACGCATCAAATGATTAGGAAGCAGCTGGAAACCTACGGTAAATAAACACCTTTCTGTCACGTAACTGGGGCAGCTTTTAGCTCATTCATCTGCTGTGAAATACAGAAACCTCCGGAGGCGTTTAGTCGTCTGTTAATCGTTAATTTGAGGTAAATGTTGAAATGTTACTGCGGTGAATCCGAGATAAACGACATTACAGGCGTCGTCTCGACCATAACACTGGACTAAACATCCCTGTTGGAGTCTTTTATTAAGCATTTATGTGTATGGATGCAGAGGTAATCGATAATAGGACCGGTTCTGGCTCGTAGAGCAGCTATTTAAATTAGCCCATTAGCTCAAATCAAACTGCTGACTGGGATTAAATGAAGGAAGTTCGTTATCAGATTCTTCACTTGTTGCTGTTTTTCTGATGACTATGAGCTTAATGACTTCCTGCTGTATGAAGAAAAACACTTTTAAGATACTGTGTGTGTGTGTGTGTGTGTGTGTGTGTGTGTGTGTGTGTGTGTGTGTGTGTGTGTGTGTGTGTGTGTTTCATGTCAGTCTAATGTACCATTTCTAATTTGTCCTTGGTGCTTTTTTTTTTTTTTTTTTTAAAGCCATAATTTGCAGCCTCTTCTTAATCACGAGGCTTTAAACATTATATCCAGTACTGGAGTTGAGGGGGGATGAAATAAAAACAGTCCAAATCATCCCCCCTGTAAAACTGCCATCCCCCGTTTCCATCCCTTATGTCATTTCATCAATGAATGTGGTTTTACTGCTATTTCAACATTTAGAGTCACCACCAGAAAAATAACACCAGAAAAATTACTTATTTGACAATTTTCACCTGTTTCTAGTAAATTTTCACTTGAAATAAGTAGAAAAATCTGCCAGTGGGACAAGATTTATCTTCTGATTAAAAGCAAAAAAATCTTGCTCCACTGGCAGATTTTTCTACTTATTTCAAGTGAAAATCTACTTGAAACAGGTGAAAATTGTTGTTTTTTCTAGTGATGAGTCTTGTTTTAAGTGTAATGAGATTTTTTTTACTAAAATGAGACATTTTAACTAGAAATAAGACAAATATTCTTGTTAAGATTGTGAGTTTTTGCAGTGATCCATTTTACTTATCCTGTGAAGGACAGAGTCATATTGATAAGTTCAGAAAAGTGTTTTTTATTGTTGTGTTTTGATGTATTTGATGTAAGCCCAGTGGATATTTAAAGCTTACAGAAGGCTGCATTTAACTGCTGCTATGTCATTCCTGCAGTATTTCTGCAGGTGTTTTGGTCACTGCTATTATTTGTAATATATTATATTATTTGTAATCAGCACAAATTATCTGTCCCCATATAATAAAATCCACCATCCCCCCTGATTTTTTTTTTTACAACTCGAGTACTGATTATAACCCACATGTTGTAACATCTTACAATAGGACTGGGCGATATGGACAAAAAGTCATATCTCGATATTTTCTAGCTGAATGGCGATACTCGATATATATCGATATTTTTTCTGTGCCATAATTGGGGTTTCCCTCAAAGCATTATAGCATAGCATCTCTGTTAGCTTCATTTTTTTCAGAGGAAAACCCTTAAAAAAACAGTCAGTTTTAATACAAAGCCTCGTGCCAAATGTCACACAGGTTCCTTTATTAACAGAGGTCTGCACAATATCAAAATGTATAAAACAAATGAAACAAAAATAAACTGCCTGCATATATAGAATAAAAATGCTTATTGAATAAAATAAAACAAATATCCCTTTCCTGCATAACAATTAAATTAAAATACACTGTGCAATTAATACAATGTAGACAGTAACAGGCAGACTTTTCCACTGAGGTTGACAGTTGTGCAAATAACAAAACATTTGTGCAAATCTCAAATAAAACATGTAAAAAGATATTGCATCTTTTTGAGGAAATCTCAAATAACTAAAACAAGTCAACTACCGTACATTTTACAGATTTTGTGCCAGGAAAACTAACCTGTCAACACTGTCAGGTTTCAGCGATGCCCTGTGGCAAGTTACAATGTTCCCACTGAGCGAGGGGTCAGCGTTGATGTACAGTCAATTTGTTGCAAAATAAGCTATATCGATATAAACAATATCGTCTCGTTCCGTATCTCGTTTGGAAATATATCTATATATATATTAAAATCTCGATATATCGCCCTGCAATGAACATTATTATTATTATTTATTGTCCAGAGAAATCAGTTTCACTTCACCCTCGACACCCAGAAGCCTCCACATCCGGGTCTCAGGGCTCTATTCAGTACTCGAGTTGTAAAAAAAAATTAGGGGGGATGGTGGATTTTATCATATGGGGACAGATAAGTTGTGCTAATTACAAATAATATATTACAAAGAAAAAAACAACCATTCTCACCAGTTTCAAGTAGATTTTCACTTAAAATAAGTAGAAAAATCTGCCAGTGGAACGAGATTTTTTTGCTTGTAATGAGAAGATAAATCTTGTCCCACTGGCAGATTTTCATACTTAATTCAAGTGAAAATTTACTTAAAACAGGTGAAAATTGTCAAATAAGTTATTTTTCTGGTGTTATTTTTCTGGTGATGACTCTAAATGTTGAAATATCAGTAAAACCACATTCATTGATGAAATGACATAAGGGATGGAAAGGAGGGATAGCAGTTTTACAGGGGGATGATTTGGACCTTTTTTATTTCAAGGGGGATGCCATCCCCCCATAACTCCAGTACTGTGTATATTACTGGTGTATTTGTACTTGAAGAGAAGCCGTCAGGTCCACGGTTTGGACCTCCATCCTGTGAGCCGGCGAGCTGAAATCGTTTTTTATCTGCAGTATAGTTTTCATGGCAACCGTTTCTTTCCCCCCTGGCATGTAGTTAAGTCGAGCTACTTTCCTCTGTAGCTGTCAGGAAGAAGAGACGACGGCCGCAGGGTCTCTTTGTAAACGGCACATGTGAACAGAGGGGTTGCACGCATGTTTTGTCAGAGATATGATCTTCAGACGATGCTGAATGAATACGCCACAGTTTTACCACCGTCGGATGAATCTCACCAAGCAGCCAGCTGCATAAATCTGGTCATATCTTTTAGTATTTAAGGATGTTGTTGTTGCATCAAAGCTATAATTTTGCTAATGTGGCAACACTAACCAGGCAGTCGTGATGTTCTTCTGCTGAGTGTGAAATTCTCTGTGCATTTGTCGTCGTTGGCGACGGTATACTGACAATCTGGCCGGACAGCTGATTACAATCTTTGCGTCTTCATGTTCTGGTGATGATGATGAATTACGTGGTTGAGTGGGCTGAAATTTCCACATCAGTTCAGCTGGTTATTTCAGCTGAATTTAAATGAGACAAATCGCTGCTGTGATGCTGAAATGTTTATTTATCTCAGATGTTTGGCTGAGTTTCTGTTCCTCTCTGTACAAATGCATATTTATTAAATCTATTCTACATGATAGATGCTTAAAGCAGCACATTCGTTATGTTTTGCGTGTCATCCGGTCCTCCCACCAGGGCAGAAAGTGTCACTTTCACATGACGGTGCCGTCTCTGTATCATTTTTCAGTTAGTTTAGTTGGTTCTCATGTTTTGATTTTCCACGGACGCCCGACGGCGCCACCACAAACCACGTGACAACAGTCGGTGCTGTTGTTGGTCAACATCGGCCATGGTGGAGCATCACGTTTCCACGACAACCAGCCTGAAGCTAAGCACTGCAAAGTATAGTGACATAACTACTACTTGACAAAATTTCTCCCTACGCAATCTGCTTTTTCTGATACCACGCCACGTTGCCATGGAAACTACCTGGAACATGTCAATCAGGGTTAATTTGTTGTGGCGACCAGTTCCTTCGTCCAGTCCACACAGGGGGAGCTGCAGAGCCTGTTTCAGATGTCACGACATAACTGCTATGTTTAGGCCACGTTTCCACATAGCAGGGTATTTACAAAAACGGATATTTCCCCCTCTACATTTTGAAAAATACCATCATTTACAAGAACCCGCATAAATACGCTGTTAAGGTGCTATGAGCAGCCAAACCTGCAGGGGGCAGTGTAACGAGAAGATAAAGTCATGCTAGCCAATCAGAATCCTGGAAAAAAACATCAACAAATGACACGAGTAACTTCCAGTTACTTCCAAGACGGAACGAGAGTCTTTCGTTTGGAGTGAAGGAGAAGTTGAGTCACTTTTAAGTGTGGCTTTAAAATATAAAACAGGTAAAACACAAGAAAATATTGACGGTGGCCAAACAAATTGTAAACACAGGTCGCACACATGACGCTGGTGACGTTTCTGTTGCATAATGTGACGTTCTGAAGCCTAAATGTCCGTTTCCCTCCGTTTACAAGCAAACGTGAAGACAGAGTTTTGGCAAATGTCCACTTTGGCCGGAGTTTTCAGAAATGGTAATTTTTGGTGACTTTGAGCTTCGTTTTCGTGTAAACGAACGGCCAAAACGCATGAAAACACCACCGTTTTTGCTCCGTGTAAACGCGGCCTTAGACAATAACTGCCTAATACTGACTAAACCAACCGCCAACCAGGTCTAAGCCCCATATTAGGATGAATTAATTGTTCTATAAATTCACATGATGTGGTAGAAAACAACAACACCCAGCTATGGAGGCCAACCTGGAAGTTGGGTGGTGCTGGAAAACCGATCATGCAGAACTACGATGTGTTGCAGTTGCTCGGCTGGCCTATAGGGGGTATGCATTGACGTCACTTCCCCACTGGACCAGCCCCCTTACTCACACTGAGTGGCAAAAATGTCTGCAACTAGTGGAGAAGACGGGATAACAGCCGATTATCGGCTTAAATTAAAGGCAGTTGGACTTGACAGTGACCCGTACAGTTACCAAGAACCAGTGGTCCATGGACATTAATATTTGGTACAGTTACCAAGAACCAGTGGTCCATGGACATTAATATTTGGTACAGTTACCAAGAACCAGTGGTCCATGGACATTAATATTTGGTACAGTTACCAAGAACCAGTGGTCCATGGACATTAATATTTGGTACAGTTACCAAGAACCAGTGGTCCATGGACATTAATATTTGGTACAGTTACCAAGAACCAGTGGTCCATGGACAATAATATTTGGTACAGTTACCAAGAACCAGTGGTCCATGGACATTAATATTTGGTACAGTTACCAAGAACCAGTGGTCCATGGACATTAATATTTGGTACAGTTACCCCAAGAACCAGTGGTCCATGGACATTAATATTTGGTACAGTTACCAAGAACCAGTGGTCCATGGACATTAATATTTGGCCACGAATCCAGTTTCCTGATATTTATATGTACTTAATTTCTACGCCGGCAAAATACACGAAGCAAAGCTTGAAGGCTTACAAAAGTCTTGACGCTTGGTCCGACTTCAAGGCAGGATTTGTTGGTGAAATTAAAGTGATGAGGACACCGAACTTTATGATTTGACCCTTTAACGTTAGCTACCCAAAAATCCAACATCACCTGATACAAAATGGGAACCGCAAATCCACGTTTCGGTGCCTGGAATCCAGTTGTTTCTGCGAATTGAACCAATCCATTTGTCTCCCTTAAGCTTATTTTTCGGCAGTCTGTAAAACGATAACTCTGATTTCTTGCTAAATCTATGAGTACAGTCGATCGCACAACAGCTCTTTCCCATTTTAGATGTTTTCCAGTTGCTCAAACTGAAAGTTTACGCTGCCAATCAGTCTTTCTGACACTCAGTGGGCGAAACCCGCTATGAGTTGCATCTGTGACGTCATGCACATTCCCTCTATAGGGGTTGGCTCCAACAGCTCGTCAACGTCTCATCGTCATTATGATTAAGTAGATGTTAATTTTGCTTTATTTTTCCCCTCATAGATTATGAAGTTGTGTTGAATGTGAGAGAATTGTGTGTCATCTTTATTAGTGTGTCGTCTCACGTTTTCATCTATTTGGATTTTATATTCTCGTGTGTAGATTCCATCTATCCATCCATTTTCTTTCTTTTTTCCAATATATTTTTTATTCATGAAAGCACAAAATAAGATGCATTTAAATACAATATCTTGAATTGGATTAGTTTTCTTTTTAACGAACAAAACCCACCCACCCACAATACCAATATACTGCTGTAAAGGGGAGAGAAAAAATAAAATTAACTAAACAAAATAATAGTAATAATAAAAAATTCTAATGACAGACATTGGGGGCATACACATTCAAGTACATGTCAATATTTAGGTAAGACCAAAAATATATCCCAGGGCTCCATAGGCTTATGATGGAAGGGTCATGAGATTTTTAAACTACACAATCAAAGGATCCCACATCTTGTGAAATTTTCTTGTTGAGCCTCTAGTAAAGTATTTAATTTTCTCTAATTTCAAGAAAAACATTAATTCAGTGAGCCAAACAGACGCTTTGGGTGGTTCAGGAGATTTCCAATGTAAAACTATATTTCTACGGGCTATCAAGGATGCAAAGGCCAAAGCGTTCATCTTGTCAGTGGGTAGTATGTGCTCATTAACCAACACTCCATATGGCCATATCTGCAGATGGTTTGACTTTGGTGTTAAATGCATCATTTAGTGTTTTAGAGATAGAAGACTAATTTAACTTAGGGCAACTCCAGAACATATGGGTCACATTTGCTGGCGCAGAACCGCAGCGCTCACACCTGTCTTCAGAGTTTAGATGTAGTGTAGTAAATTCTGTTCTGTGAAAGACTATCCATCCATTTTCTATGCTCGCTTCAGCCTTTTCGGGGTCAGGGAAGGGCTAGAGCCAATGATGGCTGTCATCGGCTAAGCGGTGTATCTGAACCAAATCAATCTGGATTTTCCTTGAAGACTCTGAAAGACGTGTGAGGGACTGGAGGAGGAGGAGGACAGTCAGCTCATCTGTCTCATCTGGGGATGAGGAGCTTGACGTGGTACCAGGGCCACGGGGGGTGGGGGTTTGAGAGTCCTCCTGACAGCCCCGGGTGGTGTTGGGCTGTTCAACCGGGATACTCCCCCCACACACCCTCACACAGATATTTACAGAGTAATCTCTGTACGACTGGTAGGGATGGGCGGTATGGACTAAAAAATGTATCATGATAATTTCTGACATTTATCCCGATAACGATAAATCTATCACATTCAGTCTTTGGAGCCAAATCACTGCTCTAAAATAATACTAAATGCTACTAAACGTCATCAATGGGAATTCTTTCTTTCTTTCTTTCTTTCTTTCTTTCTTTCTTTCTTTCTTTCTTGCTCATTTCTTTCTTTCTTGCTCATTTCTTTCTTTCTTGCTCATTTCTTTCTTTCTTTCTTGCTCATTTCTTTCTTTCTTTCTTTCTTGCTCATTTCTTTCTTTCTTTCTTTCTTGCTCATTTCTTTCTTTCTTTCTTTCTTGCTCATTTCTTTCTTTCTTTCTTGCTCATTTTTTTCTTTCTTTCTTTCTTGCCCATTTTTTTCTTTCTTTCTTTCTTGCTCATTTTTTTCTTTCTTTCTTTCTTGCTCATTTTTTTCTTTCTTTCTTTCTTGCTCATTTTTTTCTTTCTTTCTTTCTTGCTCATTTTTTTCTTTCTTTCTTTCTTGCTCATTTTTTTCTTTCTTTCTTTCTTGCTCATTTTTTTCTTTCTTGCTCATTTCTTTCTTTCTTTCTTTCTTTCTTTCTTTCTTGCTCATTTTTTTCTTTCTTTCTTTCTTGCTCATTTCTTTCTCTCTTGCTCATTTCTTTCTTTCTTTCTTTCTTGCTCATTTTTTTCTTTCTTTCTTGCTCATTTTTTTCTTTCTTTCTTGCTCATTTTTTTCTTTCTTTCTTTCTTGCTCATTTTTTTCTTTCTTTCTTTCTTGCTCATTTCTTTCTTTCTTGCTCATTTCTTTCTTTCTTGCTCATTTCTTTCTTTCTTGCTCATTTCTTTCTTTCTTGCTCATTTCTTTCTTTCTTTCTTTCTTGCTCATTTCTTTCTTTCTTTCTTTCTTGCTCATTTTTTTCTTTCTTTCTTGCTCATTTCTTTCTTTCTTTCTTTCTTTCTTGCTCATTTCTTTCTTGCTCATTTCTTTCATTCTTCCTTTCTTTCTGGTTCATTTCCTTCCTTCTTCCCTTCCTCTTTTCTCCCTTCCTTCCTTCCTTCATCTCTTCCTTCACGTGCGTGGATTTAACACAGAACTATAAATCAGCTTCACACAAAAACGTCATCAACGGGAATTTATTATTTTTTACCGCGAGATGACAAATGTGAACGGTAAAATATCACCCATCCCTAACGACTGGATAGTAATAGTTTAGGGGGGGATTTTATTCTGAGAGAGACGGCAGATTAACCACACCCCCCCCCCCCCTCCTGGTAACCTCATTCAGCCCCCCCCCCCCCCCGACGGTTTCTGTACTGACGGTTTCTGTACTAACGGTTGTGTTTTGTGTAGAAAGTGTGTGCGTGTGCATGTGTGTGTCTGGCCAGCAGGAATGGGCTGACTGTGTCTGTTGGTTAGTAGCAATATTTATTTAAAGCAACATGCTGTCAGCTAGCATAACATCAAATTGGAGAGAGAGAATACAAGCGTGTGTGCCGGGGAACGGGGGCATGTGGGGGCGGGGTATAAAGGGCATCTTGAGAGGATGGGGACGGGGCTACGATGTGAGACGAGTGCGGGACGTCCAGTTATTAACGTGACTCCAGTACGCTGCCGTTTCCGGCTCGCTGCTCGTTCCACGAGCTTCAGGCGCTCGGAGACATAATGACTAATAAAGTGGGAGCACGGAGGGTCGACCCGGTCATGTGGGTCGTTTCTCTCACCATGTTTCAGCCACAGGAAGTGAAACGCCTCACCCAGGGTTAGGGCTGGGGATCCATTCAAATTCAAGAATCTATTCCGATTCTTAAGATTCAGAATCGATTATCAAGATTTGATCCGAATCGATTCCGATATTGATTTGGGTTAGTGTTATTAAAACTGTTTTTTTTTAGCTGTTGCATGAATTTTATGACTGTAGTTATGCAAAATATTACTACTAGTATGTAGTACTAGTGCTTTCAGAAACATCATTTGGGTCAGAATTACCAAACAGATCCAGGGAGGAAACAGAGACGGATTAAATCGGTTTTATTTTTTCACACATTCCGTTTTTATTTGTTCCATTTTCGGTCTATTTTGGTTTTTAATTTTTGAGCATTTGGTTTTTAGCATTTTTTGCAAATGTAACCCCAAGACGGTATATAAAGTAATTAAATATAGACAATTTATGCAATTATAACCTAACACTTTAATGTTTTCATACCTTTAAACATATTTAAAGGCAAAAACATGGCACCAGTTATTCTTGTGTCCAACAAAACATTACTTTTTTGGGGATAAACAAAAAAAAAAAAAAAAATTGTAATGTAATGATGAAAAAAAAAAATACATAAATAAATAAAAGGAAAAAAAAAGAAGAAAAAAAAACCCAAAAAAGGAAGAAAAAAAATCTTTAGACATATGAATCGATTTTTAGGAATTAATATGAGAATCGATTTAGAATTGGGAAATCGATTTTCTTCAACACAGGCCCTTCCAGTACGCTGCCGTTTCCGGCTCGCTGCTCGTTCCACGAGCTTCAGACGCTCGGAGACATAATGACTAATAAACTGTGAGCACGGAGGGTCGACCCGGTCATGTGGGTTGTTTCTCTGTCCATGTTTCAGCCACAGGAAGTGAAACGCCTCACCCAGGGTGGGTGTTCTCCAGGGGGGTGTTTACCTCCTAGATTAATCCTTATCAGGAGACGGCCGTGCTTTGGGGTGGGATATGTGGCGTTCAGCATTCCTGAACGAGTCAATACTCAAACAACTGATTTCTGACACTTTGAAGTATTTCTTGGTCATGACGTCTGGTCTGAACACCCTCCTGGATTTAACTCTCCTTTTATTGGTTAATATATGTAGGCTGGTAGTAGGTTATACAGCACTGATCCGTGTGTGGTTGTGTGCACGAGCCACGTTGTGTTATCACCACCATTCATGCTGCCACACCCTCCAGCTGTTAGAGCTGTGACCTTTCAAAATAAAGGTCACCAAAGCCACAAAAAACCATTGTAAAAAGTCTTTAATTTGGATCAAACATGAAAAAATTATACTTTCTAGGGGTGTAACGATACACTAATCTCACAATACGGTACGATACACCAGTGTCTGCCAACCTGGGGTCCGGGCCAGAGATCTCTGGTGGGCCGCAAAACTTTATTTGCTTTGAGGATATGCAGTTGTAAAAATTGTATTTACACATGTTAAATAAATAAAAAATCATAATAAAACACCTAATGGAATACAGTAATCCAAGTCTGTATAAACCCACTTAGAAATATATTTCGGTCATTTTAAAATACGTAAGTTATTTATCAGGATAAAAACACATTATTATATCATTATTCAACAATTAATCATACTACTACTCCGACAGGTTGTTAAAGGAAAAATGTTCAAAAATGTTGCTCTCATATTAAAAGAAATATTAATATATAAAAGAAAATAAATTTTCAGAAATATATTTATGTCCTTGCAATTATTTTTTGTGCATATTTTATACATTGGTGACACAAAAGGAAGGTGAGAAAAACAAAGTATAGGGTAAACCAAAGAGAAATGTATCAAAAAAACACAATTAATGTTAATTTTTTCAATTAAAGATTTGTAACGAATAACTTTACTCTTTTGCTGCTAGTACGTACGGGTCGGGGGGCCCAGCTGGTCTTAGACACAAGTAGGGGGAACAAGGAAAAAAGGTTGGGAATCACTGCGATACACGATATTGAGGTCACGATAACAATACGATATTATAGCAGTATTTTTTTTAACAACCTTGAATGAGGAACATGACTGGAAAAAATTGTCTTTTATTTGAAAGACACAAAATACAAAACAATGCTGTGCGTTTGCCCTATTGTTACAGTTTGTAAAGCTTTATAACTATTTAAGTTTTAAAGAGAAAGCCAGGCCAACCATTTTCCACAAACTGAACTAAAAGTAAATGTCAGGTTTGCATTATGCATCTTCAGTTTCATACAAGTACAAATATTTAGCCACAAACTGAATAGTTTCTCTCATGTATGATTTGACTTTTTTCTTTTCCAGAAATTTAACAACTAAAATTAAATAAATAAATAAATAAATAAAAGTAAATAAATAAACTATGAAAAGTCCCAGACTCCAAATGCAACATGACTGTTATTTATCTTCTGCCAGAGCTCAGAGCTTCACCTGCTCCAGCCTGAGGCCGTAAGGTGAACCCCGGTATCGTTTCATCCTCACACCTTTGGGGACGACACAATCTTTACATCATAAAAAAGATTGATTCATGCTCACCTTAGAAGTAAAAGTTTGGAGCTCAAAACCCTGCAAGAGTCCCGTGATCGGGGCCGTAAAACGGTCCTAGTTTCTTCTGAGCGGAGTCAGATTTTGGTCCGCGGGTCGAGGTCGTCACGTGATCCCGCTGCACCAATAGGATGTTACTAGTAAACACAATATATTAATATTAATAACCCAATATCAGATACAGTTTGTCACCTCCACGACACGTATCGGGATGTTTTTGTATCGCCAAATTTTGTGGTCTCAACATTTCAACATTAATCTCGACATTTCGACTTTTTTCTCGATATTTCAAGTTTTTTCTCGATATTTCGAGTTTTTTCTCGAAATGGTCCTTCAACATTAATCTCGACATTTCGACTTTCTCTCAACATTTCGACTTTCTCTCAACATTTCGACTTTCTCTCAACATTTCGACTTTCTCTCGACCTTTCGACTTTTTTCTCGATATTTCGACTTTTTTCTCAACATTTCGACTTTTTTCTCAAAATTGTACTTTAACATTAATCTCGACATTTTGATGTCGAATTGATTTTTTTCTCGAAATTTCGACTTTTTTCCAGACATTTCGACTTTTTTCCAGACATTTCGACTTTTTTCCAGACATTTCGACTTTTTCTCAACATTTCGACTTTTTTCTTTTCCAGAAATTGAACAACTAAAATTAAATAAATAAATAAATAAAAGTAAATAAATAAACTATAAAAAGTCCTTTCAGTAAGGTTTTGGTCTGTGGGTCGAGGCGCACTCGTCACGTGATCCCGCTGCACCAATAGGATGTTACTATTAAACACAATAGATTAATATTAATAACCCAATATCAGCTACAGTTTGTCACCTCCACGACACGTATCGTGACGTTTTTGTATCGCGGAATTTAGTGGCAACAATATATTGTTACACCCCTAACATTTTCACCCACCGTGTCTTTCAGGCTCCAGCTCTGGTTTATCTGAGACGTGTGAGAGGGTGTGTTGAACACATCCCAGCAGCCGTGCGTCATGTCCTCCGACCTGCTGGTGGATCTGGGCGAAGACCCTACGGCCGCACAGATCGGACAGCTGAAACTGGCCACCATCGAGGACCAGCAGTGGCCCGCCGACGAGTCCACGCTCAGCAAGTCGGGTGAGAGGGGTTAACGTGCACACAGATACTGCTCTCAGCGTTGTGTGATAGTCGTGTTGAATGATGAATGAATGAAGTTTATTCAGTCATGATAACACAAAACACAACACCAAAAAAAACATTGTGCACAGCATTAACATTTCATACAAAACCAAAATTGTGTTGAACAATGACTGAAAAGGCATAGGCTGAAGCAAACTAGGCCTGTGTTGAAAAAATCGATTTTCTGATTCTAAATCGATTCTCATATTAATTCCTAAAAATCGATTTGTATGTCTAAAGATCGATTTTTTTTTTTTAATTTTTATTTATTTATTTTTTTTTATTAATTTTTTTTTTTCCATCATTACATTTTTGCCTGGTGAACTTTAATCCCAGTAGTTTTGAAAACTCCTGAACTAAATTAACTTTTCTTTAGAGAAAATGCTGGACATTTCAGCTTAAATTTCTAAATGTTATATTAGTTCAATGAAGTTCATATTATCTATATTTACTATAGCTTGTTTGGTTTCTCTGTTATCGGACACGGTTTGTCATGAAATACCTGAAAAATGCCGGTGCTTCATGTCCAGCTGTTTGTCTGGTGACAGAATAAATCAGACAAGCTAAAATAACTTGTTTACTGCTTGAGCTGTTGCAATTTCTTTCTTTTTTTGCACTTTAAAAGGATATTGAAATGCCTATTTGAGTTATTTATTTATTAGTTATTTCACAATAATTATTGTGAAATTATTATTTCAATAGTTATTTTACAGACATATAATCCAGGCAACACTAACCCAAATCAATATCGGATCGGATCGGATCAAATGGTGATAATCGATTCTGAATCTTAAGAATCGGAATCGAATCGATTCTTGACATTTGAATCGATACCCAGCTCTAAAGCAAACTGCTTATAAAAGCTTATCCTATATTACCAACTTTCTTTTTGTGGCTACCGACCTCCAGAAAACCAAAAAGAGAATAGAAAAGCAAAGAAACAACAGAAAACCAAAGAAACAACAGAAAAGCAAAGAAACAACAGAAAAGCAAAGAAACTAACAGATAGTCAATCACACTTATAACTTCAAAAATAGCTTTACAAACTATTTTCTTAAAAACCAAAAGAGAATCACATGTTTTTAAATGTATTCATTCCAGAATTTAACTCCAGTAATGGAGACACGTCTCCTTTTCATACCTTTTTTAGCTTTTTGTACAGTGAAATGTCAGACACCTCTAAGATTATAATGAGTTTCCTGAATTCAAAAGAACCTCTGTATTGAGTCAGGGAGCATTTTTGATTTTGCTCTGAACATAATTTGCATGATTTTATAATAAAACAAATCATAAAATTTAATAACATGAGAATTTAGAAAAAGTGGCTCTGATAATTTTTTTTTGTTTTTTGTATTTATCTGTTTTATTTTAATTTTTTCTGTTTGTTTTCACATATTCCTAACTAAATTATAATCTTTCTTCCTTCTATCTTTCATTGGATTTAGAATTGAGCTGATGTAATTTCCTAAAGGGTTGCTCTTTCTGTTAATGTGATGTTGATCCTTGCTGTTTGTCTTGATGAAAAATGATAATAAAACTATGAATCTCAAAAAAAGAAAAAGTGTCTCTGTGTGAGCGAAGTAATCAGCCTTATTGATGATACGTATGGCTCGTTTTTGAAGTTGTATTATTGAATTTTAGGTGGTTTTAAAGGTGGATCCCCACAATTCCACACAGTAAGATAAATAGGGAACAATCAATGAGTAGTAGATCAAATGCAAGGCCTTGGAATTCAGTACATTTCTGGGTTTATACAGGATTGCGAGTGATTTTGAAATTTTCCCTTTAATGTATTCAATGTGTTGTTTCCATGTTAACTTTTCCATGTTAACCCCAATGAAATAAGTCTCAAAAACCCTTTCAATATCAACGTGTTTATCATCTGTGTGCACGTTTCAGCGACGGACGTGTCCCAGGGCTTCGACGCCGACTCCCCGCACCTCCCCTGGGATCACCCGTTCTACGACATCGCCAGGCATCAGATCATCGAAGTGGCGGGTCGGTTCTGCTGCCACGGTCCTGTCGGGCTGCTCCGTGTTCTGAGTAACGTTTCTTGTGAAAGTGAAGTGTGCTAATATGATATCGTTGTCCGTAGGCGATGATAACTTTGGCAGGAAGGTGATAGTTTTCAACGCGTGCAGGATGCCGCCGCACCACCAGCTCGACCATCACAAGCTGCTGATGTAAGTCGCCTCAAACATCGGGGTTTCCTTTCACCATGTGCTGTTGATCTGGGGATATTTAGCCGTAAGGCCAAGTCCACATTAACGCCGCTTTAAACTAGGGCTGCAATGATTCCTCAAGTACCTCGATTACAAAAAATGATGGAGGAATTTCCTCTGCCTCAAAGCCTCGTTTAAATAAAAAATACATTTAAATTTCACGTTTTGCACGGATTCTTTTTAGTGTGACACAACGTGCTACATGCATGTGTCCCTTATAAAGCAGAAGGAGACCGGGACTAACAACAGTCTGACAGCAACAATGAGAAAATGAGGCAAAGCGAAAGAAATAAGCGGAAGAGAAAGAAGGTGTGGGATTATTTCAAATTAAAAATAAATATATAATTTTATAAATATTTATATTTTAATAAATAAAAATGTTATTTATATATAAAGATAATTAAAAAGGCCCCCGTACCACATGGTGTAAGACTCTTCTTCCGAGTCCCAGTTTTTTTTTTGATACTTAGAAAAAAAAATATATATATATTTTTTTTTTAAATCTTTCAGGAAATGTTAATTTTGAAATAATTTCATTTATTTTTATTGGAAAATTTTTACAGTTTACTAGTTTGCATAATATGTAAATAAATGTCAATTATTCTCATAAAAGAAACAAATTGGTTGTTTTTGATAAAGTAATCCGTCTTGTTTTCTATTGTATATTTATAATTGGGCTTTAATAAAGCAAAAGTAAGTTTTATCCGATTAATCGATGGAAATTCCATGCAGGAGTATGTCTTTATGCATCGCTTCCCTTCATGACAATCTAAATGTCCCCAGTGTGGGATGTTTGAGTAGCTTTGACAACAAAACGCTCCAAACTATCAATCAATGAATGAATGGTCTTCTGAGAAATATGTGTCATGAGTTCACCCCGGGGTCAGCAGTCCTGCACTCCTCCACGTCTCTGTTAGAGTCCAGAACATCAGATTATGATTTGCAAATAGTGTTGTTTTTGGCAGACAGATAAGATGTGACAATAATCAATAATCCAGCAGCAGGAGCTGCAGAGCCCCCTGCTGGAGGGGGGTGGTGTTTCTGTCAGCCTGTTTCAATTTTAGTTTTAGTCTAGTCTTTGAGTCAAGCTATCATTTTAGTTTTTATTAGTTTTAGTCACGTTCATTCTCCTTTTAGTCGTGTCAAGTTTCAGTCGACTAAAAGTCTGAGCATTTTAGTCAAATTTTAGTCAGAATTGTCCAGGACCATTTTAGTCAAAGATTGTATTTAGCCAAACCCATTTTACAATTCAAACAAAGTTATCTTATTATTATATTATTGTTACCTCAAGAATACAATCATTCCAGATACAGAAGACTCTGATTTGAGTTTAGAACAGATTACATTTTCTCCCCATCTTTTTCTTTTTCCACGACACATTGGGTTTTCTTTTCCACGTCTATGTAGGAAAGTGGATCCAAAGATGGATCTTCTTCTTCTCCAGCCCCAGAGCAGATCCCCACGTTTCTCTATGTAACTTTGTTTTTAATGGACGTTAACTAGAGCTCTGCGTTAACGTGACGTCAATCAGGAGTAGAACTAAACTAGAGGAAACTACTGAAAACATGGACATTAAACCAGAGAAACTACTGAAAACATGGACATTAAACCAGAGAAACTACTGAAAACATGGACATTAAACCAGAGAAACTACTGAAAACATGGACATTAAACCAGAGAAACTACTGAAAACATGGACATTAAACCAGAGAAACTACTGAAAACATGGACATTAAACCAGAGAAACTACTGAAAACATGGACATTAAACCAGAGAAACTACTGAAAACATGGACATTAAACCAGAGAAACTACTGAAAACATGGACAATAAACCAGAGAAACTACTGAAAACATGGACAATAAACCAGAGAAACTACTGAAAACATGGATATTAAGGATCTTTGGTAGAACATTTCGAAAATGAAGACACATTTGAGTTTTTATTTTGTAATCTATATTTTAGTCTCGTTTTTATTCATCGACGATATTGCATTATATATTTAATTATCGTTATCGTCACATGACCATAATTTACGTTGGGTCTCGTCTCGTTTTCCTCAGGTGATAAAGGTTCGTTGACGACGATATTTAGTCATGATTTTCATTGACGAAAGCAACTTTTCAACTTTACGAAAGCTCCTTCTCTCCAAAAAGACCTGCATCCAAACACGTCCCAGACATATGCACCAGCGATCTTTGGACAGTTGACGCCAAACATAGTGAAACAGCTGAGGGAACCTGTGCAGCACGGCGGTGGAGGGATCATGGTTTTCATGGTGTTGCCTTTGCATGAAATTAGCCAGAAAGAAAGAAAGAAAGAAAGAAAGAAAGAAAGAAAGAAAGAAAGAAAGAAAGAAAGAAAGAAAGAAAGAAAGAAAGAAAGAAAGAAAGAAAGAAAGAAAGAAAGAAAGAAAGAAAGAAAGAAAGAAATGAGCCTAAAAGAAAGAGAGAGAAAGAAAGAAAGAAAGAAATGAGCCTGAAAGAAAGAGAGAGAAAGAAAGAAAGAAAGAAATGAGCCTGAAAGAAAGAGAGAAAGAAAGAAAGAAAGAAATGAGCAAGAAAGAAAGAAAGAAAGAAAGAAAGAAAGAAATGAGCCTGAAAGAAAGAGAGAGAAAGAAAGAGAGAGAGAGAAAGAAAGAAAGAAAGAAAGAAAGAAAGAAAGAAAGAAAGAAAGAAATAAATGAGCCTGAAAGAAAGAAGGATAAATTCCCGTTGATACGTGTTTGTGTAACAAACATGGAGGATCTGAGTCATTCCAGTTTTGCAGTACAGGTGTAACTCATTTAATTGGTTTTTATTAATTCAATGTAATTGGTGTAGTTTAGTAGCATTTAGTATCTTTTAGAGCAGTGTTTTGGCTCCAAAGACTGAATGTGGTGATAGATTTATAGTTACAAAGGTGGAGATGAATTGGTATTTTTTTTATCGTCATTTTTATCGTTATCGGGATAAATGCCAGAAATTATCGTGATACATTTTTTAGTCCATACCGCCCATCCCTACCTGGGAACCATAAAATCCTCAGAATATCAGAACATTATAAAGTCAAGTGTGAAGCCATCTGACTAATAGCTGAACGCTCCAGATCTGTCTGGGTCCAGATCCCAACCGGACCAGAACACGGTGGTAAGAGGGCTGTGCATGAGTCCAGAACTGAACTACGACTGTAAAGAAACAAGCAGAAGTTAATCACCCCCCCCCTCCTGAAGTTCCTCCAACAAAACCAGAAACTGATGACTTTTACTGAGAATGTTACTAAACCTTATTACTGCAAAGTGTGGTTTTCCTGACTGCTGAGTCACGGTGTGGTTCCGAGTACTTCTGCATTTCTATGTTGTTCTGCTTGAGTTCTGCTGCTGCTCTGACGGGTTTGTCTCCCCCCCAGGTATCTGAAAGGGACTCTGGACCAGTACGTGGAGAGCGACTACACTCTCATCTACTTCCATCACGGGCTGACCAGCGAGAACAAACCCTCCCTCAGCTGGCTGCGGGACGCCTACAGGGAGTTCGACAGGAAGTGAGTCCAGGGTTGTTGGTGGTACCAGACGATAATGACCCACTAGTGGACCCAGTCCCTCAGATCCATCACCCGCCCTTAAAGCCCCTGGAGTGTTGACTCAGCCCGCCCCAACACCCCGGACCAGGGGCCGGATTCACCAATATGTTCTTAAGAACAATCTTAAGAAATGTCTTAAGATCTAAAATTAAGAAGTTCTTAAGTGCAATTCCTCAATATTTTCTTAAGAACTGTCATTTACTACAAATTTCTTATTTGTATTCTTATTTTTCCTACTTAAGAACTTCTTAAAATATGTCATGCACGCGCCAACAAACAACATTTATAGGTAGTTTGGTCTGAACCGTCAGTCACTCACTAAACATGGAGAAGGAGAGAAAGAGATGCAGGAACTTTTCAAGGTTATGGTGGATGAGATTAATGTGTGAAAAAAAAAATAACTACCACGCTAACTAACATGCTAACAAACAGTTAACAGGCTCTTTGTGTAATTAATTACAAAGTATATCATCAAACTATGACCTACTAGTCTAAACTTGTCTAAAATGTGTTGAAAAAGGTGATATTAGAGGCTTATTATTATTATTATTATTATTATTATTATTATTACCTTTTCACAGAAGACATTTTAAGACAGGTCATGGTTGTTTTAAAGTTTAGAAAAAAGTTGAACAAATTTGAGAACTTTTATTTCAAGAATACCATTTATTCTTAAGTTTTTTCTTAAGAAGAAACTTAAGAAGAAAGTTGAGAAAACACTTAGAACTTTTTTGAGAATATGCCGACTTCTCTTTTTTCTTCTTAAGACTGAACCTAAGAAAAAAATAACACTTAAGAAGATTTTTTTTCTTAAGAATGTTTTGTGAATCCGGCCCCAGGTTCCCCTCTGAGACGCTGCTTCATCAAATCAATATCAGACGGAGGATGAGACGATGCCGACCCAAATACTGATATATATGTTGTAAAACCCGACACTGGTGGCACCAGTCCAGGCCGGAGAGGAGACTCAGTCCTGCAGAGACTTCTCCCCCCGAACAGCTTCATGGATCTCTGCTGCCACCGTGTGGCGGTGTTGTGTATGACAGCTCCCAGCTCAGACTGATAAGAGGGGGTTTCAGCTTGGGCCTGGTCCATTTAAGCCGAACATACACTGGCCACGGTTACATGATGTTTTTTCTATTCGGAATTAATTATTCTGAATTAATAATTCAGAATTAAACTATTTTCCTTCGAGTTTACATGGAAATAGTAATTCCGAATTGAGGTTTACATGGAAAACACGTTTGATGGTCTTTCTCCAATTCCTCTCCAGGTCTGGGGGTTGGGAAGGTTCTGATTGGATAGGGGACGGACCGGAAGTTAAACTACTGGAAGAAAAACAAACTTAGCCGCTACAACTTTGAAAAGCTCACAATTTTGATGTTTCCTGTTTCCATCTGTTCTTTTAATTATTTCCAGGTCCTCCAAGCTATTTATTAAATAAATGGTCTCTGCTCTTGACCAGCGTTTACTGCTGCTGCATCTTGAAACTTTGTTTGGAAAACCAGCCCAGCAGGAATATAAGATCATGGAGACAGACGGGCGAGGGAACGAGCAGAAAGAAAGACCGGGATTCATTTAAAGTGGAATGAGTGTTTACATGATCTGGAATTATTCTATTCAGATTTAAAATCAGAATAAACCAGTCACTTACTTCAAAATTAAGTTTAATTCGGAATGGCCATTTTTCATTCGGAATTAGGTGTTTACATGGTAATTATTACTCATTTAAATCGGATTTAATTTTAATTCTGAATTAAAGAGGAATTAAACTTCCCGTGTAAACGCACTCATTGTCGGCTCGTTTTGAACCGATTTTCCAGTCGTGCGACTATTTTTTTGGATCGGGTCAGATTTCGACCCAATCGTTGGCCTTGTGCAGTAAACGTGGGGTAACGACGAGAGATTAACACCTCACGACGAGCTCACGATCACGAATCGTGTGCTGGCAAGAAAATCCGACGTGTTTGAAATCCTGGTTGCTCCTCGTGAAGGAATCGCTCAGTAGAATCAGCTGCAACTCCACTGGCCTCATCCTTTAGCAGAGAGCATGCGCAAACTCTAATAATTATTTTTATTTAATTATTTGTAGTTTAAAGTGTTGCAAATTCACATTATAAATCATGTTTTAATAGCAGCAGCAAGAAAACCAACAATAATAATAATAGTAGTAGGGGAAAACTCAGTTGCAGTCAGTCTCTTTTCGGCACAACACCTGTTATTAATAGAGGCCCAGTTTTAATTTGAGGAAATACAGTAGGTTGATATTTAAGTAGTAGTTATTAGCTAGTAGTTACTGTCCTTTACTATGGCCAGTAATTTATAATTAAATGTAGCACAACAGGAAGTCTTCCTCCTTGTTTTAACTCACCGTGTGTGTTTGCAGGTACAAGAAGAACATCAAGGCGCTGTACATCGTCCACCCAACCATGTTCATCAAGACGCTGCTGATTCTCTTCAAACCCATTATCAGGTGCTTTTATATAAATATACTATATATATAATGCAGTATGCTGTGACTTTCATGACCGTGCAGAACACACGGCCCAAGGTGTTTAATTTTATACCTTGTCTGCTGTATTTAGAGTACTATTTAGAGTAAAATCCGGGCGTTGAAGAGACCAGCTGATCAGGAGTATTTAACACGTTTGGGTACAGATCCTCAGCTCAACATTACTTTTATCATCATTACGTTTGAAATAGCATCTTTGTTTCTTTTTCACCTCGTTAGGAAACCTAAATGTTCCATTTCCCAACTTTCCCGGAGTCTGTTGCAAGAAAAATGGGGGAATATTGACAGGCGATAAAATATCTTAATTTATTACTGTTCTGAAGGATATCAGGCGTTCGTAGGTTTCGGTTCAACGGTAGTCGCAAACATTCACATCAGTGCAGCGTGGGAACGTCCCGTCCTGGAACAATAACTGCTCCGTCCTCACGGGCGGCGTTATCAGCTTCACTGATAAGAAATACCAGATAAGACGTGGCAATAATCAATAATCCAGCAGCAGGGGCTGCAGAGCCCCCTGCTGGAGGGTGGGGGTGTTTCTGTCAGACTGTTTCAGTTTTAGTTTTAGTCTTAGTCGAGTTTCAGTCGACTAAAAGTCTGAGCATTTTATTCTTATTTTAGTCAGAATTGTCCATTTTAGTCTAGTTTTAGTCAAAGATTGTATTTCGCCAAACCCATTTTACAATTCAAACAAGGTTATCTTATTATTATATTACTGTTACCGTATAGACTCAAGAATACATTCATTCCAGATACAGAAGACTCTCATTTGAGTTTACAACATATTTATTTTTCCACATTTCTCCCCGTCTTTTTCTTTTTCCACGACACAATTGGTTTTCTTTTCCATGTCTATGTAGGAAAGTGTATCCAAAGATGGTTCTTCTTCTTCTTCTCCCCCCCCAGAGCAGATCCCTGCGTTTCTCTATGTAACTTTGTTTTTAATTAACGTTAACTAGAGCTCTGCGTTAACGGCATCAGCCTCTAACTCTGCAGCTGCATCTTCTGGATCTGATTCCTGCTGCAGCAACTGGGATTGAGGACTAACGTCACCCAGAACTAAACCAGAGGAAACTTTAAAAAAATAAATGCTACCTAAAACTACTTACTACTACTTAGTAAATGAAGAAACTACTTAAAAAATGGACATTAAGGATCTTTGTTGGAACATTTCGTCTCGTTTTCTCGACAGTTTCTCTACACATTTTAGCAAAGTTTTTATTTTGTAATCTACATTTTAGTCTCATTTTTATTCGTCTACGATATTACATTATATATTTAATTATCGTTATCATCACCTGACCATTATTTTCATTGCGTCTCGTTTCGTTTTCCTCAGGTGATGAGGGTTCTTGACGCCAATATTTAGTCATAATTTTCATTGACGAAAGCAACTTTACTGGAGGACGCGCTGCTCCCACCTCCATTCACCTGCCACCTTCTCTCACGTCTCATTTCGTCATGAAGTTTCTGGAACATGTTACAGTTGCGATGTAGATGATGTTTAACATGAAGAAGAAACACGAGTAAACGATGCGTGGTGAATGACTGAAACTTACTACGTTTACATGCAGTCAAAATTTGGGTTATTGCTAATATTCTGGTTACTGAAACATTGGGAATATTCCGTTTACATGGTGATTAATCATTTGGGATATCTGGATCAAACCAGCGACGCACGGAGAACATCATGACGCAATTCCCGTCATTTCAGCTTCTTCTTCCTGTATCCAAATTCAAAACAAATGCTGCTTCAGCAACTTTTAGTAAATCTTCTATCCCGGTACTTTCTACCGTCTACAAATGCAGAAATGTTCATATCCTTCATTACATTTATGAAGTGATTAGTCTCCTCCTGGTCTTGTTTCTCCGTGTTTATAAGAACTTCCTGGACTCAAAAGACCAGGATTCCTTGTGAACAGAACATGTGCAGAAAACAAATTCCTGTTCCGTTTGATGGGGATATTCCGTTTGGCGTTTACATGACCCAATATTCAGTTAGAAAAGGAGTAACCCAGGGATCATATTCAGGTTTTAAAAACCCGAACATGAACAAATTCCGGTTATTCAAAGGGGTTATTGGTGTTTACATGGCCGTGCAAATTCGGGTTATTGCCAATATTCGGGTTTTAAAAGGGTTATTGATGCATGGAAACACAGTCACTGACTTGTGTCTGTTCTCCAGCTTCAAGTTTGGCAGGAAGATCAACTACGTGAGCTACCTGAGCGAGCTGGAGGACGTGGTGAAGTGTGACCAGCTGGTGATTCCCGCCCGCGTCCGAGAGTAAGAGCCGCTCACCTTTCTGTGACGCATGAATGCACTGGTTCTCCCGGAGCTGACGGTTCCATGTCCTCCCTCAGGTACGACAACAAGCTGAGGGCGTCCCTGAAACCGGCGGCCCAGCCGCCCATGTCCCCGCCCCGGAGCCCCCCCCTCCCCAGCCAGGTGTTCGGGCTGCCGCTGCCGCTGTGAGTGAAGAGTGACCGTCACGCCGTCACCAGAGGTTTGACTAGGACCAAAACGCCAACGCTCACCTGTGTTTGTCTGTTCCAGACTGAGAGAGAGGAGCCCAGACGGGGATCCAGTTCCCGTGGTGATGAGGGACACGATCGGCTTCCTGTCGGAGCAAGGTAACGCTCCGGAGCCCGTCTAAATATTGTAGTAATCGAGTATTGTACTGAAAATTCCATTGAGTAATCGGTAGGAATGGGAGATATTTTACCATTCACGATAAACCGTCAAAAAAATTCCCCACGGTAAGAAATTGTAAGGAAGGAAGGAAGGGAGAAAAGAAGGAAGGGAAGAAGGAAAGGGGAGAAGGAAGGGAGAAAAGAGGAAGGAAGGAAGGGAAAAAAGAAGGAAGGAAGGGAAAAAGGAAGGAAGGAAGGAAGGGAGAAGAGAAGGAAGGAAGGGAGGGAGAAAAAAAGGAAGGGAAGAAGGAAGGAGAGAGCAGGAGGAAAGAAGGAAGGAAAGGGGAGAAGGAAGGGAGAAAACAAGGAAAGGAGGAAGGAAGGAAGGAAGGAAGGAAAGAAGGAAGGAAGGGAGGGAGGGAGAGAGAAGGAAGGAAGGAAGGAAGGAAGGAAGGAAGGAAGGAAGGAAGGAAGGAAGGAAGGAAGGAAGGAAGGAAGGAAGGAAGGGAGAAAAGAGGAAGGGAGGAAGGAAGGAAGGGAAAAAGGAAGGAAGGAAAGGGGAGAAGGAAGGGAGAAAACAAGGAAAGGAGGGAGGAAGGAAGGAAGGGAGAAAACAAGGAAAGGAGGAAGGAAGGGAGGGAGGGAGGGAGAAAAGAAGGAAGGGAGGGAGAAAAGAGGAAGGAAGGAAGGAAGGAAGGTAGGAAGGAAGGAAGGTGTGTACTGATTTTCGTGCATGTACGTCAAACCGTATTGTGGGGCTTGAGGCACAAAGTTTTCTAGGGGGCGCTGTTGAGCCATTAGGCCACGCCCAATAATGTAAACCATTAAATATCACATTTTTCACCAGGCCTGGCTTGGTGCAAAATTTGGTGACTTTTGGGGCACGTTTAGGGGGAAAAAAGGCCCTCCTTTCGTCGGAAAAATAAAAAAAAAAACAAGGAAAAAATGTTTTTCCTACAGATACAATAGTACAATGTACATAAGATGTTAGATGTTTGGACATCACTAAGACTAAATTATATAATCCAGTATGTTCATGGCTGTGCATTTAAAAACCCTGAACTTACACCAGTCGACCAAATTCACTGCCTTCACTCAAAAAACTAAGGATCTTACCAAGAAATGTTCTTATTTCTAACCTAAAAATGCCATTACACCTGATAACACACATCACTTAAAAGGTTAGGTGTTTTTCCCACGTGTTTCAATTGAACTTTCATTTGTGTCAAGCAAAGTTTAAGTTCTAGTTAAGTTTTAAGTTAAAGTCTTGATGAGATTTTGAGTTTTGACAGTGTCCAAATACAATTCTGAGCCCTGCTGTATTGGAGCTCATTAGGCTCCAGTGCTGCTTGTTTTATCCATCAATGACTACAGAGCTAAAACTGAAAACTACCCAGTTAGCTTTATTACGTTTTTTTATTTTTCACCCTCATCTCTCTACAGCTCTGTGTTTTTACAACTTAAATGCGTTAGCCGCATCGACAGTCGTAATAATTAACAGAAACCTAGCCTTCCACAGGGCTAACGTTCTGTTATCAAGGTACCGTAAGGTTAATCTCATTAATTAGCGCTACATTAACTTAATTTTCCCGTGTCTGGGTGACGGTCCTCCGCTCTGGGAGTAAACAGGGTGTTGGTGGAGAAGCTGCAGCGTTGAGGACGGACTGTTGTGTATCAGCTCTGTCTTACAGTGAAACATGCAACAGTGTCGCCTTGGTTCCAGCTGGAAATGACCCACACTTTTGACATTTTCTGCCCTTTCTTTTAGTTAAAACCAAACATATCCACCGTCTCTTTCTTCTTCCTCTACGTGCGTGGCGTCAGCGCGTTGTGACGCATTAAACGTAGTCCGGGTGAAATACGATGCTTTGAGCTGCAAAATTAAACGATTCATCAACGCAGAAAAAAAGGCCTCGACAATTTTTTGTAATCGAAATACTCGAATTATTCGAGGAATCGTTTCAGTCCTACTTGTGTGACATCACACTATGGGCTCAAATTAAAGCCATAAATATTTTGTATCTGTAAATAAACTTTGTACTTGTAGAAATATTTTGTGCGTGTGCAAAAAATATTTGTACTTGCAAAAAATATTTGTACTTGTAGAAATATTTGTACTTGTAGAAATATTTTGTGCGTGTGCAAAAAATATTTGTACTTGCAAAAAATATTTGTACTTGTAGAAATATTTGTACTTGTAGAAATATTTTGTGCGTGTGCAAAAAATATTTGTACTTGCAAAAAATATTTGTACTTGTAGAAATATTTGTACTTGTAGAAATATTTTGTGCGTGTGCAAAAAATATTTGTACTTGCAAAAAATATTTGTACATGCAAAAAATATTTGTACATGCAAAAAATATTTATACTTGCAAAAAATATTTGTACTTGTACAAAATATTTTGTGCATGTGCAAAAAATATTTGTACTTGTAAAAAATATTTGTACTTGTAGACAAACTTTTTTTACAACTACGAATTATAATATAATTCGTAGTTGTAAAAAAAGTTTGTAGCTTTTGTAAAAAATGTTTTTAGCTTTGTATATCCAATGTTGCACACAGACAAATTAATTCCACAGCTACAAAAATGTTTTGCACACGCACAAAATATTTCTACAAGTACAAAGTATATTGTGTGTGTCGGCAGGTCTGGAGATGGAGGGGATCTTCAGGCGGTCGGCCAACGTGACCCTGGTGAAGGAGGTGCAGCAGCGCTACAACTCAGGTACGAGCCAGGTGGGGGAAGAGGAGGGAGCTGATGCTCCCACTCAGTCAAAGGATAGAGTTTAAAATCTTCCTGCTGGTCTACAAAGACCTGAATGGTCTTGGACCAGAATACATGTTTGATCTGTTAGTTCCTATGAAGCTATGAAAAAAAGGTCAAACATTTTTTTTAAAACTCCAGGAGCCACTAGGGCGGCGCTAAAGAGCTGCGGGTTGCCGACCCCCGTTCTATACAGATAAAGTTTCCTTGTGCGTCTCAGGCGGGCTGGTGAACTTCAGCGACATGGAGGACGTCCACCTGGCCGCCGTCATCCTGAAGACCTTCCTGCGGGAGCTGCCGGAGCCGCTGCTCACCTACCAGCTGTACAACGACGTGGTCAACTTCGCCTGTGAGTGTGTGTGTGTGTGTGTGAGTGTGTGTGTGGCTCTGCCTGACCTCTGTGACCTGTGACCTCTGACCGGTGCTTGTTTCCTCCCCAGCCGTGTCCAGTGACAGCCAGGTGGAGGCGCTGAAGGTTCTGGTGGAGTCGCTGCCGGAGGAAAACTACCAGTCTCTGCGGTACCTGGTCACCTTCCTGGCACAGGTGAGGGTGGTCTCTGCTCTTACTGCGTGCTGCCATCTTGAAACTTTGGCTGCGTCCGAAATTCCATACTTCCACCCTAATGAGTAGCAAAATGAGTATGCAAGATTTTTTAGTGCGTCTGAAACATTAGAATGTACTCAATAGTAGCTCTATCCATACTCATTCTGGAGAAATGTATTAGTGTGGATTGATGGACACTAGCTGAGCAGAAACTTCCCACAATGCAATGCAGCAGTGTTTGGTTGCTAAGTGATACATATATGTCATAAGTATAATAATATTATTATATAATATTAATATAATATTAGTATATAATAATATTATATAATGTCATCTTGTTTGGGCCAGAATAAACGGGAAACAGCGGAGCGGTTTCTGCTGCTGCTGCTGTTACCATGGTAACAGCTGCTACTGCTGCTGTGACACGTCACTTCCTCCCTACGGCAGGAAGTGACGTGTGCGCTCTTAATAGTACATCCCAATTAATGCACAGTGCACACTACTGATATTTACTCAAAAGTGTGTCAAACTTAAGTATACTTTTTAGTATATACTTTTTAGTACGGGATTTCGGACGCACCATTTGTTTGGAAAACCAGCCCAGCGCGGAATATAAGCGTCATGGAGACAGACGGGCGACGGAACGAGCAGAAAGAAAGACCGGAATTAATTTAAAGCAGAATGAGGCCACGTTTCCACATAGCCGGGTATTTACAAAAACGGATATTTCCCCCTCTACGTTTTGAAAAATTCCCTCATTTAGACGAACCTGCATAAATACGCTGTTAAGGTGCTATGAGCATCCAAACCTGCAGGGGGCAGTGTAACGAGAAGATAAAGTCATGCTAGCCAATCAGAATCCTGGAAAAAAACATCAACAAATGACACGTGTGAAGCCTGAATAATATGGTTCAGCGTTAAATCGACGGCGTAGCCTACGTACGTACGGTGTGCGTCGCCGCGTAGCCTACGCCGTAGCTCTGCGTTGGTGTAACGCGGAACCATAAATCAGCCTGGACTGCCAGTTACTTCCAAGACGGAATGAGAGTCTTTGGTTTGGAGTGACAGAGAAGTGGAGTTACTTTTAATTGTGACTTTAGAATATAAAACAGGTAAAATACAAGAAAATATTGACGGTTACAAACTAATTGTAAACACAGGTCGCACACATGACGCTGGTGACGTTTCTGTAGCATAATGTGACGTTCTGAAGCCTAAATCTCCGTTTCCCTCCGTTTACAAGCAAACGTGAAGACGGAGTTGTAGCAAATCTCCACTTTGGCCGGAGTTTTCAGAAATGATCATTTTTGGAGACTTTGAGCTTCGTTTTCGTGTAAACGAACGAACAAAACGCATGAAAACACCACAGTTTTTGCTCCGTGGAAACAGGGCCTTAGTGAATACATGATCGCGGAATTATTCTATTTGGATTTACGGTAAATCTTAATAAACCAGCCACTTACTTCGGAATTAAGTTTAATTCGGAATGGCCATTTTCATTAAGAATTAGGTGTTTTACATGGTAATTTTTACTCATTTTAAATCAGATTTAATTTTTAGTTCTGACTTAATTCTGAATGAAACTCCCCCTGTAACCTGATTCCTCGGTGGTTCCAGGTGTCGGCCAACAGCGAGGTGAACAAGATGACCAACAGCAACCTGGCCGTGGTGTTCGGGCCCAACCTGCTGTGGGGGCGGGACAACGCCATGTCGCTCAGCGCCATCGGACCCATCAACAACTTCACCAGAACCCTGCTGGACCAGCAGCACCTGGTCTTCGTCTGAGCCCCGACCGTCTCTCCCTACCCCCCCATCACCGCTCAAACCCCAGCAGCTGCTGACCAATCAGGACGAACCTGGACCAGTCACATCCTGTCCCTTCAGTGGGGGGGCGGCCCTTCCTCCCCCATGGTCATGTGACCCCCAGCATGTGGAAACATTCCTTAGACCCTTCAGCAGAACCACTGGGTCGGTACCCCAGAGGTGTTTTGCTGATTTAACCCCAAACTATTAGTATTAATGTTCTCTCTGCAGCCAAACTCTGCAAAAACTCCAAATCTTAACAAGAATATTTGTCTGATTTCTAGTTAAAATATCTCATTTTTAGTAAAAGAAAATCTCATTACACTTAAAACAAGACTTATCACTGGAAAAAACAACAATTTTCACCTGATTCAAGTAGATTTTCACTTAAAATAAGAAAAAAATACGATTTTTCTACTTATTTCAAGTGAAAATTTACTTGAAACAGGTGAAAATTGTCAAATGACAAATAATACGTTATTTTTCTGGTAATTACTCTTGTTTTATTGTCTTGTCTTATTTCTAGTTAAAATGTCTAATTTTTAGTCCAAAAATCTCATTACACTTAAAACAAGAGTAATTACCAGAAAAATAACGTATTATTTGTTATTTGACAATTTTCACCTGTTTCAAGTAAATTTTCACTTGAAATAAGTAGAAAATCTGCCAGTGGGACAAGATTTATCTTCTCATTACAAGCAAAATAATCTTGTTCCACTGGCAGATTTTTCTACTTATTTTAAGTGAAAATCTACTTGAAACAGGTGAAAATTGTCAAATAACAAGTTTTTTTTTTTTTGTTTTAAGTATAATGAGATTTTTTTGACTAAAAATGTGACATTTTAACTAGAAATAAGTCAAATATTCCTGGTAAGATTTTGAGTTTTTGCAGTGAACTTCTCATTTTCCTCAACTTGTCCCCGAATCAAAACGTTGCTGGGAGGAAGATTCTAAACATCCTCTCTCTCTCTGATGCTGAGCTTTGGGACATGGACAGCTGTTGCCGTGGTTACCCCAGCCTCTCTCCTGTACAGATTTGTACGGGACCTCGGTACTAAACCGTGTGGACAATCGCTGACGTGCTGTAACTGGAGGAGGGTGAAGGGAGAGCCGGACCCGGACTGATGCCGGCGTGACGTTTCTCTGAGATTATTCCCCCCCCTGACCCCTGACCTCTGACCCCGGGACCGTCACGTAAACAAGTCTTAACCTTTAGTTCTGGAGGGATCACCTCGCTGCTGGGGGCTCGCCACACCTCCCATCCTGTTGCCATGGTGACGGCTCGTTTCCTGAGGAAGGTCCAGTCGGCAGCCGCGTCACATGTGTAGCACTTACTCCAGATGTTGCTGAATTTTGAAGCTCCCCCCCTCCTCCTCCCCGTCTTCCCGGATGATGTCAGTAAAGGTTCTCATCTTCGCTTTTTGGGTACTTAGGATGTGTTAGTCCCCCCCCCCCCCCCCCTCCATGGGGTACACGCCGAGCATTCTGGGGGTTCAGGGAGCAGCACGGGTCACGTTGCTCCTTGTCATTACCCGATTTGAGTCACACATGTGCAGTCGCGTCCAACATCGTCGGCCATCTTGGAAAGCAACATACAGCAACACCACTTGGACAAACTACAGTTACGTCACCAGACTTGATAGACAAGATCTAAACACACACTTGTTTTGATACACACTACTCACAATAAGTTAGGGATATTATTATTATTTACATGATGCTTTTCCTATTTGGTCTGAATTTTAATTAAATAAGTAAAAGTTCCCTTTGATATTACTAATGATGAATGAGAAGAAACACCTTTTCATTAGTTTAATATTACCCCAAAAATGTATACAATAAAAATAGTCTCTCACAATATCCCTAACTTATTGTGAGTAGTGTGTGTGTGTGCGTGTGTGTGTGTGTGTGTGTGTATATATATATATATATATATATATATATATATATAGGAGAAATATATATATATATATATAGGAGAAATCTATATATATATATATATATATATATATATATATATATATATATATATATATATATATATAGGAGAAATATATATATATATATATATATATATATATATATAGGAGAAATCTATATATATATATATATATATATATATATATATATATATATATATAGGAGAAATATATATATATATATATATATATAGGAGAAATATATATATATATATATATATATATATATATAGGAAAATATATATATATATATATATATATATATATATATATATATATATATACACGCACGCACACACACACTACTCACAATAAGTTAGGGATGTTGTGAGAGACTATTTTTATTGTATACATTTTTGGGGTAATATTAAACTAATGAAAACTTTTACTTATTTAATTAAAATTCAGACCAAATAGGAAAAGCAATCATGTAAATAATAATATCCCTAACTTATTGTGAGTGGTGTATATCAAAACAAGTGTGTGTTTAGATCTTGTCTGGCGACGTAACTGTAGTTTGTCCAAGTGGTGTTGCTTTCCAAGATGGCCGACGATGTTGGACGCGACTGCACATGTGTGACTCAAATCGGGTAATGACACTCCTCTTCAGCTGCCGCTGGAGCTGGTGTTCGGTCACCGGGCGTCTGCAGGGTCGAGTCCCAACAAGCAACGCACTTATCAGAGTGGGAGATGGAGGCCTCCGGAGAACCTGCAGTCATGTGACCCGCTTGTGCCCGCTGGCATAAAGGAGTTCCTGTCATGGTTCAGATCCTAAAGGGCCGGCGTTATTCCCCCGCGGCGCCGACCCCGGGGGTCGACACGCACAGGAAGTCCGGCCACAAGAATCTTCTCTCTGTTCTGACCAAAGTCGCTAATTGAAGGATTTGAACCCCGACCTGACGACGTCAGAGCAGCTAAAGCCCCTGAAAGTTTTTATTTTTTGAGGATTAAAGTTCCCCAGAGACTTTCCTGTCATCTCTTCTTCTTCTCTTCTCCCGTAGTCGGCGTGACCTCGTCGTGACCCCCCCGTCCCGTTTCCATGGTGATGGACATGCTGTCGTTGTGTACCTGGTGTGTAGGTGTGTGTAAATGTGTGTAAATGTGTGTAAATGCCAATCATCCGCCCGGCACACACACGTGTGTGTCTGCGGCGTTAACTATAGACATGAAGTTATTTTCTAATTGGTGGGTGATTATTATGGGGTGTAAACGTTGTTCCACGTGGTGGTTGTTGTTGTTTTTAATGAATATTATTTGATCCGACTCTGATGTGAAGAGTTGGACAGTTTTATCAGACTTAAAAAAATCAAGTAAAAGAATAAAACAGTTTGTTTCTGTATCGAAGACAACAGCAATATGTGTGTGTGAGAGTGTGTGTGTGTGTGTGTGTGCATGCTGTGCCTTATCTGTAGCCCCGAGTGATCATGTCCAAGTGCCAGTGTGTCCGTAGATTAGCTTTAAATACTAGCGAGCCTTGGTCGGGTTGGGGGTTCGAGTCCCGGACCGGCCCAGGACCTCGATCTCTGTCAGATTCAACACTAAGTTCTGCTCCAACTACGAGGCCGCGGGCGTTTCCCCCTCGTTCACTTTCATTTGCTTCAGTTTACGATGTTTTTACTTCACGTTCCGTAGAAAAGTGTATTTTTATTTTAACTTACAATCTGGATAAACTTCTTTTTTCTTCTTTTTCTGCCAATAAAGTCGATCTCTGATCCGAGTGAAGTGCGATTCGTCCGTATCTAGTTCTGGTCCGGGTTCTGGGATCAGTTCCAGCCCCGGTGATCTCTGTACTGTAACCGTTGTCATGGTGACGGGAGGTCCTGATGCTGATTCATTGATGCTGAGTGATCTTATACTTTTACTTTTATTATTCAGAACCTTGGATCTTAGTCTTGTATGTACGATGGTGAATTACTGTAATCAGTGTAACGAACAATAAACACGCTAAAGGAAAACAGTGTTCTTGTTGTTTTTACAGGATTATATTTTTCATATTATTATATTTCACTCCTCCGAAACTCTACAATCATGGAATTGATTAACTGGTCTCTCGGCACAATTGCCCAATCTTGCCCCGATGGGACATTTTTTTCTGGATATACAATGGATTCCTACAAATACTGGAAGCCAGGGTTATAATAGTTTAGAATTTTTCATTTTAGTTTAGTTTTATTTCGTTTTGACTTTTTCTCCTTCAATTCAGTTAGTTTTAATTCGTTTTTAGTGTGGGGTTGCTAGTTTTATATTTTCAAAAATGCTTAATTTTAGTTTAGTTTTTATTAGTTTTAGTTTTAGTTTTAGTTTTGACGTCACGGACCGTGAGGCGTTCAGGTGCCGTAGCTGCCAGTTGGAGATAAACGGCCAGAGCAGAATAAATTGATCATACCAAGAGGCGAAAACGGAGGAAATTCTATCTATAATTTCAGTTCGTTTTAGTTAGTTTTCTAAACACGCAATATAGTTCTTGTTTTTGTCTTTTAATTTTCATTTTTATTTAGTTAAGTGTAACGAAATTGTTTTTTCAATTTTAGTTTTCGTTATTTCGTTCGTTTTCGTGAACGATAATAACTCTGCTGGAAGCCTTTGCGTCTCAAAATTCTGTCTGTCGAGGATGTTGAAGATGCTTCATAATTGGAATTATGATAGCAGGATTTCTCCTGATCATCCTCTTGATCGGAGGGGGGGGGGGGGGGGTTCCTGGTGTATCGACAAACGCGTAAGTCATCGACAGCTGTTTTGGCTCTTTCAGAGCTGCCGGACATGGCTTAGGGGTCAAGCAAGGCGACCAACGCTCAGACTCTTACATTGGGGGAGCAGAGCCGTAAGCTAGATGCGATTCTTGAACAGAATCGCAGGTTAGCGGCGGTCTTTGAGCTCATTGGCAAGATTGATAACACCCTGGAGAAGTTGGAAGCTCAGCTTGGCGGGAAGTGATCACAAATTCGTCTGATTGGAGTTGATGAACCAGGGACTGAACGCAGACGGAAAATTACTGGGCTGCCTGTTTTTTTCAGAGCGGTCTCAGGCAGATCGCTCCTGGTCACAATCTTCCTGGTGGAATGTAAACAAGGTGACTCTGCCCCCACTAACCCCTCCCCCTCTCCCACGAACACCTGTGGATCCCTGTTTCAAAACTGTACGAGCCGCCTGATAACATCAAGGACATTTGGCGGAGGGGCGGAGGGTGGAGGGAGGGGGGTCCTGACTACGATGAAGCTCCTCCGGCTTCAGCTGTGTGTGATGGAGAAGTTCTGGCAAGAGCCTCACAATCTTCACCTCCCTCACTCTTCTAGATTCGATTTTTAGATTAGATTAGATTTATTTATTGTACCCTTGAGTAAATGTGGTTTACAGTGAGTGATTCATCTCGTATTATACATACAATCCAAAACCAGACACTCAACAACACAGGACCAGATAAAGTGACGACAGCTTTGGCTAAAAGAACAAAAAGGACGGTCCCAAGATAAGAATTAAGATAAGTTAAAACATCAGTAGATAAAAAAAAAACACTAAAATATTCAAGCCAAAGGATAAAAAATTTCCCCTTATATAAAAACAAGATAAAGGAAACAATACAAAACATAAATACAAGGTTATGTTGCAGTTTCTCTCACTTGTTAATACTGATGGCTGCTGGTACAAAGATGTTTTTGTAGCGTTTGTTTAGAAAACAGGGATTCTGGCTGAAGCTGAGACTCACCAATGATCTTACTCGACCATTTCACGATTTGGTTTAAACAGTTTTTGTTTTTAAAGGACACATTTCCAAACCATGAAGCAAGACAGAAAGATAAAACTGATTCTATAAAAGCACGATAAAACAAGATCAGCATGTTCCTGGAAATGTTAAAAGTGGACAGTTTTCTCAGACAAAACATCCAAACACGGCTGGCATTTCTGCCAGGGGCTCCCCCGGGGGGGCCGTGCCCTCCGGGGGGCTCCAGGCCCGCCGGCTGCCGTCTTAAAGGGCCGGCGTTATTCCCCTGCGGCGCCGAGCCAGCGGTCCGACACGCAGAGGAAATTCCGGCCACAAGAATCTTCTCTCTGTTCAGACCAAAGTCGCTAATTGAAGGATTTGAACCCGGCCGTGCCCTCTGGGGGGCTCCAGGCCCTCCGGCTGCCGACGGCAGCCCCTGACACCTCTGTGTGACGGAGGGAGGAAGGCGCTCTCAGGTACACTGCAAAAACTCAAAATCATAACATGAATATTTGTCTTATTAGGGCCCGAGCACTTACAGTGCGAAGGCCCTATTGTATCTGTAGGAATTTTTCTCTTTCTTCATTCTTTATTCTTTTGACAAAAGGAGGGCCTTTTTTCCCCTAAACGTGCCCCAAAAGTCACCACATTTTGCTATTTGATATTTAAATTTGATATTTAATGGTTTGCATTAATGGGCGTGGCCTAATGGCTCAACAGCGCCCCCTAGAAAACTTTGTGGCTCAAGCCCCACGATACGGTTTGACGTACATGAACGAAAATCGATACACACTTGTATCATGTCGCAACTTAAAGAAAAGTCTCTTGGCGCCATGGCCGAAACCGAACAGGAAGTCGGCCATTTTGAATTAATCGTGTAATTTTGGCGCAATTTATGCCATTCCTTCGACAGTTAATACGGCCCGAACCGTAACGTGCACCCAGGTGTGTTATACATCAAAATGTGCGTCTCCATCCTGCGACTACGCGCATTACTTTTCTCTTTCAAAAGTGTTACCGTGGCGACGCTAGACGCCAAAAATCGCGCCCACCCTTCATCTGGTTGGTCCATATTTGATAGTTCCCCAAAAATCACAAAATTTTGCACCAAGCCAGGCCTGGCGATAAATTTGATATTTCATGGTTTGCATTAATGGGCGTGGCCTAACGGCTCAACAGCGCCCCCTAGAATACTTTTCTCTGCCATAACTTTTGAACGGGTTGTGATAAAGACATGTGGGTGGTGTCGTCGGACTCATGAGTACTTGACCTTCATTGGCCTGAATTAGCCCCGCCTGTTCTTCTGATTGGTTGTCCCGATTTTCTGCTATAACTTTTGAATGGTTTGACATAGGAAGTCGTGGGTGGTGTCATTTCTGATATGCTTATGGGGGACGGTGGCCGTGAGTGCGAGGGCCCGTTCATCGCTGCTTGCAGCTTTAATTTCTAGTTAAAATGTCTCATTTTTAGTAAAAAAAAATCTCATTACACTTAAAACAAGACTCATCACTGGAAAAAACAACAATTTTCACCTGTTTCAAGTAGATTTCCACTTAAAATAAGTAGAAAAATCTGCCAGTGGAACAAGATTTTTTTGCTTGTAATAAGAAGATAAATCTTGTCCCACTGGCAGATTTTTCTACTTATTTCAAGTGAAAATTTACTTGAAACAGGTGAAAATTGTCAAATAACAAGTTATTTTTCTAGTAATGAGTCTTGTTTTAAGTGTAATGAGATTTTTTGACTAAAAATGAGACATTTTAACTAGAAATAATACAAATATTCCTGGTAAGAGTTTGAGTTTTTGCAGTGTAACAGCAACACAGCCGGATGATCACTAGGTGGCGTTCTCACTGCAGACCTGAGGTGTGTGTGTGTGTGTGTGTGTGTGTGTGTGTGTGTGTGTGTGTGTGTGTGTGTGTGTGTGTGTGTGTGTGTGTGTGTGTGTGTGTGTGTGTGTGTGTGTGTGTGTGTGAGAGAGAGAGAGAAAGCTCTGACTACGGCAGCACAGGTCGTCCTGAATGTAAAATCCTGCAGCTTCAAACCCGATAATTAAGTAGAGCCGGGGCAGCAGAGGTTAATTACATATTTAATGCACGTCTCAGAGTTTAGTGGAAACTTTCAGGCTGAGCAGAGCTGGAGGAAGCTCAACCCTCCCCCCGTTCTGCTCCAAAACCCTCACGTAAAAGAAGAGGTCAGGTTTGCAGTAAAGCTCATGTGTAGCTGCTGCTGGAGCTGCTGCACCTGAGGGAAACGCACACTCAGCAGTTTCTCAGATCAGGTTATTTTGGGACTGAAGGATGACGTACAGCCTCGCCACCGTTGCATCACCACCTCTTCTTCTTCTTCTTTTTAGAAACACTAAATATTAAAGAAGTTTCCCTTCAGACGTGGCTGCAGGCAGTACTGGAGTTGAGGGGGGGATGAGGGGGATGGATTCCCCCCTGAAATAAAAACGGTCAAAATCATCCCCCCCTGAAATAAAAACGGTCCAAATCATCCCCCCTGTAAAACTGCCATCCCCCCTTTCCATCCCTTATGTCATTTCATCAATGAATGTGTTTTTACTGCTATTTCAACATTTAGTAATCACCAGAAGAATAACACCAGAAAAATAACTTATTTGACAATTTTCACCTGTTTTAAGTAAATTTTCACTTGAAATAAGTAGAAAAATCTGCCCAAAACGGCTTAGCTCCGCAGTATTTACAAGACCTGATAGTGCCTTATGTTCCTGGCAGAGCTCTCCGCTCTCAGAGTGCAGGTTTACTCGTAGTTCCTAGAGTATCTAAATGCAGATTTGGAGGGCGGGCGTTCTGCTATCAGGCACCACTACTATGGAACCAACTTCCAATCTGGGTTAAGGAGGCTGACACCACCTCCACCTTTAAAACTAAACTTAAAACCTTTCTGTTTAGTAAAGCCTATAGTTAGTGTTTAGTAAACCTCTAGCTGGTGTTGGTAAATCTCTAGGTAGTGTAAACTCTAGTGTGTTAGAGTCAGTAGTCATAGTTACAGCTATAGAACAAGACTATAATAGTTAGTCTCAAATATAGCTTGGTGGTAGATATGCTGCTATAGGCTTATGCTGCAGGGGGCACCGACATGATCCACTGGACGGTGTCTCTCACCCTTCTTCTCCTCTCCTTTTCCCTTCCTCTCTTCTCCATTTCCATTTTCATAAATATCTCATAGCTATCGTTTTTGTCCATCGTTCCTGTAGTTTCTTGTGCCGGCCCCCCTTTTTCTCTTTTTTGTGCATGTTTGCAGGCCGGAGCTTCAGGAGCTGTGTGCTGGCCTGCGGTCCCGCCCCCCCCCCATCCCTGGTCATCCCGTTGCTGCTTCCACCTGCCTGCTGTGCTGCTGACGTCCCCGACTCCCCCAGTCTTATGATCCAGGTCCTGGTCCAGGTTTCTTTCCTCCTAAAGGGGAGTTTTTCTTGCCGCTGTTTGGCTTAAGGTTTTTCTCCCACTAGGGGAGTTTTCACCTGCCATTGTTTATATAATAATTGCTCGGAAAGCGTCTAGAGACAACATCTGCTGTATTAGACACTATATAAATAAAATTGAATTGAATTGGACGATTTTTCTACTTATTTCAAGTGAAAATCTACTTGAAACAGGTGAAAATTGTTGTTTTTTCCAGTGATGAGTCTTGTTTTAAGTGTAATGAGATTTTTTTACTAAAATGAGACATTTTAACTAGAAATAAGACAAATATTCTTGTTAAGATTGTGAGTTTTTGCAGTGATCCATGTTACTTATCCTGTGAAGGACAGAGTCATATTGATAAGTTCAGAAAAGTGTTTTTTATTGTTGTGTTTTGATGTATTTGGTGTAAGCCCAGTGGATATTTAAAGCTTACAGAAGGCTGCATTTAACTGCTGCTATGTCATTCCTGCAGTATTTCTGCAGCTGTTTTGGTCACTGCTATTATTTGTAATATATTATATTATTTGTAATCAGCACAAATTATCTGTCCCCATATGATAAAATCCACCATCCCCTCTGATTTATTTCTACAACTCCAGTTCTGTCTGCAGGGTGACGTGGCTGCACTTTCCTACACGAGGTGTTTTGTGTGTCTGAACTGCAGGAACCGGCGTAATGAGGGTCTGATGAAGCGTCTAAACATAGCGCTCTGAACTCGTTCTCTGCCGAGAGAACGGCCCGGTCAGCACTTTATTTCTCCCAGAACAGACACCAGAGAAGAAGAAGAAGAAGTGAAACCCATGTGAGAAAGCGTGAGTTGCATTTCCAGGAGAGGAGGAGGAGGAGGGGGTTGGTACTTTTCCTGAGTGACATGCAGAGGACGTGCCCTGTGTGTGTGTGTGTGTGTGTGTGTGTGTGTGTGTGTGTGTGTGTGTGTGTGTGTGTGTGTGTGTGTGTGTGTGTGTGTGTGTGTGTGTGTGTGTGTGTGTGTGTGTGTGTGTGTGTGTGTGTGTGTGTGTGTGTTATTACTAGAAACAGCACTCGTGCTGGCGATAGGAGGGAGACGCTTTCAGGTACACTGCAAAAACTCACAATCTTAACAAGAATATTTGTCTTATTTCTAGTTAAAATGTCTCATTTTTAGTTAAAAAAATCTCATTACACTTAAAACAAGAGTCATCACTGGAAAAAACAACAATTTTCACCTGTTTCAAGTAGATTTTCACTTAAAATAAGTAGAAAAATCTGCCAGTGGAACAAGATTTTTTTGCTTGTAATAAAAAGATAAATCCCACAGGCAGATTGTTCTACTTATTTCAAGTGGAAATTTACCTGAAACAGGTGAAAATTGTCAAATAGCAAATTATTTAGCAGGAATATTTGTCTTATTTCTGGTTAAAATGTCTCATTTTTAGTTAAAAAAAATCTCATTACACTTAAAACAAGAGTCATTACCAGAAAAATAACTTGTTATTTGACAATTTTCAACTGTTTCAAGTAAATTTTCACTTGAAATAAGTAGAAAAATCTGCCAGTGGAACAAGATTTATCTTCTTATTACAAGCAAAAAAAATCTTGTTCCACTGGCAGATTTTTCTACTTATTTCAAGTGAAAATCTACTTGAAACAGGTGAAAATGTTTGTTTTTTCCAGTGATGAGTCTTGTTTTAAGTGTAATAAGATTTTTGTTTGACTAAAAATGAGACATTTTAACAAGAAATAAGACAAATATTCTTGTTAAGATTTGGAGTTTTTGCAGAGTTTGGCTGCAGAGAGAACATTAATACTAATAGTTTGGGGTTAAATCAACAAAACAACTCTGGTTTACAAGATTTTTTATGCTTGTAATGAGAAGATAAATCTGGTCCCACTGGCAGATTTTTCTACCTATTTCAAGTGAAAATCTACTTGAAACAGGTGAAAATTGTTGTTTTTTCCAGTGATGAGTCTTGTTTTAAGTGTAATGAGATTTTTTGACTAAAAATGAGACATTTTAACTAGAAATAAGACAAATATTCTTAAGATTTTGAGTTTTTGCAGTGTAACAGCAATGCAGCCGGGTGTGTGTGTGTGTGTGTCCGTCCCTGTGTGTGTTATTAGTAGAAACAGCACTCGTGCTGGCGATGGGACCTTGATGCGTCCGAGGCTGCAGCATCTCCTCTCTGCTACATTTACCCACAAGCCCCTGTTTTCCTGCTGCACCTCTCCTCTCCGTCCTCTCCTCGTCTCTCCGTCCTGCTCTAGAGTCTGAGTTATAAACCTGTCAACCCTCACAGACACAGATAAGAGATCAGCGTTGCAGAGCGGCGTTTGCAGAGCGGCGTTGCAGAGCCGCTCGGCTCGGCAGAGCGGTCTAAAGTTGAAGGTGAGCCCTTGAAGGACACGCTTCCTGTCGCAGTCCTGTCGTTTCCGGGTTTGCTGCTCAGGTGATCGTCGGGGGGGCGGGGCTTGTGGAGGCTCCGGTAACAGAGGGAATAAAAACTACCACACGCCCAGAGGTCAGTGCAGCTTCAGCTGCACCACCCCCCCCCCCCCCTGGAAAACAGCTGATTCAGGCTCGGGCCACGAGGATGCAACACAGAAACACAGATGTGAAGGGAAAGTAGTGGAGGGAAGGGGGCCGGCGGAGAAGGAGGAAACCAGGAAGAGCTGCAACGTTCTGCAGGGACAAGGTGACTCCTGCAGCCCGACGCCCAGAGGACACGCTCACGTCATTAAACCTGCACATACTTTAATCCAGGAGTCACAATAAAGGCTTGATGAGGAGGAATCTTCCCTGCAATCCTGTTAACAGTTACAGTATTTATGCTTCCCTCAGGAAACCTCACACATCTTTATTCTTTTGACCTTTTCTTTCTGGCTTCAGCACCCGGGGGTCATGAAGATGAGAGGTCTCACTGCAGAATCCCCCCCTGATGAGGCAGGAAACCCCCCATCATCACACACACTCATATCCCACCAGACATGCAGTTAGTGGTAAATACTGTGTTCCAAAAGGAAAAACTAATTTCAAACAACAAACAGTCTCTACAGCACTGGTTCTCAACCTTTTTTCCTTGTCCCCCCTACTTGTGTCTAAAACCAGCCAGGCCCCCGACCCGTACGTACTAGCAGCAAAATAGTCTTTAATTGAAAAAATTAACATTCATTATGTTTTTTTGATACATTTCTCTTTGGTTTACTCTATACATATGACTTTGTCTTTCTCCAATGTCACCAATGTATAAAATACGCATAAAAGGACATAAAAATATTTCTGAAAAATGTCTCTTTTAATATGAGACCAACATTTTTTAACATTTTTACTTAAACAACCTTTTGGAGTAGATTAAATGTTGAGTAATGATATAATAATAAGGAATGAAATCATTTCCTGTGTTTGTCACCAGTGTATAAACAACACAAAAAATATTCAAGACATTCATAAATTATTCCTAACAATGTCTTATGAACAGTGTTAGGGTAGTTACTCAAAAAAAGTAATCCATTACATATTACTAGTTACTTTTAAGAAATGTAATCCCTTACACTACTTAGTTACTGGTTGCTGAAAGTAACTAGTTACATTACTAGTTACATTACTTTTGGATTACTCCGCAATATCACCTGAGCTGCGCCATAACTCAATTGCCAATGAACAACATATACAGGACTGTCTCAGAAAATTTGAATATTGTGATAAAGTTCTTTATTTTCTGTAATGCAATTAAAAAAACTAAAATGTCATACATTCTGGATTCATTACAAATCAACTGAAATATTGCAAGCCTTTTATTATTTCAATATTGCTGATTATGGTTTACAGTTTAAGATTAAGATTCCCAGAATATTCTAATTTTTTGAGATAGGATATTTGAGTTTTCTTAAGCTGTAAACCATGATCAGCAATATTAAAATAATAAAAGGCTTGCAATATTTCAGTTGATTTGTAATGAATCCAGAATGTATGACTTTTTTGTTTTTTTTTAATTGCATCACAGAAAAAAAAGAACTTTATCACAATATTCTAATTTTCTGAGACAGTCCTGTAGTTGGAACTTTATTACTGCAGTGCCCAGATCAGCACCAGAAGTCCCGTAAAATCCCGTAAAATCCCGTAAGATCCCGTTAAAGGCTGATTTATGGTTCTGCGTTACACCAACGCAGAGCCTACGGCGTAGGGTACGCGGCGACGCGCGCCGTACGGTGTGTGTCGCCGCATACCCTACGCCGTAAATTCTGCGCCGATTTAACGCGGAAGTGTTGCGCAACGCGTGAAGACGCATGAAAGGCAAGTTTGATTTTCTTTTCTGTTCTCCCGTTCTACATGTAGCTGAAAAGCTTAAAATAACTAAAGTAACGTATTTTTTTTTTTGTCTTAGAGTAACTATAACGGGATTACCCAAATTACAACTGTAACGCGGTACATTACTGCGTTACTGGCGAATGTAATCTCGTTACCCAACACTGCTTATGAATGATTCATTCACAAATATAATTTTTACAACTGCATAATTTCAAAGCAGACACAGTTTTGTCCCCCCAGAGATCTCTGCCCGGACCCCAGGGGGGGGAGGACCCCAGGTTGGGAGACACTGCCCTACAGAGCTATTGCTGAATGGAATTCTCTTCCGGGTTACATTTCTAAAACCCAGAGCAAGGTCAGTTTCAAAAAACAGGTGAAGAAACACATAGCTCACAAAAGGTAGTGTAACCATAAATTATTTATTTACGGTGTGTCTTGCTGTATCTGAGTGTGTTTTGACACTGTAGATGTGATGATCCCCCACAAAATCACATGTCACTGTATCTGATTGGATGTTAAGACCATGCTTTGCTGCTATTTACTTGCTAAATGAATTGCTAAATTTGCTGATTTGCTAATGGCTGGTACTTTTATAGACTGTATCTCTTTTAATATCACCAATGTGTCACTTTACTTACCGTTTACTGTTTATGCAAATGTTTATGTTTAAATACTGCACACAATACCCAAATATGGTTCTTTTTCTTCTTTTTTTTTTACAAAAATTGCCTTTTGCACTCATCTCTAGTACTAGTAAATGTTGTGTTGTATTTATTTTATGTGAAACTTTTTAAGAATGTCTGTCTATCTGTCGTGCCTGCGCACTTTGGGCCTGATTTACTAAAGGTTTGCGTGCGTAAAAACGTGTGCAAACTTGACATCACCCGCAAACCAAAGTGCCAGCTGATCTACTAACAGCGTGCAAAGACGACTGCGTCTCTGAAATGAGCAAAATGGCACACGCTGTTCATTTAGTACTTTTGCCCTGATGAATAATCAATATGGGGCGTACCCGCCAGAAAGCGCTAAATACTGGGAGGGGAAGATGCAAATAGGTTAATTTACCACACGCAATGAGATTTACCAAGCCTGAAAGTAATTGCGCGTATTGTGATTGCGTCTGTATTTAATACGTTCGAAAGGAAGGTGCTAATCTGCTGCTGCTGTTATTGTGGCAAGGAGGCGACATCCAAAATCAAAGAATACGCAGAGAGAGAGTCTTTATTCTGCTGCATGCTATTTTAAAAATGGTTGCACAAGTTTTATTAAAGGCCACTTTTTCTTTAGTTCTTCGCCTTATATCTTGCCACCTTCTTTTAACCTCATCTGCCGTTCTTTTTGTCTTACCAACTGCATTTATTCTATCGCAGATTTTCTCCGATATTGCGTTTCTTTTGGTAATGTTTAAATTTCTTTGCTGTAGTTCATGAATGTGTTTATTTGCCTCTTCCACTAATATCTCTAACTCCAACTCGTCAAATTTCATTTTGCGCTTGCGACTATATCCTGCTTCCCATTCCAGACTCTCCATGGCGCAAACCGTAAGACACGCAACACCTCATTTAAATACTGCGGTTTGCACCTGTTATCAATTGCGCACGCAATCTTAGTTGATCACCCGCAAAACACACAACAACAGCACGTGCAAACTTTTTCAGTGCACACGCAATTTAGTACTCTTTATTTAGGATCTTAGTAAATCAGGCCCTTTATATGTTTATATGTTTCACCGAGGGAAGTGGGAAACGTCCTCTCGATTTCTTGCATGTCTTGACATGTCAAGAATGGACAATAAAGCTACTTTGCTTCTTCATTCATCCATCCAGATTGTGTTGCCTGACCTATGGATCCTGCTGGTGATCCCCTGATGAAGTGGTCCTGGAAACGGACACGGGGAAAGATGAACATGGGTGGGGCTGCATTTCCGGTGGCATTTACTGCACAGGCCACAGTGACGAGCTCCCCTCTTTCAGCCGATGTTACAGAACCCACTTGCTTCTTCCCCATTTCTGTTAAATTTTCTTCCGTGTCTGCACTGTTGTAACTGTCAGGGTTTGACACTTCCCCCAGTTTGAGTTTCAGTTCTGTCCCTCCTGTGTCCCATCTGCCCTGATTGTCTGCACCTGTGTCTCGTCGTGTCTCGTTATCCCCTGTTATATCTGGTCTTGTCATTCCCTTGTTCCCTGTCGGTCCGTACTGTTCTTCCCTCCATGTTTCCCCTGGTTTTTTGGATTCCTGTTTTTGTTGAGTTTAGATCCTGCCAAAGCAGTGCTTTTGTTTTTACCAGTTGTGGAATAAATCCTTTTGTTTTTGAGAACTCCTGCCTCCGGCCTCCCTCTCTCTCCTGCGTTTGGGTCCACACCTCTACCCCCACACGTGACAGTAACACCAGTTTCTTCCATGTTATAGATCATGTGTGGAGGGAAACTGTACCTGAAATAACATTCAAAATTAGTGCTGTTAATACAAGAAGAATAAAACAGTTTGAGGTTGCAGATTTAGTCAGTTTATGTGGTAGGCCTTGTCTATCAATCATAAAGTTACCTGTCCATCACTGAAGTGAGGTTATCGAAGAACTCCCCCACATTGTGCCTATTAAAGGCAGTGACTTTGACTTGTATGTTGTCTATGTAATTTTTTTTGTGATTTTCTTAGTGTATTTATGAACTGTATTCTTATTTTTTTTTTTTTTTTAATATCTTTTTATTTCACAATAATTTTCACAATTCACATTTTCACATGCATGATTTCTATTTTACCCACATTCCTACCCTCCCCATAATTACCCTAGGGAAAAAAAAAAAAAAAAAAAAAAAACATACATTAAGGGAGAACAAAATTAAATAAATATTAAAAAATAAATAAATAAATAAAAAAATATATAATGGCAGCAACAGCGATATCAAACTATATATATATACCCATATATACATACAAACATACATACATATAAGGCACAAGTTCGAAAATAAAGATACTCATTGGTCCCCTTTGGAAAAATTATCCAGTTTTGAGAATAATGGGACCCAAAATTCTTGAAAAATATGACCACGGTTGTATTTTTCTAAAGTTAATTTTTCCAATGGTAAAAAAACTGAAATTTGATCCAAAAAAAACTTGAAAGTTGGAGGGGAATCATCTTTCCAAAGTGAAAGTATGCATGTATTCTTATTTTTTAATCATATTATTTTATTGTTTTATTGATCGGACCCTAGGAAAAGTAGTTGATGTAAACTACATCAGCTAATGGGGATCCAAATCAAATCAAATCAAATCCTCTGCTGTGGATGACCTGCCGAACTCCCAACCCCCTACGTGTCTCCGGTGGGAGTCTCCGGCTGAAGGTTGAGCCGCACGCAGCCCGTCCACATCTGAAAACAAACTTGTGTTGACACTGGCAGCTGATTGGTGATCCGTGCGAGTCCTCTGCCGTCACAACAGCGGCCGCTGACGTCCCCCCTCTCCCAGTCCCGGGTTACTCGTCTGTTGGTTAAACAGTGGAGCTCCCACTCACCTCACACTCACACTCGCACCAACTTCTTCTTTAAACTGCTGTTTCAGAGAGAAATCTCAGGTTTAATCTGGACCGTCTGCCCTGGTTCTGAGCTTAGTTAATGGTTGCATGTTTAAGGGAGAGGGTTGAACTGTGACGAGGCGTCGCTGCCTTTGCTGAGTCACCTTGCCCTTCAAGGACACGTTGGCTAAAGCTCACAGTGTTTCCTTTGTCTGGGCCGGCCCAGGGCCGTCTCACCTTTCAGCAAAGATTCATACGAGAAGTTCCCTGATCGTTCTGCACGACCTGCACCGGGCCGGCCGGGTTGCTGGTTCAGGGCCAGGGGCCTCATTTATAAAGCTTGCTTGTGCACAAAACAGGGCTGAAAGATGCGCAAGCCACCTTCTACGCAAAGGTTGGGATTTAAAAAGAAAAAACGAACCGAAAAATCTGCGTATCCCTACGGCAACCCTGACCCTCCCGTAGGAACTTACTTAAGACATGGGGACTGGCGACGCAGGCGGTGAGGTGGTGAAATGAAGCCAGATTCATGTCATACTCTTAATGTCATCACATATCAGACTTATGATAAAATAGCGCTGATCGTGTCTCTCTGTGTTTGAAGCTCAGCGTCAGTCAGGACTCTGGTGCTGCAGCCGCGGTGCAGGACACGCCGGGAACCTCCTCTTCACCCACCACGACAACTGGAGAGTGACTGAGGACAGAACAAATGAGTCCCTTTAGGGGCTCCGTAGAGCGTTTAGCGGCTCTACGGAGCCCCTAAAGGGACACTGATTTTTATTTATATATATAATGAGTTTTACGCGCGCGTGAAACCTTTACATGCGGGTGTAAACCTAAATTAGGGTTCCGTGTTAAAACGACGCAGAGCCTACTGCATAGGGTACGCGGTGACGCGCACCTACGCCGTAGCTCTGCGTTGGTGACGCGGAACCATAAATCAACCTTGAGCAGCTCTGAGGGGAGACGGGAGACGGGAGGGGGAGCGGGGGTGCCGGGCCGTCTTCGCATCGTCTTCGCACGGGGTGTCTTGATGATTTGCAATTACAGGCTGAGCCTACCGCTAGTCTTTAAACTGTAAAAGGTGGGGGGGGGGAAACATGATTTTGAAAAGACGGGGGGACATGTCCCCCCCTGTTGCGCCGGGGCACTCACAGCGTTTAGCGCAGCAACGACGTGCTGCCACTCACTCGCTTTATTTTATACTATCTATATACTTTTTCTACTTTTACTGTGACCACCAAATAATGTCGTTTACCTGTCCTCCAGCTCATCCTCAACATCTCGATCTCAGATCTCAGTGAAATTCAGTGGCACGGTTGCTCGACACGTCTCATTCATCCTGAAGCCAAACAGGCTGCAGGAAGCCGCTGCGCATGCTCAGCAGGCTCATTCATATGCAAATACTACTTTGCATTGCCCATTTTTGGTATGAAGTGGGCGTGTAGAGGGCGGGATATGAGGCGAATTCACCTGCACAACCTTCCAGCTGGACTGTGATTTGTAAAGCGAAAATTGCGTGCAGGTGTGCGTGCACGCGGTTTTATGAAGCCAGATTTTTTTTTGCGCCCGCCATTTTCAGCTTTTGGCTTTACGTGCACTTTTAGTATGAATTCTACACACTCCTTTATAAATGAGGCCCCTAGGACCGGTTCTTTTCCTTCTGGAAGCCGAGACGTGCTGGTGTCAGATCCAGGAGACCTGGTCCCAGACCTGTGCTCGGCTACGGAGGATCTCAGGCTTGGACTGTGCAGAAATCTATTAAAGCATGATAAAGGGAGTCCCCCATGGCTCTGTAGTGGGTCCACTGAATAGAGAAAAACAGGGTCACGAGTCACCAGAATCCAGCTCTTTATTGATCATAATAATATACAACCAAAGCTTTTTTGCATTGAAACATATCAGCAAAAACTGCAAAAATGTGGCAGAAACTTGCAGCTGCTAACCGCTGCTAACCGCTAACCCCGTTAGATTTGGATTAAAACGGCTCCTGCTTTCCGACTTCTCGTGATTACAAATCCATTTTCATGAATGCCAGAGAACTGACTGGGATCCAGTTTCCTGTCGTAAACCGAGCCGCGGCTGTAAATTTCATAACTTGTGAGTGTGACCAAGTAGTAATAAATTGCTCCCAGTTCAAAGAGCCTGGGTCTAATTCTGGAGAGTAAGTTATCTATCTGGTTCAAATATTAACCCGCGCATGAATTATTGGAAGGAGCGAGCGCTAAACTTTGTACTGGGGTTGGCTCCGGCTAAATATGAGTGAGACGTGGATTAATTTGTAACCAGCGACGTTTTGCAAGAGCGTTCCCCGCCGTCAGGAGTCGAGCTGTGTGATCTCAGTCCGGAGTCCTGCGGGAAGAAGCATGAAAGTTTAATGAGGACGGTGTTTGTTTCACAGCGGTCACCGTCAGACGAAAGTCCACGTTTAAAACACTAAACTCTCCTGTCCCATTTTCTGATTAGTTACTGCAGTAATGGACTTAAGGAGCTCCAGAAACTGGTAAGGACCGGTAGGAATCCATATCCTTTACTGTTTTATGACATCTCCACCTCCAAGATTAAATATCACAGTCCAACAAAGGAAAACACTGGAAAGTATCAGGCCAGGAAACCGAAAAGTGACAGCCAGCAGGTTCTTGTGGGCTGGGAATGGGCAAATGGCACAGGTCCTATATGGTTCCAATGTTATGGTCCTCAAACAAACCACCACCACATACAGACACACACACACTGACACTATTAGACTCAAACTGATGCCCCTTTTCCACTAAACCGGTTCCAGGGCTGGTTCTAGTTCACAACTCGTTCAACTTGGAACCAGCTGAGAACCGGTTTGTTTTTCCACAGCTCGGGTGCTAAGGGGAGCTACGTCATTACGTTGCTGCAAATGTCAATTACGTCGCTGAATTGGTGCGAAAATGTAAGTATTTGTTCTAATAGGACTTGGTCCACATCTCTAATGGTGCTTTTCCACTAGTACCTACTCAGCGTGACTCGACTCGCCATGCCCCGGTTTTGTGCTTCTCCACTACGGGTGGAGGCGGGTGGAGCAGTGCCGAGTAGATACTTTTTCTGTAACTACTCTGCCGAGGTTCTAAGCGGCTGAGTCAGCTGTATCTGACATCATCACACTACAGGCCACCGATTGGTCGGGCGGTTGGAGTCAGACGTTTGAATCAGGAGGCGGAAATCAGCAAAAGAGCGACTGGCGGCTTCTTCATTTGATTCGACCAGCAACGGCAGCGCAAAAGTATTTTTTTTTCCTTTTTTCCCTTATAAATATCAACAGTCACGTTCCATTACAGACCTAAATATGTACTAGTCTGTGCATATCAATGAATATATGTGCAATGATGCGCGTGTCTGTTGTTCAATACAACTGATCAGACCAAGCGCAGACACAAGCTGCTCTGATCCAGAAAATTTTTGCTCTGATCCAAAAATTTTGCCCGCGCGCTATGCTCACGCGCAAGGGCCCCCCCCGGCCATTTCGCACAGGGCCTCGCAAATCTCCCAGACGGCTCTGCTCTGAGGTGCAGATGTTCATAAACCTGGTGTCTGAGGAGAGAATTAAAAAGGGATCTAGACGGGCGATAAGGAACGACCAGATCTACCAGGAGCTCTGTCTCTTCATAGCTGCTCACGGCTCCAACAGACTTTTCAGCAGCACCGAGACGAACTAAAAATTTTAAAAAGCGTCGCCGCTTGAAGCTTCTCTCACTCTCTGTTTTTTTAACTTGATATTGAACACAAGCCACAGACCCAGCAGCACATTTATCATCTCCTCCAGGTTCTACATCTTTAGTGTTGTTGTCTCCTTCGTTTAGATACACAATCAAATACGTCACAGCAGCTTCACAACAACCTCCTACTTCTGATCTGGGTATTGAAAACTAACGAGGGCAAGGCGAGTGGAGTCGCGCTGAGTAGGTACTAGTATAAAAGCGGCATTAAAGACAGGTTGTCTCCTCCTCAGACCAGTGCTGCTTTGCTGCATCCAGATTCATTCTTAATAGAAAATGTCTCCCAGTCTTGCTGTTGCTGTTGGTCTTAATAACCCCGCCCCCTCCGCTTACGTAAGCGGTTCTTTCCTCTAGACCAGCAAAGAGTTGTAGTGCAGGAGATAACGAAAACAATCGTTCAGTTTGTGATACCAGCATGACATTTGGTACACACATTACCCAAAGGCATTCCAAAAATAATTGGAAGTGGAGCCATCGTGAATTTTCAACATGGCGCCCATGGCAGCCATTTTTCAAAATGGCCGCCAGAAACAAGTGTTTTCTAATGAGTGATTAGTTGAAATGAGTTGCCAGTTTGTCCTGGCTCTTTTTTTCTCTTTTTTTCCTCTTTTTTCCATATTTTTTCCTCTTCTTTTTCATCTTTTCATCTTTCATCTGTTTTTCCCTCTTTTTTTCCTCTTTTTCCTTGCCTCCACGTCCATATCTTTTGGGGATAGAGAAAAAAAAAGAGGAAAAAAAGATTATAAAAGAGAAGATGAAAAAAAGATGAAAAAAGAGGAAAAAAATATGGCAAAAAGAGGAAAAAAAGAGAAAAAAAGAGAAAAAGATGAAAAAAAGAGATGATGGAAAAAAAGAGGAAAAAAAGAGGAGTGTAGACTCATTAGAAAACAGTCGTGTCCATGTTGAAAATTCACGATGGCTCCACCACGTCCATATCTTTTGGGGAAACCTTTAGCTATTTGTACCAAATTTCATGCTTGTATCACAAACTTAACGATTCCTATACATTTTATAACTAAACAGCTGGACTATTGGTGCTACCTTGGAACCGGTTCTTCTGGCCCGGAGCCAGTTGTTTGTCAGTGGAAACAGAGACCCTAGTTCCAAACTCAGCACTGGCCCAGAACTAGAACCAGATGGACAAACGGCGGCCTACATGTCATCTAGTCGGCATCCAGGAGACCACAGACCACGGACACCCACCTCCCCCAGTGTGTTCCTCAGCTGAATGAAGTTAGAAGCAGTTGAGAAATAAAAGAAGTGACTCCCACAGAACTACCAACACCATCCAAGCACCAATGAGCTCATGGTTACACGTGTAGACGTCTATCGTACTCTGGACACAGTGATCCTAAGTTGTGATCTGATCCACCGGGGGGGGGGCTGTGACCCTGCAGGCATCCTTGACATTTCATACAGGACATCCAGGGTTTTATGGTCTCTGGTGGGGCAGCAGTCGCTCACTGAGGAGAGTTCAGTCCGGCGCTGACGGGACCGGGATGAGAGCCTGCTCACATGTGACATGTGATGACATCATGTGATGACATCATGTGATGACATCATGTGATGACATCATCACCCCCCCCCCGCCCCCACCTCGCGTCAGCTGAGGCCGAATGTAAACAACCCCCGTGCACCATCTGACCCCCCACTCCCTTTCACCCACTGGCAGAGGAAACACATCCCCAATGTTTGATTTTATTTCAAAAATGCATGATAAAAAAGCGTACAAAAAAGTGAAAAAACAGAATACAAATATATATAATAATAGTTCACGGATCCACCAACATGCTCGAAACGGAGTAGGAATGAAGTAACCACTTATCCAGTCCTACCCCTGAATCTTACATACATTTTTACATATAAGACTGTCTCAGAAAATTAGAATATTGTGATAAAGTTCTTTATTTACATACATACATATTCACATACATTCTGGATTCATTACAAATACACTGAAATATTGCAAGCCTTTTATTATTTTAATATTGCTGATCATGGTTTACAGTTTAAGATATTTAAGATATTTGAGTTTTCTTAAACTGTAAGCCATGATCAGCAATATTAAAATAATAATAGGCTTGCAATATTTCAGTTGATTTGTAATGAATCCAGAATGTATGACATTTTTGTTTTTTTAATTAAATTACAGAAAATCACAATATTATATATATATATATATATATATATATATATATATATATATATATATATATATAACAAGATGAGTTTCAATAACTGTTCTATACAGTGATATAATACTCAATTATATGTATATATAAATATAGTCGAAATCAAAGCAAATCAAGGCAAACAAAAGAAAACAAAACAAAAGTAATTATAATGTATAGTATTACATTATCATTATTTTACTATAATACTACAATATCATAGAGAACAATAGACAGCAATGATATAACAATATACTTGAATAACTATATAAGAGTAGATATGCTATATATACTGGTTCATATATTTACCTCCAGTTATATACATAAAAATTACTATAAATGTATATATCGACATATCTACATATAACTATAAATCATTATATATTAATAGAGATATAGATATATAAATACTCTAATATAACTCAATATATCCATATACATACCTACATATAACATATCTATATCCATAATATACATCTATATATCTACATATATTAATAAATGTTCATATCTACATGTTTATTTGCATCTGTATTTTAATAAAATGTTTCTTTGTATCTTTTTTTAAATTGTGACATGTTTTGACTTTGTTTTAGCTCCTTGCTCGACGTACAGAAACTCTTCAGTGTTTGTGCGTCTGTTGAGAACTTTAACATTAAACTGACCCCTGAGGTTTTACAACATTACAACCGCCACACACTTAACTATGCACGTGCACTTTTCAGGGATGCAGTCCAGCTCCAAATCAATATTTATGAGGCCGTTTTGCAGCTGAAAGCTGCTTTAAAACCCACGAGTGTGAACTGGAGTCAGCGTTCCAGCAGCAACGTGTTGAAGAGCAGCAGCTTTATTCCCTCGCAGACCCAGGATTCTGGATTCTGCATACAGTTTCTTTTCGGGACATATTAACTCGTACCTTTTGAGAGAGGACATTTAAACTTTCCAGCGTGATGCTCCGTCAATCATTGACCGCTGGTTCAAAACAGTGGTTCTACGTGGAAACTGTATCTGTGTCATGGTAGTTATTGATACTGGCACGGGAGAGAAATATATGTTTGCCAAAGTGTTTTATGATATTTGGAGAGAACCCAGGGAGAACATGCAAACAGCAATGAAAATGTGCTCATTTAAACGCCTGCAGGAAACGTCCAACAATTGTAATTTATTTATTTCAAAACAGGGACAGTGCACAATAAAACATTAATCTTGTACAAGAGAATATGCATTGGTCCAGGTTGTAGCAGCTTGCTATTTTCCACCTGTAGTCCCTGTCAGAGGTGGGTAGAGGAGCCAAAAATTGTACTCAAGTAAAAGTACTGTTACTTCAGAATAATATGACTCAAGTAGAAGTAAAAAGTAGTCATCTAAATAATTAGTTGAGTAAAAGTAAAAAAGTACTTGGTGAAAAAACTACTCAAGTACTGAGTAACTGTTGAGTAACGTCTGATTTATGTTTTAACACAACCATTCAAACAGACAAAAGTACAAAATAATCATCTTCAGGCAAATCAAATCAATAAAATAATAAAATACATTTAAAAAATAGCTTAAATTAAAATAATCTTAAAGTAAATTCAAGTACTTTAATAAATAATAACAGAATAAAAACATAAATTAAGCACAAGTAGCACAAAATATCAAGCCTTTGTACTTTTCTTTTTTAACCATCAGAACTAGAACAAACATGAACTCATAGAAACTCTGTGTGTGTTTGAGTCTGTGTAAATGTGACAAAACATGCAAAAACAAACATTTTTCCCAAAGAATCACCCAGTGATGTCATGAGATTGACGTTGAGCTGAGAAAGTAACAGCTCAACGTAGCCTAATGTAGCCAAAATTTCGACTTTTTTCACAAAATGTTGACTATTTCCTCGACATTTTGACTTTTTCCTCAACATTTCAAATTTTTTCTCAAGATTGTACTTCAACATTAATCTTGACATTTCGAATTTTTTCTCGAAGTGCATAATGAACAAATAAATCTTCCCCCAGTTATAACTAATATAGATACAGCATGTTTTGCATTATTCTAAGTCTTACATACAAGACTTTTCATTTTTTGCGGCTCCAGACATGTTAGTTTTTTGTGTTTTTGGTCCAATATGGATCTAAAACATTTTGGGTTGCCGACCCCTGATCTATAACAATAAGAGTTCCCTTTGGAGTTTGATGAAGTGATGAAGTTGGTCCCAGATTGAGGGATGGATTTGTTGCTAGTGCACTTCATAAAACACTTTAGCACAACCTTCTTGACCCGGCCCAAGGGTTTAAATAACCGTCTTGTGTTTCACAACCACAAGTCAGTCGGGTCGCAGTTTTCCACGACTCTAGACCCGTAACCTGCTGCTTCATAGACCAGCGTCGGGGAGTAAACTGGTCAAGTTATGGCTGAGCTGGACCCAGATGCAGGAGAACGAGGCGCCTGCAGCTCCAGAAGAGTGATTTATTAAAGGAGACCTATTATGGCATTTAATGTATATTTTAAACAGGCCTTGAATGTCTTAAAAACAATCTAAAGCTTGTTTTTTCTACATAAATCATAAATCCAGCCTGTGGGCCATGTCTCTAGTTTTACCGCTTCTAAAGCCTTTTTCTGTGCTTCATTTTCAGGGCGGGGTTATGATAATGAGGCTCTGCGCTGATTGGCTGCTTGAATGACGTGTAGCAGGGGAGGAGAATAAACCTCTCCGGGCTGAAGAGCAGCGGCTGCGTCGTACACAAAGCGTGTCCCATGCGAGAAGCTTCTGCGACAAAATCAATTCCATTGCTTTATTTTTAATTTTTTTTGTATTGGACTGTCCTAACTGGCCGTGAGTTTAACAGTTTCAGTGTGGACAGAGAGCGTCCGATGTCATACCGACGTGATAGTCGGACGCTCTCATTCAGTTACACGCTGTAAACGGATCTTAAAGCCTGATTTACGGTTCTGCGTTAAATCGCCGCGTAGCCTACGCCGTAGGCTCTGCGTTGGTGTAACGCGGAACCATAAATCAGCCTTTAGTCACCTCGTCTTCACACAGGAAGATTTCTCATCATTGACAAGACAAATGAATCATGTTAACTGTAAATAAATCACAACACTGAATTTTCACAAATGGCAACTTTATTTTTTTTTAAATAAAAGAACATAAGTTGTATATAAATAACATTTATGCACTATTGCTGGCTCAAGGAAGGACCGTGCGTCTTCTGAAGGTGCCGTTGAACACAGGGGCGAAAATCCCGTTTCATAGTTGGGGGGGACAATAAACAGTAAAATTTTAGAGAATAAATCCAGGAGGGGACAAGGAATAAAAGTTTTAGCCTTCCTTTAATACAGCATTTTGACATTTTCATCTCTATCTCGCAAACAGGCAGAAGACCTTTCTTAGAGTAATACAAAACAATGGTATTAGGTGGAAGGTGCAATAATACAGCACATCTGACATAAAACACTGCAAAAACCCACAATCTTAACAAGAATATCTGTCTTATTTCTAGTTAAAATGTCTCATTTTTAGTTAAAAAAAATCTCATTACACTTAAAACAAGACTCATCACTGGGAAAAAACAACAATTTTCACCTGTTTCAAGTAGATTTTCACTTAAAATAAGTAGAAAAATCCGCCAGTAGAACAAGATTGTTTTGCTTATAAGATAAATCTTGTTCCACTGGCAGATTTTTCTACTTATTTCAAGTGAAAATTTACTTGAAAATTGTCAAATAAGTTATTTTTCTGGTGATGACTCTTGTTTTAAGTGTAATGAGATTTTACTGTTTATTATTATTTTCGATTTCGGTTTCGGCCACAAATTTTAATTTTGGTGCATCACTACTAAATACTACTGCATTGTTCCAAAATTATTAATTCTGTCTCAAATTATTCTAGGGGGGGACAGCTTTACTAATGGGGGGGACTTGTCCCCCCTCTCCCCCCCGGGATTTTCGCCCCTGGTTGAACAGCTTCAGGTGCTTGGAAGATCTGAAAACATAAACAGAAGAAAAATGTATTACTAATAGAGCTCCGGGGTTCCCTAACGAGTGAGTGGCTCCGTTAGGTAACACTGGAGCCACCGGGGCCAACGTGAGCTGCTCCGGAGCTAAGCTAAATACTTAGCCCATGCAAACCGCTGACTCGTGTGCAGTTGCCGGGTCCGTACTGTGGGCACTGATCCTTTTATGAAAAAATTTGTTTTTCATAATAGGTCCCCTTTAAACTAAAAAACAGAGCGCTGCTGAGCAGCACTGCAAAAACAAAACAAAAAAAACCAACACACGAGCTTAAACATGACAAAACCCGAGCAGACACATGGAGGAGGAAACAGGGAACGAGACACAGGTGAACACGATCAGGGGGGATGGGAACAACCTGAACAGGTCTGGTCTAACGACAGGTAGATAAAACTTCCACAGTCAAGTAAAAACAGTTAGAATCTGTTATAAAGTCAGAGCAGGGATTTCTTTAAACGCTCAAGGTCAAACAATCCTGGAGACGCTGCAGCGACAGAGCCAGAGCAAAGGTCAACCTGCAGACGGGGCGGGACTGTTGGCACATTTGATACCGCTCCTCGTGGCAGCTCTCCCTCTGCAGCTTCGCTGTCGTTGCTCCAGGATCTTTCCTGCTCCAGGTGAAGAAATTCTTTAAATAAATAAAGGTCTTTGAGTAGCAGCCGTGACTCGATAGGAGTCGGTTCAGTAGGAGTACCACACACAGAAAACATGCAGTCCCCGTCTGGAGGCTTAAAAGGTTTTATTTTAGTTCACCCTGTGACATACTTTCTAGCATTACTCTGGTGAACGTGGGGCTTCATTTCCACCAGGATTTATTGTTTGAATCAAACACTAAACAAGCTTGAAGTGTAATACTTACTCTTCTTGTAAGTCCTTATCAATGCATTTTCATACTAGTTTCATTTAAGTCTCAGAGATATCCACAGTCTCTGTTTCCCGTCCTCCCAAACCATCTTCCTCTTCGGATTCCTTAACCACTGAATTAGGACTGAATTAGGGTCCAATGGGGAATATTTGACCTCTTTTGTTCAGTTAGTTAAAAAAACACAAAGATAAAATAGTCAATATACATAATAATAATAATAATAATAATAATAATAATAATAATAATTAAAGCTGCAAGCAGCGGGGGCGCTATGGAGCACCGAGGAGAGTAGACGTGTCCCCTTACAGCTCCGAGAGAATGTGACCTAAATACACTTTTAATTGTACAATTTTGCATATTTTGTAGTTCTGGATACTTATAACGAACTTAGAATACTTTCTGGCTGAAATATTCTGATTCCTGACCAACCACGATGTCAAATCTCCGCACAAAAGACGCCGTGAGAGGAGGCCGCAAAACCGCGCACCTTGCAGAGCCTGCTTCCCCGCCGTCAGCGGGCTCTAGCGCTGCGAACACCCTCGATGCTACGCTGCTCCAGTCCATGATGGACTCTCTGAGGAGCGACATATTCGGGAAGATTGACGACCTTTCCACAAGTCTGCGGTCTGAAATTTCGTCGGTTAGGCAGGAGTTAAAGAACTCTGTTGAACCACTTCAGCGCGCAGTGGATGCTCATGAAGTGACGGTGCGTGATCTCGAGCGCGCCGCCACCGACCACAGCGCTCGGATTAACGAGCTGGAAGCTACCGTTGGCAGGCTGACCAAACAAGCTGCTCGTCTGGAGGACAAGTGCGAGGATCTGGAGGGCAGATCCAGAAGAAATAACATACGCGTGATCGGCGTACCGGAGGGAGTGGAGGGACCCCGGGCCACGGATTTCGTCGCCCAGTTACTGCGGGACCTGCTCGGACTGGACGAGAAGCCCCTGCTGGACCGTGCCCATCGGACCCAGCGAGAGAAACCCGGAGAGGGGAACCCACCTCGGCCTTTCATCGTGAGGGTCCACTTCTTCCATGTCCGGAACCAGATTCTACAGCGGGCTGGGGAAGCTCCACTTCTTCTCAAAGGCAAGAGGATTTCTGTGTTTCCTGACTATACATCCTCCGTCGCCAAGAAACGAGCCGCGTTCAGCGCGGTGAAGCGCAGCCTCCGCTCCTTTCCAGAGGTGAAGTTCGGTCTTCTCTTCCCGGCGGTCCTCAGAGTCACCATGCCAGACGGGACATCACGCAGGTTTGAGGACCCTGTTGCGGCCGCTGACTTTGTTACTAAAAACTGTAAGTAGACGGCTCCGTCCAGTTATAATGCGCGGAGTCTGAAAATGATCGCGCTGTTCTTTTTTATGCGTCAGCTGGACTGTTTACATTAATGTGAACTGCTTTCCCCAAGATCTCACTCTATCGACCTGATAGTATTTTTTAGTTTGTATGTGAGTGTCTTTTTTTCCCTTCCTTATTGGTTTCTTGTACGGGACTGTATATACTGTCCTAAAAATGGTTTAATAATATCATCCCTGCTATTTTCGTTATTTTGTGTGTGTGTGTGTGTGTGTGTGTGTGTGTGTGTGTGTGTGTGTGTGTGTGTGTGTGTGTGTGTGTGTGTGTGTGTGTGTGTTTCCCACTCTCCCCTTTTTTTTTTTTTTTTTTTTTTTTTTTTTTTTTTTTTTTTCCTCTTTTTTTCCCCTCCTTTGTTAGTCTGATTTTTATTCGAATAATGTTTTTTTTTTTTTTTTAAATCATTATTTTTTCTTCTTTCTTCCTCTTTTCATTTATTTGTTTATTTAATTACCTTTCCTATTTTGTTTTTGATTCCCTTATTCATTTCCCTTAGTGATGCCCTTTTCTGCTAGTTACTGTTTTTTCAGGTGGGGGTGTTCAGTGGATAGTACAATGTGCATTTGATTACTCTTTAGGTCGCATTTCATCTCAGGTAGCTCTGCTGAGTTCCTGTTAGAGCTACCATGGAGTGTTTTGAAGTATTTGGGTTTATGGAGGTGATTGCACGCATCTCAGTTGGGGAGATGCCTGTGCGTGGGTGGGATAGGGGGTGGGTTTTCTGTGTTTTTGTTTCTGTTCGGTGTATTTGTTTTTTTTGGTTTTTCTGTTGGTTGTGTTTCTGGTCAGTTTGATCTTCAAACTCACTGTAAGGTCGGTTCGCCTGTCATTGTCACTGATATCTTTATTCTCCCCTATTTTTGAATGGTCCAGCCCGGGTTGATACAACATCCTGATGGGAGAGCGCTAAAGTTTGTCAGTTGGAACTGTAAAGGATTAAACTCCCCTGTTAAGCGCAGTAGGATCCTACATCACCTTCAACATTTGGGAGCTCAAGTAATATATCTTCAGGAAACGCACTTCAAACCATCTGTTTTTTCTAGGATTAAGAGTGGGTGGGTTGGTCATGCCTATTATTCATCATTTCATAGCAAATCTAGAGGGGTTGCAATTTTGTTGCATAAATCAGTTCCCTTTGTATGCTCTAATGTGGTCTCTGATCCAGGTGGCAGGTACCTGATTGTTACTGGTAGGGTGTATGATACCCCAGTTTTACTAGTGAATGTGTATGCCCCCAATTGGGATAACCCAGATTTCTTTAGGCAGCTCTTCTCTAATTTACCCGATATGTCTTCGCACTTCCTTATCTTAGGGGGTGACTTCAATTGTTGGCTGAGTCCAGAGCTGGACCGCTCTTCGTCAAAAATCACTACCCCTTCGAGATCTGCCAGAACAATTAAGACCTTCATGGACGAGTTTGCAATTTCAGATCCCTGGCGTTTTTTTAATCCCTCCGGTAAAGCGTTTTCCTTTTTCTCCCATGTACACCGCACGTTCACACGAATAGACTATTTTCTGATGGATAATAGAATTCTCCCTTCCGTGAGCTCCTGCTCTTATGAGGCTACAGTCATTTCTGATCACTCCCCTGTCACAATGAGTGTCCAATTTAGGGGGATAGTTCGTGCACAGGCCCCGTGGCGTTTTAATATACGCTTACTCTCGGATGAAAATTTTGTGGAATTAATGTCCAACGAAATTGATTTATTTTTGAGTATAAATAGGACCCCTGGTATTTCTCCTTCCATATTGTGGGAAACCTTAAAAGCTTACATTAGACGGCAAGTGATCTCTTATGTAAGTAATGAGAGAAAACAAAAGAGGAAAAAATTGGACGAAATAGAAAAACGTATTGCTCAGCTGGACAGTTTATATGCTACATCGCCAACCCCAGACCTGTATAAAGAACGACTCTCTCTCCAGTCAGAATTCAACACGCTGACCACAGACCATGCTGTTGAACTACTCCTTAAGTCCAGAAGTAATTATTATGAACAGGGTGACAAAGCTGGCAGGTTATTGGCCCATCAATTACGACAATCTGCCTCTTCTCACCAAATCCCCCAAATTCAAACATCGGTAGATATTACAATAGACCCCAAAAGAATTAACGATGAATTCAAAGACTATTATGCTTCATTATACACGTCTGAAGCTGATTCGAATACGCAGGACTTTGACAGTTTCTTTGCTACTCTTGAAATTCCTCCGGTTCACCCTGACATGGTTAAAAAATTGGAGATGCCAATAACCATTAGTGAACTTTCTGTTGCTATCACATCTATGCAAGGTGGCAAATGCCCAGGGCCGGACGGCTACCCAATTGAGTTTTACAGAACATTCCGATATAAATTAGCTCCCGTTTTGATAGATATGTTTAATGAGTCATTTACATCTCTTAGTCTACCCCCAACACTTAGTCAAGCGTCTATCTCTCTTATCCTCAAAAAGAATAAAGATCCCCTCGCTTGCTCCTCCTACAGGCCGATCAGTTTGTTAAATGTAGATTTTAAATTGCTGTCTAAAATGCTGGCCCTACGTTTGGAAACTGTGCTACCAACCATTATCTCTCCCCACCAAACTGGATTTATTAAAGATAGGCACTCTTTTTTTAACTTAAGACGACTTTTTGATACAATCTATCATCACCCCATGACATCTGTGCCAGAAGCTGTGATATCTTTAGATGCTGAAAAGGCCTTTGATCGCGTGGAGTGGAAGTATCTATTTTTCACCTTAGAGAAGTTTGGCTTTGGTGAGAACTTTGTCACATGGGTGAAGCTACTTTATTCATCCCCCGTAGCCTCGGTTAGGACAAATAACAACCAGTCAGAATACTTTCCTCTTCATCGCTCCACCCGCCAGGGTTGTCCCCTGAGCCCCCTCTTGTTCGCCTTAGCCATTGAGCCCCTCTCCATTGCGCTTCGTTGTGACCCCCACATTACAGGTATTTTCAGGAATGGGATGGAACAGAGAGTTTCTCTTTACGCGGATGATCTCCTCCTTTACGTTTCAAATTTTCCCATTTCTATCCCTGCGGCTCTCAATATATTTAACTCATTTGGTGCAATATCAGGCTACAAATTAAATTTAAATAAAAGTGAGTTGTTTCCTTTGAATAAGGCAGCACATGAGTACCCACTCCATAGCTTACCATTTAAAACTGCAAAGCACTCTTTCACCTACTTAGGGGTTCAGGTTACCGACAAGTTTAAAGATCTTTATAAGGCTAATTTTGTTCCCCTTCTGTCCCGTATGCAAGAGGATTTTGACCGGTGGTCAGTGCTGAACTTATCCTTAGCTGCCCGAATTAATTCAGTCAAGATGAACACCCTGCCGAAGTTCTTGTATTTATTTCAGTGTGTACCCATTTTCCTCCCACAAAAGTTTTTTTGCAAAATTGATACCGTTATTTCAGAATTTATTTGGAACAAGAAAATTCCAAGGATCCGCAAGCAATTTTTGCAGAGGCCAAAGGCGTTGGGAGGAATGGCTCTACCGAATTTCAGGTTTTATTACTGGGCAGCCAATGTCAGAATAATTCAGTTTTGGCTACAATTTGACTCATACCCCTCCCCTCCCATCTGGCTTAAAATGGAAGCAGCTTCATGTGGCCCAGTGTCACTTTCGGCTTTAGCCCATTCTCCCATTCAGAGTTTTTCTTCTGATTACACGAAAAATGTCATTGTTAAATCGTCCCTGCGAGTCTGGAATCAGTTCAGACGTTGCTTTGGTCTCCAGACATATTCTATACTGGCTCCAATAACTGCAAATCACATTTTTCCTCCATCTTTGGTGGACCGTGCATTTGCTATCTGGTCTAGTCTTGGCATCAAATCATTTAAAGATCTATACATAGATGACACTTTTGCATCTTTCCAACAGTTATCTGAGAAATTTAGCCTACCCAGACAACACCTCTTCAGGTTTTTTCAGATTCGCAGTTTTGTTAAAAATAGATTCCCTCAATTTCCTAATGCACCCACAGATTCTCCATTGGAGTCATTCCTTAAGCCGGCACCTGCCCTGAAGGGAATGATGTCACACTTTTACACTCATATTCATTCTCTTCGTCTTGTCTCTTTAAATTCAATTAAAGCACTTTGGGAAACAGACCTGGGAGAGGAGATCTCAGAGGATCTCTGGGAGGAGGCTCTTAACAGAGTCCATAAGTCTTCCATCTGCGCAAAACATGGACTTATTCAGTGTAAAATTGTTCACCGTGCGCACTTCACAAAGGTCAGGCTCTCTAAGATCTACAAGGAGGTGGACCCAACTTGTGACAGGTGTCACCAGGCCCCAGCAAGTCACGTGCATATGTTCTGGTCCTGTCCTGCTTTACACTCTTATTGGAAAGAAATCTTTGGATCATTATCAAGGGTTACTCATAAAGTAATAGAGCCTAATGCAATGATTGCGTTGTTTGGCACATCTCCACCCACAATACCACTCACCTCCTCGGAAGCTACTTTTATAGCCTTTGTTACTCTACTAGCGAGACGCTTGATCTTACTCAAGTGGAAATCTCCAACTCCTCCTTCGCACACAGTATGGATAAGAGAAGTCCTTAATTTTGTTAGACTAGAAAGGATTAGATGCGTTTTGAGGGGCTCCCTTGGAAAATTTTATAAGACGTGGGACCCGTTTTTTGTGTTTGTTCGAGAGCTGAACTTCCCAGCGATTCCCGAGTGACCCATTATATATTTCAGTGGTATAGTTGAGACATGACAGATTGCCGAACTGACCAACAACTATTACTTTATTTTTTAGTATTTTGTGTTATTATTCATATACTGTATTTATATATTTTTTACGTTATTAAGCTATCTTTTGTCTTTAGTCTTTGTCTTGAGTTTTGTCCTTTTTAGTTTTTAGTATTTGTCCTGTCTTGGTTTATTTTTGGTCTTATTCTGTTTTTATCTTGCCTGCTTCTTGCATTGTTTCATCATTACTCCATTGACCAATGTTACTGTAATGTTGTTGTTTTTATTTGAAAATTCCAATAAACAGATTGTGGAAAAAAAAAAAAAAAGCTGCAAGCAGCGATGAACGGGCCCTCGCGCATGCAATTTTCACCAATAAAGGTCAAGGACTCAAAACGAAGTTCGATGACACCACCCATGACTATCTATGTCAAACCATTCAAAAGTTATGGCAGAAAGTAGGAACTATCAAATATGGACCAATCAGATGAAGGGGGGTGCGCTTTTTGGCATCTATCGTCACCACGGTAACGCTTTTGACTGAGAAAAGTAATGCCCGTCGTCGCAGGATCGAGACGCACATTTTGATGTATAACACACCTGGGTGCATGTTACGGTAATGGCAGAAATGGCATAAATTGCGGAAAAATTACACAATTAAAAATTGTCAAAATGGCCGACTTCCTGTTGGGTTTCGGGCATGGCGCCAAGAGACTTTTCTTTAAGTTGGGACATGATACAGGGGTGTACCGATTTTCGTTCATGTACGTCAAACAGTATTGTGGGGCTTGAGGACAGGGCCGCCGCAAGGGGTGTGCGAACCGTGCGACCGCACGGGGCCTCAAAAACGGCCCATTCCATTCCTTTTTTCTCTTATAAATATCAACAGTCACGTTCTATTACAGACCTAAATGTGTACTAGTCTGTGCATATCAATAAATATATGTGCAATGATGCGTATGTCTGTTGTTCAATACAACTGTGTCAGACCAAGCGCAGACACAAGGTGCTCTGATCCAGACGGGTGGAGTTGGAACAAACTGTCACACAATGTCGAGAGAACGAGGCTCGTTTGATAAATTTGTTAGAAAAATCACCTATCCGACAGGGTCTCAAGCAGCTGCGGGGCCCCGCGTCGAGGCAAGTCAAATGATGATGAGGCAGGGGAAGGTATCCAGTATTTTGCTAATTGGAAAGTTAAAATTGCGCATATAGACACCCGATCCGACCCGAAAAACCCAAAAATTTCGCGCGCGCTCGCTACGCTCACACGCGAGGGGCCCCCCCCGTCCATTTTGCACAGGGCCTCGCAAATCTCCCAGACCGCTCTGCTTGAGGAACAAAGTTTTCTAGGGGGCGCTGTTGAGCCGTTAGGCCACGCCCATTAATGCAAACCATTAAATATCTAATTCTTCGCCAGGCCTGGCTTGGTGCAAAATTTGGGGACTTTTGGGGCACGTTTAGGGGGAAAAAGACCCTCCTTTCGTCGGAAAAAGAAAAACGACAAAAACTAGAAAAATTCCTACGGATACAATAGGGCCTTCACACTGTCAGTTCTCGGGCCCTAATAATGGATTATGTTTATATAACCCTAACCCATTTATATTGCGCTTTTATGGACTCTCAAAGCCCTCACAATGAGTCCATTATTCTATTATTCGTGGTGATGGTGAACTGCTTGAGTTCCCACAGCTGCCCCGGGGCCGGCTGGAGGAAACGTGGCAGCCAATCAGCAGCTAGCGGCCTCTCCGACCAACACCGGGACATTCGTGTAACATTCACACACCAGTGATTCCCTGGAGGCAAGGAGGCGTCTGGCCCAAGGACACAACAACAGATGAGTGGGGGTTCCAACTGGCAATCGTTCAGTTATTGTAGAGGGGTAGACCAGTTAATTGCTCAGCCAATTAAACAGATTGTCTGTTGAAGGCCAGTCTTTAGTAACTGCCATTGGCTGCAGAAAACCTGCACTGGTAAACCTGAAGATTATTATTATTATTTATTTTTTATTTTTTTACCTTGTCTGCACACATATTAATGATTAATACCATGACGGTAGAAACCAAAGGCATATATATATGTGCATTATTACGAGTATTAGGGCCAAACTAAGACAAAAAAATTGGAAATTACGAGAATAAAGTCGTAAAATTACGAGAATAAAGTCGTAAAATTACAAGAATAACGTCATAGCCTAATGTTACGCAACAATATGACTTTAATCTTCTTTAATATTCAGAACGTTTGCCATGAAGCTCAAAATTGAGCTCTGGTTCATTCTGTTTCCACTGATCTCTCTCAAGTTGTTTCTACAGCTTAATGGGAGTCCACCTGTGGTGAATTCAGTTGATTGGACTTGATTTGGAAAGACACACACCTGTCTATATAAGCTCTCACAGTTGGCAGTGCATGTTGCAACACAAACCAAACATGAAGTCAAAAGAATTGTCTTCAGACCTCCGAAACAGGATTGTTTCGAGGCACAAATCTGGGGAAGGGTACAGAAAAATGTCTGCTGCTTTAAAGGTCCCAGTGAGCACTGTGGCCTGCATCATCCTAAAATGGAAGAAGTTTGGAACCACCAGGAATCTCCCTAGAGCTGGCCGCCCGCCTAAGCTGAGCAATCGGGGAGAAGGGCCTTAGTCAGAGAGGTGACCAAGGACCCGACGGTCACTCTGTCAGAACTCCAGCGTTCCTCTGTGGAGAGAGGAGAAACTTCAAGAAGGACAACCATCTCTGCAGCAATCCACCAATCAGGCTTGTATGGTAGAGTGGCCAGGCGCAAGCCCCTCCTTACTAAAGAGCACATGGCAGCCCGACTGGAGTTTGCCAAAAGGCACCTGGAGGACTCTCAGACCATGAGAAAAAAAACTGCCCAAGAATAGGAGTGCCAAACTTGTAGCAACCTATTCAAAAAGACTTGAGGCTGTAATTGCTGCCAGAGGAGCTTCTACAAAGTATTAAGCAAACATTATGAATACTTATGCTCATATGATTTCTTGTTATTTTTATTTTTAATAAATTTACAAAAGTCGCATCAAGACTTCTTTCATGTTGTCATTATGGGGTGTTTTGTGTAGAATTCTGAGAAAAAACTGACTGACTGTATATATATATTTGTATTGTTTTTTCACTTTTTTTTATCATGCATGTTTTGAAATAAAATCTTCAAATCAAGCCTACATTGGTTAAATTAAAAAATGTAAAAAGCCACAGCAGGTTTGATCCCTCAGCTCTGAGCTCCTGCTGAAATGCCAGATACGGATGTCCTGCAACAGAATGTACTATAACATCCCTGCAGTGTTTCACCTGTAAACATCCGTACAACACATGCTGGTTATCAGGGGCACGGTCAAGGTCAGGTGAGTCTGTGTGGTAGTAAATGTCCAAAAGCCGGTTATCCAGAGGTGTCTTCAGTATTCACATTCATTACTCAGGTAGAAGTATAGATACTAAAGTTTAAAAATACTCCTGTAGAAGTTGAAGTATCAACTCAAGTTTTTTACTCAAGTAAAAGTATAAAAGTACTGGTTTCAAAACTACTTAAAGTGTAAAAGTAAAAGTAATGTAAGGGGGAAAAAAGCCATTGAAAATGAATGTATCTTAGTATAATGTAAATATATTAAAGAAGCATATATGTGTACTATTGAGCATTAACATGTGTTTCAGAGAGCAGGAGATATGATGACTAGTTGCCTATAAGTATTGTAATGGTGCAAAAAGTCAAACTTCAGAGGCATGTTATCATTTATCCTAACCTTTATTGGAATGTACATCCAAGTTTAGTTGCAGGAATCTGAGGGAACGGATGTAAGAACAAAACTGGACAAGAACATCTGAAACAACCACAACCAAATTCACTCTATCCGGATGGAGCAATTTAACTGGATAGTTTTTTTTTAAAGGCCGAAATGAAATAGAGTAATGAGACTGTTTTTAAAATGTAAGGAGTAAAAAGTACAGATAATTGCGTGAAAATAACCAAAATTTCTACTTAAGTAAGGTAACAAAGTATTTGTACTTTGTTACTTGACACCTTTGATCCTGCCCCACTGTTTCCGTACACTTGACTATGACTGACTATGATGAGTATTGAAAATATTAAAATAATCGAGTCAAATTCCCTGTCTTGTCTGACCTGACTCAGCCAAATAAACATGATTCTGATTCTATTGTTACTATTTGTTTGCCAAGATTTCTGATTGGGAGCATTTGCAGTCGTTTCAGTCCTTCAGTGAAAGAAGAACTAGTTGTGAGTCACGGCTTCAACAGGAAGGTCCAGTAAAGTGGAAGGGCAGGCAGGAGTCGAGGTCTTACTCAATCAATGAATGGGAAGGCAAATATGCACTGGACCTCGAATACACAAACATCCACCAATCGCTGACGTAACCACACGCGCGGGAGATTACCGTTGGAGAACTATGATGACAGGAGCTACGATGCAGAGCTACGTCCACCGCCTGCAACGTAACCCTGCAAAACAAACACATCACTTCACCCCAAAAATTGTTCATGGTAACCTTTTTCCGAGGGGGTGCAAGTGCAAGAGTGCAGGTTGGAGAATGAGAAGGACAATGACCAAAACATCCTCTTTCTAAGGGTTTTACTTGGATCCTCTTTTCTTTCTCATTTCTCACTTTGCTTGGCCGTCTTTTTCTTTTCTCTCCATCCCCCCTGCTAGTTTTTCCGTATGGCGTACTTAGATGAGTTAGTACAGGGGTGTCAAACTCATTTTGCTTGGCGGGCCGGATTTGACCAATTTTTTTCTTGCACGCTCAAAATAAAAAAGACGGTGCGAAAAAAAAAATTTCGAATTCTTTTTTTTTTAACTTTTGTTATCTAATCCAATATCAGTTTAGTTAATTTTAAAGGAAATATGCACTTTGTTTACACTCTAATTATGTAAAATATATTTCTTCAGGATCTTTTCTTGAAATTTCTCGTTTTTTTCAAATTGTGTAAGATACTTTTAATATCATTTTACAAAGATAAACAGAAACAAGTGTGTTTTTTTTATATTTCACTTTTTTATAGGAAATTTAATTAAAAGCAAAATCTTTCTTATTACATCTGAGAGTGTTTCTTTGTGATTTACAGATTTTTCCAGTACAATTAAATGTATTTATTTGTAAAAATTGGCGCGGATATTTACGCCAGTGTGCCGAAAAAGTCAGCACTTCTCTTTTAACTGTTTTACTTTGTCACTATCCTTGTATTCAAAACTGAAATTCTCCAAATAAATATCTTCTATCATCTTTTTTAGCAGTGATATTTTTCCTGCGAAAATATATAATAGTAGTCAGTTAATAAAAATAAACGACTGTCTACAAAGAAATAAAATCGGCAAATGCATTCTAGAAAACAAAAAAAATGTAGAAAACTGCTCTATTTGTGGAATAACGATGGATTTATAGAAGAAATATATTATCTGATATGCTGCGATTCATGGCAATTATTTATGCCTTCCTTTTTAGTAAATTAACATTTAGTTTTTTTGCGTTGGAAACTTCTCTCGGGCCGCACATTTGACACCCCTGGGTTAGTAGGTCAGAGCGGGAGGACAGAGGTGTTAAAGAGCTGCCAGACAGACAGTCTGGTGTTGCAGCGACGAGGGCAGCAGGGGACCCGGGAGAAAACGTGTCTTTACATGGAACAAGATGAACAGGTATATCTAACGATAAACTTAGATCAAATCTGAGTGTTTCACAATAAGAAGAAGTAAAGAACAATGTGGCCGAGCGTGTTGGGAAGACCAGGGTTGATGTGCAGTACTCCACAGAGATTAACTGGCACTCGTTCCGGGATATCGCCAGAGGTTCGGGCTACCGTGAAGAGGAAGAAGATGTGCTGACGGCAAATCTTTTATCTTGCTACGAAGGCAGTGACGTTTCAAAACAATAAACCACCAACAACAAGTCTGATTACAACTGTGTTGAACCGTCTGAAGACGACCAGATCAAAAGTGCTGGTAGGGATGGGCGGTATAGACTAAAAAATGTATCACAATAATTTCTATTATTTATCCCGATAACGATAAAAATGACGATAAAAAAATTACCAATTCAACTCCACCTTTGTAATTATAAATCTATCTCCACATTCAGTCTTTGGAGCCAAAACACTGCTCTAAAAGATACTAAATACTAAACTACACCAATAGGAATCTTTCTTTCTTTCTTTCTTTCTGGCTCATTTCCTTCCTTCCCTCCTTCTTTTTTCCCTTTTTTCTTTCCTTCTTTTCATTCTCCCTTCCTTCCTTCCTTCCTTCCTTCCTTTCTCCCTTCCTTCCTTCCTTCCTTCCTTCCTTCCTTCCTTCCTTCCTTCCTTCCTTCCTTCCTTCCTTCCTTCCTTCCTTCCTTCCTTTTTTCTTTCCTTCTTTTCATTCTCCCTTCCTTCCTTCCTTCCTTCTTGTCTCCCTTCCTTCCTTCCTTCCTTCCTTCCTTCCTTCCTTCCTTCCTTCTTTCCTTCCTCCCTTCCTTCCTTCTTGTCTCCCTTCCTTCCTTCTTTCCTTCCTTCCTTCCTTCCTTCCTTCCTTCCTTCCTTCCTTCCTTCCTTCCTTCCTTCCTTCCTTCCTTCCTTCCTTCCTTCTTTCCTTCCTCCCTTCCTTCCTTCTTGTCTCCCTTCCTTCCTTCTTTCCTTCCTTCCTTCCTTCCTTCCTTCCTTCCTTCCTTCCTTCCTTCCTTCCTTCCTTCCTTCCTTCCTTCCTTCCTTCCTTCACGTACGTTGTGCGTGGATTTAACACAGAACCATAAATCAGTTTTACACAAAAACGTCATCAACAGGAATTTATTGTTTTTACCACGAAATGACAAATTCTTACCGTGGGGAATTTCTTTGACGGTTTATCGTGAACGGTAAAATATCACCCACTCCTAGCGCTGAGAGGGTGAATGTGCAGGGACGGGATTAAAGATTGGACCTTAAAATGGTAACTTTGGTTGTGTTCTGGCACGAGACAGGCTGGTGCGTGAGGTGGGACGTTTACAGCGGCATAGACAGCTTCATCAGTGTATTTCTTCTGGAAATGGGGCCTGTTAGGATGTCACCTTGAGCCTGCCACTCCTCGTACATCATTACACTCTCCACGTGTTTATTGTGTACACAAACTCACAAAAGGCAGCAGAAGTAACTGGGCGTGGTCTCTGTCAGACACTGGGCTTGCCGGCACCGTGGTCGTCTCACTACGCCTGCTTCTTTGATTGGGGGTGATGTTTACTCTCACACAAGCACAGGAAATTACGGTTTTAGTTGCACAAATAAGGACCAATATCAGATCGAGACGATGCACAATAGCAGGTTCCCAGCGGTTGTCAGAGCTGGGAACAGCACGTCCACGACGGCAGACGTTACCAGTACGACCATCAGAGAGTGAAAGTCATTACAACCCTAACACCTAACCCTAACCCCTAACCCCTAATACCTAACACCTAACCCCTAATAGCTAACACCTATCCCAACTCTTAACACCTAAAAAATAAAAACCCCTAACACTAACCCAACCCCTAACCCCCAACCGTTCCTGTAGTTTCTTGTGCTGGCCCCCTTTTTTCTCTTTTGTGCATGTTTGCCGGCCGGAGCTTCAGGAGCTGCGTGCTGGCCTGCCCCTAACCCCTAACACCTAACCCCTAACACCTAACCGCTCCTGTAGTTTCTTGTGCTGGCCCCCTTTTTACACTTTTGTGCACGTTTGCAGGCCGGAGCTTCAGGAGCTGCGTGCTGGCCTGGTCAAAGCAAGTCAGAATAGAGTCTGGCTCGTAGGAACTCTTCAGCGCATCCATGAAATGACTCATCTCGTCCTTCAGGTGATATTTAAAGGTAAAACACACAACATGTGCAGACCATTCACTCTTGTTCACCTGTTTACAATCAAACAGATGCACTCAAGCACCGTCACTCCATTCAGACACATACTGGAGCAGTTAGGAGACAAGCGTCCTCTTATATAGATGCTGAAGACATGTGCGTGCTTGCCGGCGCGGCCTAACGCCCGTAACCCCCCACAACTCGGAGTTAGGAGCACAGGAAGACGCGCAGCCCCGCGGGACACCCACCGAGTTAAGCTGGGAAAGTGAGCGGCTCAATCAGGAGCTGCGTGAACCTGGTTTGTGACGGCGGTGCGATGATTGTGTTGTTGGTGCAGTAATGACTGTTTTAGTCGCGCCGGCATCACTGGGGATTGTAGGTTTGAGCTCTGTAATCTGGCGCTGCCTCGTCACAGCCGGCAGGTTGTAATTTCACCTCAACACTCACGCTGCATTACAAATCAGTAGCAGGCCGAGGTGTGACATAAGCGTTTTACACATTGTAAGAAAAAAAACGTTGCTTTTACGGAAACTGGCAGCTCTGGTTGCCAGAATAAAACTGTAAAAGATACAGCGGATTGTAAAACACATTACAGAACAACCTGAACATTTTACAATTTCAAACTGTAATCCTTTACAAAATAACATCATACAATTTACGTGCAAAACTGGTCAATTCAACATCAATTTTCAGCCAAATTAGCATGACTCTACCTTCATTAAAGCTATTTTTGCCTGTACAATTTACGTGCAGCCATTGCTTATTTTACATCTAATCCCATTAAATTTCACTGGAAAACATCAAAATAGAGGCATTATTAATTGGTAAAAGCCTCATTATAAGACAGTAATTTGACTGAATTTTTCAGCTTATTTTATTAAAAGATTGTGTGTTGTGTAATATATTTTGTAGTATTAATAGCGGTGTTTTGTTGTGAAATAAACATCTACAAACTATCATAGAATTCTTTGAGTAATGTCTTCATTAAATGAGTTATTACCAGTTAGACCAGAGGTCGGTAACCCGCGGCTCTAGAGCTGCATGCGGCTCTCTAGCGCCGCCCTAGTGGCTCCTGGAGCTTTTTCAAAAATGTTTGACCTTTTTTTTTTTTTTTTCCCTTTTTTTCTCTTTTTTTTCTCTTTTTTCTTCTTTTTTTTCTTTTTTCTTTTTTCTTCTCTTTTTTTTCTTTTTTCCTTTATTTCGTATTTTTTTCCTTTTTTTCTCTTTTTTTCATCCTTTTTCCTTTCCTTTTTAATCTCAACATTTCGACTTTTTTCTCGAAATTTTGACTATTTCCTTTTTTCTCAAAATTTCGACTTTTCTCAAAATTTCGACTTTTTTGTCGAAATTTCAACTTTTTCTCAACATTTCGACTTTTTTCTCGAAGTGCATAATGATATTCCCCCAGTTATAACTAATATAGAAACATGCAGCATGTGTTTCTTCATTCTAAAGCTGATACTAGACTTTTCATTTTTTGCGGCTCAAGACATATTTGTTTTTTGTGTTTTTGGTCCAATACGGCTCTTTCAACATGTTTGGTTGCCGACCCCTGAGTTAGACAGACAAACTCTGACACAATGTCAACAAAGATTTTCATCTGTAACATTTACGGTCCTTCACCATTGCTATTTCACAGTTTTTTACGGTAATTTCTACGGGCTTTTCTTACAGTGCAGCTTTGATTGGCAGGTGTCTCCTCTGCAGGTGAGGCCGGTCTCCGTGGTCCGGATGGAGACCCCTCTCTCAGGAACCGTGGCAACGCTGCAGCCTGGATGTGGGCGAAGTCAGGTGGTGTTGCATAACGGAGGAGGCTCTAAATATCTGCTTTGTTGTTACTCTTCAAAGTCCTTTCATCAATTATAGCAACGCCGGCGGTGATGTCACTCTCATCCTTCTGGGAGATGAGGAGCACGTCTGGACTGAAGTTCAGAAGCTGCCGCCCGGTTTCCGCCGGGTCGTCGTAGGTACGGGGGCTTTATTCATCCAAACACTGTTTCCTTTCCGATCTGCAGGGTCTGTACCCACTTTTAAGAACAAGCTGAAGACTCAGCTCTTTAAGGAGCACTTCGGCATCTAGAAAGATGCATGCACTTACGTCAAGATGGTGTCTTCTTAAACTTGAGTTATGGCTTAAGAAGACCGTAGGCACGACGCCGTGCCTACGGCGTAGGGTACGCGTCGACGCGTACCACACGCCGTCACTAATGCCATCACTAATGCCGTCACTGACGTGCACCTCCCAAAAATTGTAACTACGCGCCGAGGCGACGCAGACCACACGCAGACGGAGAGGGCTGTGATTGGTTCGCTTGGTAGCAAGGCATTTCCGGTTTCCGGTTTGAAGCAGTCGTGAACTTTCAGCGCTCTTTTCTTCGTGGGGGTTCGCAGGCGGTGGGTTGCCTCCCTCCTACTTCTCCCCTCTGTGCGGTTGCCGGTGGCCTGGGTTCCGGGCTCTTCAGTGTCGGCCTCTGGTCTCGCGGGTGGCGGGGTTGCTCCCCCCCCTCCCCCACTATAGATACACTTCAGGTGGAGCTTTGATAGGATTATTACACCCACACACACACACACACACACACACACACACACACACACACACACACACACACACACACACACACACACACATATAGCCACTTAGTCACATACATATACACAAACATACACAGCCACACAAACATATACATATACACACACACACACACAGCCACAAAGACATGTACACACACACGTACGAACCCACATACACACACACACACACACACACACACACACACACACACACACACACACACACACACACACACACACACACCCATGATCATATACATACACGCATACACACACATAGACATACACACTGGCTTGTTCACCTGCATGCTGGCTCTCTAGTTTTTGGGTTTAGGTAGCGGTAGCGATAGCTTAGCTCAGACTGCGATCAGATCTCAAGATTTAGGTCGATTGCTGTTATTGTTTTGGTTGGCTCCGTGCCGGTTTCGTGTTCTGTTTGTGGTTTTTTGTTGCAGATTTCCAGTGCTTGACGTGTGTTTCCGTGTGTTCCTGCTTCCTGGATTGGCAGTGGATGCCGTCACCCCCCCCCCCCGCCCACCCCCCCCAAAAAAAAAAAAATCACTGGGTTTGTATGTGTATATTTATGTATGTGTACGCATATGTATGCGTATATATATGTATATATATTAATTATAGTAATAATGCACATATATACTTTTGGTTTCTACCGTCATGGTATCAATCATTAATATGTGTGCAGACAAGGTGAAAAAAAAAAAAAAAAAAAGGAAAAGATCGCGAATTAGCGGTCGTGGGGGGTACTGCACCGCGGAGAAATGGAGTGACAGAGAAGTCCTCTGCGTCTGGTTTGACGCAGAACCATAATTCAGGCTTAAGTCGCTTTGGATAAAAGCGTCTGCTAAATGACAGTAGTAGTAGTAGAAAGCTGAACTTTACACATCCATAAACTTTCAGAGCTGGCTTATATTTCCACACATTTCCCATGTTGTCTTGTGAATAATTTACATTATTACATAATTCACGGATTTGGGGTTTGACTTCTGACGACTGTAATTCTGTTTCCGGTGCAGTCTGACCTCAAACAGAGCACACTAAAAACCTAATGTCTCCTTTTCTCTTGCATACACACCTGCACAACTACACACCTGCAAAGCTACACACCTACTGTACATAGCTACACACCTGCACAACTACATCCTGCACAGCCCCAGGTGCATCATGGGTGTGTAATTGAAGGCAATAAAGGCAATAAAGGGTGCGTGTGTGTGTGTGTAACAAGGCTTTATTCATCCAGGCAGAGCTTCCTTTAGAAAGCTTTAACTTTACACTTCCATCTCCTAAAGTTTCAGAGCCGGCTTATATTTCAACACTTTCCCCGTGTTGTCCAGAGGTTTGATTTCTGATGACGACTGTAATTCTGTTTCCGGTGCAGTGTGACCTCAAACAGAGCACACTAAAAACCTCCTAATGTCTCCTTTTTCCTCTTCTTCTTCTTCTACATTCCCTCTATATGCTGTAGGGTCGTCCTCGTGACGTCACAAGGACGCATGTCGTTAATTGGCCCTGCTGAAGCCCCGCCCCCCCGGTAGGTGACTTGTCCTGTGTTTTGGGGAGGGGGCGTGGCCTGTGGGCAGGGGGCGTGGCCAGCGCTTATAAATAGGGGCGGCTGGCAGCGGCAGCAGCTGATGAGCCGCAGCAGCAGCCAGAGACCTGACAACACCTGAGAGGAGATAATATTATCACATACACGCAGACATGCCTGCCAACAAGGACGACGGCGGATGGAAGAAGTTCGTGTGGGACTCGGACAAGGGGGAGCTGCTGGGCCGAACCGGGGGCAGCTGGCGTGAGTAAAATATAAGAATAAATGGATAAATGGATAAATGTATAAATGAATACATGCTGCTGCTGCTGCTGCTGCTGCGCCGTCGGGGGCGCGCAGGTGGGAATGAAGAAGGGTCGGGGGCGCGCAGGTGGGAATGAAGAAGAGTCGGGGGCGCGCAGGTGGGAATGAAGAAGGGTCGGGGGCGCGCAGGTGGGAATGAAGAAGGGTCGGGGGCGCGCAGGTGGGAATGAAGGAGAGTCGGGGGCGCGCAGGTGGGAATGAAGAAGGGTCGGGGGCGCGCAGGTGGGAATGAAGAAGAGTCGGGGGCGCGCAGGTGGGAATGAACGGGGGCGCATCGTGTTTCCAGACACCTGTTTGATTTGACACTGCAGGAAAAAGGAAAAAAAAAGTGATGGCCTGCCAGAATCTGATTTTTCCCCTGAAAATGTGTCTTTTTTTACCTGCCAAAAATTGATTGAAGGACAAATACAGTTAATGAAAGGTCGTTTCTACCTTAATATGATTTGAGCTTCATAATTTAAATACTAGAACTCACAGGATTAATTGCTTTTAACTCTTTTAAAGGACCATTACAACACAAAATAGGCATTTTCACCTGCCAAAAATGGATTGAAGACCAAATACAGTTAATGAAAGGTTATTTCTGCCTAAATATGACTTGATTTCATTCTTGAGCTTCATAATCTGAAAATCTGACGTTTTATTGCTATCGATCACCGGGCTGCTGTGCGCGCTCCCGCGGCCACAAATCACATTCTGCATGGACGCAATCACTTTTTGTCCCAATAAACTCTTATTTGTCGTGTTGGATGTGATTAAAGCCCATGATGAAGTTAAGTTGAGTTCCAGGGCTCTGCAGCGTCCCGGTCCTCACATGAGCAGGGAAAGGGTTAAAACTGCATCATAGTCCAAGGTGAGTCAAGGTGACGGGCCCTGCGCGTCCACGTGCAGGGGGGGCAGGCGCGCCCCCGCGGACAGCCCCGATCAGGTGTCCCGGTAAAGCCGTCCGGATCGATACCTGATTCTCCCGTTCGACCTTTATCTCCTCCCGTTTCTCTCCGGCGCCCGCAGTGCGCATGTGCGTGTCTCTCAATGTCACAGTGGGTTCCCCTCTGTCTAGACGCAGACACCTGCACCTGCAAGGAAACTGAACCAGGAACCAGGACCTGGTCCCAGATCCTGGTTCTGGACCTGGACCTGGTCCTGGTTCTGGTCCTCAGGTCACCTGAAAGTGCTGATGCTGAGTGTGCAGAGTTGTGCAGGTGATGACGGGACAGAACCTGCTCTCATGGTGTTACATCCCATAATTAACATGTAAATGGGTCTGACTGACGTCTAGTCCTCCCGCTGCAGCAGGGAGGCGTCAGGTTTGAGCTGGTGGTTCGACCGCCGTGTCCTTGAGCAAGGCACCGAGGCCCCTGCTGCACACACACCTGCATAGCTGCACAGATACACACCTGCACACCTATACAACTACACACCAGGGTTATAATAGTTTTGCATTTTTCATTTTAGTTAACCATATGTGCAATATCCATGCAATATCTGTCTACCTCACACTCTTTTTACCTGCTTTTTTTGCACTGTTTTTCTTCCTTTGCACTATTTTTTTATCTTTTTATCTCCACTGCATTGTGTATATACTGTCCATATTTTTTAATTATATATATATATATATATATATATATATCTTTTACTTTTTTAAATTTTTACCCCCTTCCCTGCATGCTTGTGTGTGTGTGTGCGTGTGTGTACATGTTAATTGCACTGCTGCTAACACAGGAGTTTCCCCATTGAGGGAATAATAAAGGATTATCTTATCTCTCTCTTTATTTCATTTTGACTTTTTCTCCTTCAATTCAGTTAGTTTTAATTCGTTTTTAGTGTGGGTTTGCTAGTTTTTATTAGTTTTTATATTTTCAAAATTGCTTAGTTTTTGTTTAGTTTTTATTAGTTTTAGTTTAGTTTTTATTAGTTGTAGTTTTGACGTCGTGGACCATGGTTAAGCTGCCAGTTGGAGATAAATGGCCAGAGCGGAATAAATTGATCATACCAAGAGGCTTATATTGACAGGGAGGAAAACGGAGGAAATTATATCTATAATTTCAGTTTGTTTTAGTTAGTTTTCTAAACACGAAATATAGTTTCAGTTAGTTTTTTCAATTTTAGTTTTCGTTATTTCGTTCGTTTTCGTGAACGATAATAACTCTGCTACACACCTGCACAGCTACACACCTGCACAGATACACACCTGCACAGCTGCACAACTACACACCAGGGTTATAATAGTTTAGAATTTTTCATTTTAGTTTAGTTTTAGTTAACCATATGTGCAATATCCATGCAATATATGTCTACCTCACACTCTTTTTACCTGCTTTTTTTGCACTGTTTTTCCTCCTTTGCACTATTTTTTTTTATCAATCAATAACTTTTATTTGTCCCCAATGGGGCAATTAATCATGCAGCAATATGTAGACATATGCACATAGTAAAAAAAAAAAAAGACGACTTTAATTCTAAAAATCTAAAAATCCAAGCCCCACAACAGACACACTGCATTGTGTATCTTGTATTGTGTATATACTGTCCATATTTTTTAATTATATATCTTTTACTTTTTTACCCCCTTCCCCGTGTGTGTGTGTGTGTGTGTGTGTGTGTGTGTACTTGAATCCGCTGCTTATCTTTTCTCTCATTTCATTTTGACTTTTTCTCCTTCAATTCAGTTAGTTTTAATTCGTTTTTAGTGTGGGTTTGCTAGTTTTTATTTTTTAAATTTTCAAAAATGCTAAAAGTTTTAGTTTAGTTTTTTTTTTAGTTTTTATTAGTTTTAGTTTAGTTTTTTTTTTAGTTTATTAGTTTTAGTTTTTTTTAGTTTTTATTAGTTTTAGTTTTGACGTCACGGACCGTGAGGCGTTCAGGTGCCGTAGCTGCCAGTTGGAGATAAATGGCCAGAGCGGAATAAATTGATCAAACCAAGAGACTTATATTGACAGGGACGAAAACAGAGGAAATTATATCTATAATTTCAGTTTGTTTTAGTTAGTTTTCTAAACACGCAATATAGTTTCAGTTTTATCGTTTTTGTCTTCTAATTTTCGTTTTTATTTAGTTCAGTTAACTAAATTGTTTTTTCAATTTTAGTTTTCGTTATTTTGTTCGTTTTCGTGAACGATAATAACTCTGCTACACACCTGCACAGATACACACCTGCACAGATACACACCTGCACAGCCCCAGGTGCATCATGGGAGAGTAATTGAAGGCAATAAAGGGAAACGAACACTTCTATAAAAAATAATCGTGTGCGTTTGTGAGCTCAGTAGCCTCAGACGAGCCACACATGAATGAATGATTGACTTAAATGTTGCACTACGACAGTTCAGAGTGATAATAAGTTCTAAGAGGTTCCGGTTCCAGCGGGGAAACCGGCCCAGATCTGTGGATCGGCTCGGTAGTGATGATGAAGATGATTCTGATTTCTGTGCCGATGGTTCTATGGACCTCGCAGCGGAGCACGGAGCAGCCGGGCTGCTCTGTGTGTTACACTTGTGTTTTTTTGTGGTTCTCCCTGCACCAAACCGTCTGACTCGTCTCCATCTCCCCCCCCCTCACATCTCTCCCCCCCCAGTGAAGATCACGGTGTTCTACGTCATCTTCTATGGCTGCCTGGCCGGGATCTTCGTTGGAACCATCCAGGCCATGCTGCTGACGCTCAGCGACTACAAGCCCACCTGGCAGGACCGGGTCGCCCCTCCCGGTACGTACGCAGCACACCTGCAGCAGCACCTGCAGTAGCACCTGCAGCACCTACACACCTGCAGCACCACCTGCAGCACCACCTGCAGCACCACCTGCAGCAGCACCTTCAGCCACACCTGCAGAACATGCAGCAGAACATGCAGCACCTGCAGCACCTGCAGCACCTGCAGAACCTGCAGCCACACCTGCAGCGCACCTGCCGAGACCCAGTACTCGAGTTGTAAAATGAAAATCAGCGGGGATGGTGGATTTTATCATATGGGGACAGATAATTTGTGCTGATTATAAATAATATAATATATTACAAATAATAGCAGTGACCAAAACAGCTGCAGAAATACTGCAGGAATGACATAGCAGCAGTTAAATGCAGCCTTCTGTAAGCTTTAAATATCCACTGGGCTTACATCAAATACATCAAAACACAACAATAAAAAACACTTTTCTGAACTTATCAATATGACTCTGTCCTTCACAGGATAAGTAACATGGATCACTGCAAAAACTCAAACTCTTAACAAGAATATTTGTCTTATTTCTAGTTAAAATGTCTCATTTTAGTAAAAAAAAAAATCTTATTACACTTAAAACAAGACTCATCACTGGAAGAAATATTTTCCCCTGTTTCAAGTAGATTTTAACTTGAAATAAGTAGAAAAATAGAGAAAAAAAAAGATTTTTTGCTTGTAATGAGAAGATAAATCTTGTCCCACTGGCAGATTTTTCTACTTATTTCAAGTGAAAATTGACTTGAAACAGGTGAAAATTGTCAAATAAGTTATTTTTCTGGTGTTATTTTTCTGGTGATGACTCTAAATGTTGAAATAGCAGTAAAACCACATTCATTGATGAAATGACATAAGGGATGGAAAGGAGGGATGGCAGTTTTACAGGGGGGATGATTTGGACCATTTTTATTTCAGGGGGGGGTGCCATCCCCCCATAACTCCAGTACTGCCGATACCCGGCGGTAACGTCCCAGATAAGCAGCTGATGATGAGGTCCAGACTCCAGCGACGCCGCTCTGGCGTGAGACATGCGACAGAGTAGGATTAGTGATGCAGCTCCACATTTACTGCAGGTGCCGAGCGGTGCCGAGTGGATCCGGTTCTGGGATCTAGTTACTTGGATATCACAGTAGAAAAATCAACCAGATTTTTAATTTTTTTGTATTCTGAAATGTTTACTATTGGGGGGGGGGGAAAAAACAACTTAAACCTATGAATGGATAGGAATAATATATGTAATGGGAAAAGTTGTCATTCTCTCTAAAAATGGAGAAGGATAAATGTTACCAGATGTGTCTAAGTGGACTGAGAACATAAAACCTATTAGGTCTGACTTTTGCTAACTTGACAAAAATAAGGAGTGGGATCAAAATGTTATATTATATATTGATATAATCTACAGCACGACAACAACAAGCAAACAATTTAATATAAACACAAACTAAAATGTGACTGAAAGGGAGCAGAAAGAAGAAGAATCTTATTTAATCTGCCCCTTTTTCCCAAGAAATCAATTTACAAAGAACGTAAATTAATAATTAATAAAAAACAACAAAGTAAATAAAATATCCGCCAGCCGACACAGTCACATTCCTTTTTAGTTCCCAAGTTACAATTCAATAATACCATTCAACAATAACAATGTTTATACCTTTAATGACGATGGGTTTGTCAATCAAACGTAACTAACATATTTAATTATATTTCCTTAACATACAGGCTTTAATTGTTCTTTTTAATGTAATGTTTGATTTAGATTCTTTGTTTTCTTTGTTCGGATTGTTCCATAAACTGATTCCTTTTAATATTTAACCCTTGTACTGTCTTCGGGTCAAAATGACCTAATTCTCCTGTTTCTTCCTTCCTCATGCTCTCTCCTTCCTTCCTTCCTTCCTTCCTTCCTTCCTTACTTGTTTTCTCCCTTCCTTCCTTCCTTCTTCCTTATTTCCTCCTGCTCTCCCCTTTCCTTCTTTCTTTCCTTCCTTCCTTCCTTCCTTCCATCCTTATATTTCCCTTCTTTCTTTCCTTCTTCTCATTCTTCCTTCCTTCCTTCCTTCTTTCCTCCTGCTCTCTCCTTCCTTCTCCCTTCCTCTTTTCTTCCTTCCTTCCTTGTTTGTTTTCTCCCTTCCTCCCTTCTTTCCTTCTGCTTCCTTCCTTCCTTCCTTACGTCCTTCCTTGTTTTCTCCCTTCCTTCCTTCTTTCCTCCTGCTCTCTCCTTCCTTCCTTCCTTCCTTCCTTCCTTCCTCCCTCCTTTTCTTCCCCCTTCCTTGACCTGAAGACAGCACAAGGGTTAAGATGAGCAACTTTCAATGTTCCATGTAAATATTTTACAAAGAAAATTCTGGGAAGAGCCAGGAGGTAAATTGGGCATCAGCACTAACTTGAAGGGATTTTGATGCTATGGAAATCTGCATCTGTGAAATCAAGGCTTTTCCCAGATAAAAAAACAAACATAAACCTTCAGCCGAAGCTTTAAAGTGAGTTCAGGTTAAAGCTGCAGAGTAGAGGAAGGTGGTTCCAGCTCAGCGTGGTTAGTCCTGGTTAACGGTGGTTAGTCCTGGTTAACGGTGATTAGTCCTGGTTAACGGTGACGGTGTCCCCCCCCAGGCCTCTCCCACACCCCCCGGTCGGAGAAGTCTGAGGTTTCCTTCAGCACCAGGGAGGTGGAAACCTTCCTGCCCTACGTCAAGTCCCTGAGGGAGATCCTGGCCAAGTACAGCGACGACATGCAGAAGGACCAGATGATGTTTGAGGACTGTGGAGGTACGTGGTGTTTCCGTATGGAGCCAAATCAAGGCCAAAAGTTTGGTAATTTTGAAAATAAAATTTTAACCTGAAAATTCTTTTTAAGTTTAAATTTATTTTTTTTCGATATCAGATCTTTTTTTTCAGTTTCAGAACCTTTTTTTTCAGTTTCAGAACCTTTTTTTTTTTCAGTTTCAGAACCTTTTTTTTTTCAGTTTCAGAACCTTTTTTTTTTCAGTTTCAAAATCTTTTTTTTTCAGTTTCAAAATCTTTTTTTTTCAGTTTCAAAATCTTTTTTTTTTCAGTTTCAGACTTTTGGCCCCGATCTGGCGTAGGGGGCATGGCATCGTGGCAAGTCTGAAACTGAAAAAAAAGATTTGAAACTGGAAAAAAAAGATTTGAAACTGGAAAAAAAAATATGAAACTGAAAAAAAAGATGAAACTGAAAAAAAGGTGTGAAACTGAAAAAAAGGTGTGAAACTGAAAAAAAAGGTGTGAAACTGAAATAAAAAGATCTGATACCGAAAAAAAAAAAAATTGAAACTGTTAAAAATAATTTTCAGGTTCAAATTTTATTTTCAAATTAGCAAAATTTTTGGCCTTAATTTGGCTCTATATTTCCGCCCCCGCCGAGCTTCCCCGCCGATGAGCCGGGGTCGCCCCGTTTTAAACGTCTCTCCCCCTTTACCAGAGGAGGCCGGGGAGTACCGGCACCGGGGAGACCTGGAGAGCGACATGGGGGTCCGGAAGGCGTGCCGGTTCTCCCGGAGCCTGCTGGGGCCGTGCTCCGGCCTGCAGGACGGACAGTTCGGCTTCGACCAGGGAAAACCCTGTCTGGTGGTGAAACTCAACCGGATCGTAAACTACCGGCCCAAGGTAACGATGCCTGGGGGGAGTCGCCCCGCGGGGCGGCGGGAGACCCGCCTGCTTCAGTTTTAGTAGTAGTTTAGTCTTTGGGTCAAGCTAGGGCAGATTTTGGACAAAAATAAAATCCCGATTTTTTTTTTTTTTTTTTTTTTTTTTTTTTTTTTTTTTTTTTTTTTTTTTTTTCTGAAAACCCGATTTTCGATTTTTTTTTTTTTTTTTTTTTTTTTTTTTTTTTGTAAAACTACAAAAGACAATGGAATAAATTGTTTCAAATAATTTATCTTCATTTTTAAAGAAAAATAGCAAACAAATTTCCCTATTGGGAATGAAGTGCAATTGAAAGATACTGTAAATCCTCCTTGAGTTTAATAAAGTGACAACATTTACAATTTTCTTGACCAAACAAAGATGACTAGACGAGCTCTGTCTGTAATGCAGCCAGCTGCAAAAAAGGAAAATCCATTTTCAAATCGATTAATCGCACAGCCCTAGGTCAAGCTATCATTTTAGTTTTTATTAGTTTTAGTCTAGTCTTTGGGTCAAGCTATCATTTTAGTTTTAGTCACGTTCATTCTCCTTTTAGTCGTGTCAAGTTTTAGTCGACTAAAAGTCTGAGCGTTTTAGTCTAGTTTTAGTCAAAGATTGTATTTATCCAAACCCATTTTACAATTCAAACAAGGTTATCTTATTATTATATTATTGTTACCTTATAGACTCCAGAATACATTCATTCCAGATACAGAAAACTAATTTGAGTTTACAACAGATTACATTTTCTGCATTTCTCCCCATCTTTTTCTTTTTCGACGACACATTGGGTTTTTCTTTTCCACGTTTATGAAGGAAAGTGGATCCAAAGATCTAAAGACTAAACTGGTTTAAAGATTAAACTTAAAACATGGACATTAAGGATCTTTGGTAGAACATTTCGTCTCGTTTTGGTCAACAAAATGAAGACACATTTTAGCAGTTTTTATTTTGTAATCTACATTTTAGTCTTGTTTTTATTCCTCTACGATATTGTATCATATATTTAATTATCGTTATCACATGACCTGCATTTTCGTTGCATCTTGTTTTCCTCAGCTGAGTTATTAGTCATAATCTTCATTGACTAAAGCATCTTCACCTCTAACGTTTGTTTTTCCAGCCTCCGATCAACAACGACTCCATCCCCGAGGCGGCTCAGGAGAAGGTTCAGCCCAACATCATCCCGCTCTTCTGCACCCACAAGGTGAGTTCCTCCTTCCTCCCGTCGCCCGAACCCACACCCACCCAACCAGTACTCGAGTTGTAAAAATAAATCAGGGGGGATGGTGGATTTGATCATATGGGGACAGATAATTTGTGCTGATTACAAATAATATAATATATTACAAATAATAGCAGTGACCAAAACACCTGCAGAAATACTGCAGGAATGACATAGCAGCAGTTAAATGCAGCCTTCTGTAAGCTTTAAATATCCACTGGGCTTACATCAAATACATCAAAACACAACAATAAAAAACACTTTTCTGAACTTATCAATATGACTCTGTCCTTCACAGGATAAGTAACATGGATCACTGCAAAAACTCACAATCTTAACAAGAATATTTGTCTTATTTCTAGTTAAAATGTCTCATTTTAGTAAAAAAAATCTCATTACACTTAAAACAAGACTCATCACTGGAAAAAACAACAATTTTCACCTGTTTCAAGTAGATTTTCACTTAAAATAAGAAAATAAGAAAATTTACTTGAAACAGGTGAAAATTGTCAAATAAGTTATTTTTTCTGGTGTTATTTTTCTGGTGATGACTCTAAATGTTGAAATAGCAGTAAAACCACATTCATTGATGAAATGACATAAGACAGGGGTGTCAAATGTGCGGCCCGAGAGAAGTTTCCAACGCAAAAAAACGAAATGTTAATTTACTAAAAAGGAAGGCATAAATAATTGCCATAAATCACAGCATATCCGATAATATATTTCTTCTACAAATCCATCATTATTCCACAAAAGAGAGCAGTTTTCTACATTTTTTTAGTTTTCTAGAATGCATTTGCCGATTTTATTTCTTTGTAGACGGTCGTTTATTTTTATTAACTGACTACTATTATATATTTTCGCAGGAAAAATATCACTGCTAAAAAAGATGATAGAAGATATTTATTTGGAGAATTTCAGTTTTGAATACGAGGATAGTGACAAAGTAAAACAGTTAAAAGAAGTGCTGACTTTTTCGGCACACTGACGTAAATATCCGCAACAATTTTAAAAAATAAATACACTTAATTGTACTGGAAAAATCTCTAAATCACAAAAACACTCTCGGATGTAATAAGAAAGATTTTGCTTTTAATTAAATTTCCTATAAAAAAGCGAAATATAAAAAAAACATACTTGTTTCTGTTTATCTTTGTAAAATGATATTAAAAGTATCTTACATAATTTGAAAAAAAAACGAGAAATTTCAAGAAAAGATCCTGAAGAAATATATTTTACATAATTAGAGTGTAAACAAAGTGCATATTTCCTTTAAAATTAACTAAACTGATATTGGATTAGATAACAATAGTAAAAAAAAAAAGAGAATTAGAAAAAAAAATTTCGGCACCGTTTTTGTTATTTTGAGCGTGCGAGAAAAAAATTGGTCAAATCCGGCCCGCCAAGAAAAATTAGTTTGACACCCCTGACATAAGGGATGGAAAGGGGGGATGGCAGTTTTACAAGGGGGATGATTTGGACCGTTTTTATTTCAGGGGGGGATGATTTTGACTGTTTTTATTTCAGGGGGGGATGATTTGGACCGTTTTCATCCCCCCTCACCTCCAGTACTGCCCCCTCACCCGCCCCCCCTCAATCACCCTCATGTCCTCCCTGTTTCAGAGAGAGGAGGACGCGGGGAAGATCGGGGAGATCAAGTACTACGGCATCGGCGGCGGCGGCTTCCCGCTGCAGTACTACCCGTACTACGGCAAGCGGCTGCACCCGCAGTACCTGCAGCCGCTGGTGGCGCTGCACTTCACCAACCTCACCATGAACACGGAGCTGCGCATCGAGTGCAAGGTGTTCGGGGACAACATCTACTACAACGAGAAGGACCGCTACCAGGGCCGCTTCGACATCAAGATCACCATCAACAATTGATGGCTGTCACCAGGACCACAGTCCCCTAACCCCCAACCCCCCGCCCAAACCCTTAACCCCCCCCGACCAGCCATGTATCGAGAGATGAGCGCGGGTTTAGTCTCGAATGAATCAAAAAGGAAACAAAATCAGTCCGCCTCATCTCGAGCTTCAACACTTTCTAGCCTTAGAGTTAAATTTAGAGGAAACGGGCCTTAGGCCTGCAGACAAATCTATTTATTCTGTTGTAAACTCCTTCTCCACGAGCCGCCCATCGTCACCCATGACCACCTTCAACCTGCCGCCGCCTCGCGGGGGTCCGGGACCCGTCCGGGACCTGTCCGGGACCCGTCCGGGAGCGGCGTTTCCCCTCCTCGCCGCGCCGGACCTCCTCGTCTCGTCTCCAGCAGTCGCAGGGCTGGCGTGCCGGAGACGGACGCACACACTCCCGTCTCGCCGGTGATTGATTGGTTGCTCCGCTCTTCTGGTCCGGGGAAGAAAAAGGCTGCACTCCAGGAACCGGTCCCCCCTTCCCCTTGTCTTTTTCTCCTCCCCCACCTCGCTCTTCCCATATGAAGGTCTTAATGCTTTTGTTTCATGCCTTTTTACTTTGGATCTTGGCCTTGAATGTGCGCCCCGCCCGGCGGACGCCCGCCCGCCTGCCGGGAGGGGGCGGCGGTGCTGTTTTTAAACACTTTCTCCTGTTTCTTGTCTGTTTTTATTTCCCGCCGGGATCTGATCTCAGCGTTTGTGGCGTACCTGAATGTTTGAACCATTTAAAGATGGAAGAATTTTATATTTATGCAGATGTACATTTTGTTTCTTTGCAGAATATTGTAATGTATAAATGCAAAACCAAAGTGAGTGGGAGAGCCGTGCACGTTGCAGGCGTGCCGAGGTTTTGGCGTCTCGCCTCGCGACCTTTAACCTTTAACGAGGTCGGGAGCGGCGGGACGGTCCTGCTCGCGCCAGGGTCCGACTGCAGGCGACTTGAGGCTGGTAGATAAAATATTCCATAGGATCTCACGCTGCGGCGACTCGGTCGACCTCAGACGTTCATCAGTTCACCCCTCTATCATTTCATCAGAGATGAGAATCAATAAAGTCCTAGTGAACCTTTTCTCCTCTCTGCTGAGTTTTTTTTATCGTGTTGTGCTTCGTCACCGGACCTGCAAGGTCACGACAAGGTGTCCCGGGATCTAACGAGGTGTTAATTAACCCCTCTAGTTTATCATTAATAACTTAAGGGAGAGTCCTCTTATCTTTATGGCTCTTTCAGGTATTTCAGGAGGTTTATCTGCTCGGCTGCAGAGCAAAGTGCAACTGTGCATAAATGTAAAAGTACTTTAGGTCAAACCCAGGGGTCGACAACCTGCAGCTCCAGAGCCGCATGCGGCTCTTTAGCGCCGCCCTAGTGGCTCCTGGAGCTTTTTCAAAAATGTTTGACCTTTTTTTCCCTTTTTTCTTTTTTTTTCTTTTTTTCTTTTCTTTCTTTTTTCCTCTTTCAATCTCTACATTTCGATTTTTTTCACAAAATTCTGACTATTTCCTCGACATTTCAACTTTTTTCAAAATGTCGGGAAAAAAGTTGAAATTTCAAGAAAAAAGTCGAAAATTTCGAGAAAAATGTTGAAATTTAAAAAGGAAGGAAAAAAGAAGAATAAAGGAAAAAAAAAAGGTCAAACATTTTTGAAAAGGCTCCAGGGACATTTTAGATGCTGCTGCATATCCTGGTTTAGACTCATGTACAGGAAATCTGTCAATGTTTCATAATATTGTCTTTGGTATCATTTTAAAGGGGTCCTGTGAGTATTCCATTTTTTGTATTTTGTGTCTCTGTTGTTCCTAGATGACACAGGGATAAAAGATAGTATATCATTTAGGCGAAAAATGTGTTTATAGTTTAAAGAGCTGCAGTGACCTCTATGTTGGTCAGAAAGATTCACATCTTAGCTTGAATGAATGTTTAAAATGATACCAAAGACAATATTGTGAAACATTGACAGATTTCCTGTACATGAGTCTAAACCAGGATATGCAGCAGCATCTAAAATGTAATTTTCTGAACTTCATGAGCTGATAACTATGATCCAGCTGCCACTCAGGAAAGGTTATCATACCAAAATATCATCTGTAGCAGTGGATATTTTCAAAAATCATAAGTAAGTTTTGTCACCTTGAGTGGTGCTGACAAGTAAAATTTTGGGCTCTGGCCCCTGGACTACACAGAACAGATGCTATTCCAGCTTCAGAAGGTCCAACTCCATCAAGTACATCTATGGAGGTGGTGGTCCTGGTTCTGACTGTTTATCGTGGACCTGAGACGACAGGGAACCCGGCCCAGAGACGAGAGGAGAACCAGCAGAGGAACCAGACAACCCTCGGCTGTAAAGTGACTCTGCATCCTCGTCCACCAGGACGGCTCTGCAGGATTCAGTTTCAGACGTGTCTCTGTAATTACAGCAGGTAGTGACAACACAGGGATGTTGTTTCAGAGGGAGGATATAGTTACTAAAACCCTTGCCGGCCGGTGGTTTAATGACCTCTGTCCAGCAGCTCCCAGGTCTTTCAACACTCTCTTAGTCTGTCTTTTCATCTCAAATCTTTATCCAGAATATTCCCACAGCAGGAGTGTCTGAGGACTTATCAAGTATGTACTGGTACTTTCATCCCCTTTTAACTGATTTGTTTAACAGCAGCAGCTTCCACCTTTCCTTGGATTGGACTGGTTCTGCTAGTGACGGGGACAGGGAAACGTGAGTTGGACAGGGGTGTCAAGTAACAAAGTACAAATACTTCGTTACCTTACTTAAGTAGAAATTTTGGTTATCTATACTTCACTGGAGTAATTATTTTTCAGACGACTTTTTACTTTTACTCCTTACATTTTCACACAATTATCTGTACTTTTTACTCCTTACATTTTAAAAACAGCCTCGTTACTCTATTTCATTTCGGCCTTTAAAAAAAACTATCCAGTTAAATTGCTCCATCCGGATAGAGTGAATTAGGTTGTGGTTGTTTCAGATGTTCTTGTCCAGTTTTGTTCTTACATCCGTTCCCTCAGATTCCTGCAACTAAACTTGGATGTACATTCCAATAAAGGTTAGGATAAATGATAACATGAACATGAAGTTTGACTTTTTGCACCATTACAATACTTATAGGAACTAGTCATCATATCTGCTGCTCTCTGAAACACATGTTAATGCTCAATAGTACACATATATGGTTCTTTAATATATTTGCATTATACTAAGATACATTCATTTCCAATGGCTTTTTTCCCCCTTTCATTACTTTTACTTTTATACTTTAAGTAGTTTTGAAACCAGTACTTTTATACTTTTACTTGAGTAAAAAACTTGAGTTGATACTTCAACTTCTACAGGAGTATTTTTAAACTCTAGTATCTATACTTCTACCTGAGTAATGAATGTGAATACTGAAGACACCTCTGACTTTCAGGGACCAGAGATTTCCACCATGCAGTGTAATTTATCTACATTTCCAATGTTCTTATTCAAGTAGTTGTTTTTTTTCTTCTGACCACTAGATGGCAGTAAAGCCCCACCCCCTTCTTGCGTTTCCATGGTGACAGGCTGGTGGAGGTGATGGAGCATTTTCTGCAGAATATGCAGAATATCAAATATAGGAAACCTAAGTTTCATATTCTGAAACTTAGGTTTCCTATATTTGATATTCTAATACAAGAACTTGGAGTGAGTTTGGTTTTAAGGTGGAATGATGGATTTTCCTACGCGTTAATGTCGATCAGTCAAGAGTTATTTATAGTCAGGAGAGTTTTCAACTGCAGCAGTGAAGCATCAGCAGAAAAACAGCTGCATCCTTTCTTTTTTTTTATTTTATTTATTTTTTTAATTTATTAACATACAGTGCAAACAACGACAAAAGACAATCAGTTTGTGTGTGTGTGTGTGTAAATAAGGTGATGAAAGTAGATACATAAATTGACAATATATATATATATATATATTTTTTTTTTTTACCTTGTCTGCACACATATTAATGCTTGATACCATGACGGTAGAAACCAAAGGCATATATATGTGCATTATTACTATATTTAATATATATACATATATATACGCATACTTATGCATACACATACACATACAAACCCAGTGTTTTTTTTATTTTATTTGGGGGGGAGGGGGGGGTTACAATATTAATTTGAGAGTAAATAAGTTAAACAAATAATTATCAATTTATTAGAATTAGAATTGGTGGTTTATGTATTGCAATGAGGGGTGAGGTCAGACCGGGGCGTCAGGGAAGCGAGCAGGAGCTCCCACCAGACTCTGGTGGGGGCCTGCATCCTTTCAGCCATCGGATTTTAACTTCATAAACCTCATAAATCCAAAAGTCTCATTATTTTGGAGCGGTGCTGACAGTGGATCGCGAGGAGAGACCGTCGGGTGGTGATGAGCCTCTTGAACATGTACAACCTCTGTGTTTTGGGAGAAACTCACTTTAGGCTCGGGAGCGGTCGGCTGTGCAAAAATGAATCAGACACACACTCGCTTTTGCTATAAGATATGAATATATTTATTAAAAGCAGTGCACACAAAAAGACTCACACACAATTGCCACTTTCGCTAGGATACTCTGTGTCAATTTATCCCCCGCAAATGACAAAGCAACAGACAATTACATAGGGGCTAGGCGATGTACCTCTTACCTTAACACAGAAGGACTGGAGAGCCGGACAGTCCAGGCAGAGTAGCGATAAAAACCCCGGCTGGGCGTCGTGCACTAGACCCGCAGCAGACTCTGAATGGAACTTCCGGCTTTCTCGTCTTTATACCTTTCACTCAAGCCCGCCCGCAAGCTCTCACAATAAGCCCTCGGTTCACACGGGAGAAAAGATCCCATGTGAACTAGCGCAGTTACATTTGTCAATAAACAACAGGTACATAGCTGATATGACTGTTTTGAGAATCAAGGACATTTCAGGTCACAAAACTTATTTTTTCCTCCTTCACTCTGTTTCCTCTCACACACAGACACGTTTTCATCTGGTCAACGTGTGATCAGCACCGTGTTTTTAAGATCATCAGTAAACACTTCTAACCTCAACCCATGCCGGTTCGAGCCAGATCCAGAATCATGAGCTGACACAACAAACTAAAACATAGATCCAGCTGGAAGTCTCTGTTCAGTAAATAACAGTGTTCTTGTTGTTCTGTACCTTTATGGATTATAATAGGTTTTTTTGAGAAAAAAGTCGAAATGTCGAGAAGAAAGTTGAAATTTTGAGAAAAAAGTCAAATTTTTGAGAAAAAAGTCAAAATTTTTAGAAAAAAGTCGAAATTTCAAGAAAAAAGTCAAAATGTTGAGAAGTAACTCCACTTCTCTGTCACTCCAAACGAAAAATTCTCGTTCATCTTGGAAGTAACTGGAAGTTACTCGTGTCATTTGTTGATGTTTTTTTCCAGGATTCTGATTGGCTAGCATGACTTTATCTTCTCATTACACTGCCCCCTGTAGGTTTGGATGCTCATAGCACCTTAACAGATATTTATGCGGGTTCATGTAAATTATGGTATTTTCCAAAACCTATGTGTAAATGTGGCCTAACACGATGGAAAACCGTCCAGACCAGCTGGTAAAAAGGTCAGTGGACTAACATGGTGTCCTGGAGGTCCCAGGTTCAAGTCCCTCACTGAGTTTCCTTTGGCTAATGTATTTTTCAAAACGTAGAGGGGGAAATATCTCTTTTCTAGTAATTTTGAGGAAAAAAAAAGAAATGTTGAGAAAAAAGACATTTTGAGAAAAAAGTCAAAATTCAAAATTTTTTGAAAAAAAAAAGATTTTGAGAAAAAAGTAAATTTTGAGAAAAAAGTCGAAATGTCAAGAAGAAAGTTGAAATTTTGAGAAAAAAGTCCAAAATTTGAGAAAAAAGTTGAGAAAAAAGTCAAAATTCTGAGAAAAGTCAAGAAAAAAAGTCAAAATTCTTAGAAAAAAGTCAAAATGTTGAGAAAAGAGCTGAATTTTTGAGAAAAAAGTCAAAATTCTAAATCTTTTGAAAAAAAAAAGATTTTGAGAAAAAAGTCAATTTTGAGAAAAAAGTCGAAATGTCGAGAAGAAAGTTGAAATTTTGAGAAAAAAGTCAAATTTTTGAGAAAAAAGTTGAGAAAAAAGTCAAAATTTTTAGAAAAAAGTCAAATTTTATGGAAAAAAGTTGAAATTTCAAGAAAAAAGTCAAAAGTCAAAAGTCAAAAAACCTATGTGTAAATGTGGCCTAACACGATGGAAAACCATCCAGAGCAGCTGGTAAAAAGCTCAGTGGACTAACATGATCACTGTTGTCCTGGAGGTCCCAGGTTCAAGTCCCTCACTGAGTTTCCTTTGGCAAAGCATTTTCACTAAAATTCAACCACCAACATTGAAGTGTAAAGCTTAAAAAAAAAGCATTTCCATGTGTCTGACACGTAGCTCAGAGGGTTAGATGACCGTTCTGTAAACCAGACCAAACCTGAACCTGCAACTGAAAGGTTTTTGTGGTTTTGACTCTAAATGTAGATAGAAAAGACTGAAAGAAATCCAGTGATCTACCAACAGCGTAGCTCAGGGTGTCAGAGAGCTGCCTGGGGAGTCAGAGGACACAAGTTCAATCCCTGGGAGGATCTGGGTCAAAGTGATGGAGACACAACTTATGATGGATTCAGTTTTTAAGTCCACCGCCTGAAACCAAAGGTTAAATGCGCTACGAGAACCAGCCTCAGTGTGAAGGGGATCGGTGGCGTGGTGGGTTAGTTCACGGCTGTAAGGCACCAGGAGGTCGGTGCACGCCGGTTCAAACCCAACGCCGGTACCTGGAGCCCTTAAAACTGGTGTCACTGAGGTGGAGAAGAGGAGGATAGAGGAGGATGGAGGAGGATGGAGGGAAAGGGGAGGAGGTGAGGGTGTCTCCTCCCCGAAATACGGGGACACAAAGGCTGGGTGTTATGGAGAAGGAAGCAGGAGCAGTGGGGTTTTACTGCTGAGACTAGAAGAGTATAGAGTAGTCAGAAACTTAGTTACGTACAAAAGTATAAATTAAGTTACAAACGTGCATAAGATACTTAGTTTCCGACTACTTATGTCACTTACGTACTTAGTTTCCGACTACTTATGTGACTTAGTTTCCGAATACTTATGTCACTTATGTACTTAGTTTCCGACTACTTAATTTCTGACTACTTACGTACTTAGTTTCCGACTACTTATGTCACTTACGTTTCCGACTACTTATGTGACTTAGTTTCCGAATACTTACGTACTTAGTTTCCGAATACTTATGTCACTTATGTACTTAGTTTCCGACTACTTATGTCACTTACGTACTTAATTTCTGACTACTTATGTACTTAGTTTCCGACTACTTATGTCACTTACGTTTCCGAATACTTATGTCACTTACGTACTTAGTTTCCGACTACTTATGTCACTTACGTACTTAGTTTCTGACTACTTATGTCGCTTACGTACTTAGTTTCTTACTACTTATGTACTTAGTTTCTTACTACTTATGTCACTTATGTACTTAGTTTCTGACTACTTATGTCACTTACGTACTTAGTTTCTTACTACTTATGTCGCTTACGTACTTAGTTTCTGACTACTTATGTCGCTTACGTACTTAGTTTCTTACTACTTATGTACTTAGTTTCTGACTACTTATGTCACTTACGTACTTAGTTTCTGACTACTTATGTCGCTTACGTACTTAGTTTCTGACTACTTATGTCGCTTACGTACTTAGTTTCTGACTACTTATGTACTTAGTTTCTGAATACTTATGTCGCTTACGTACTTAGTTTCTGACTACTTATGTCACTTACGTACTTAGTTTCTGAATACTTATGTCGCTTACGTACTAGTTTCTGACTACTTATGTCACTTACGTACTTAGTTTCTGACTACTTATGTACTTAGTTTCTGACTAATTAGAATAACTTACTCTATCCTCTTCTAGTCTCAGTAAAATCCTCTCTGCTCCTGCTTCCTCCTCCATAATCCCCTCCCTTTGTGTCCCCGTATTTCGGGGAGGAGACACCCTCACCTCCTCCCCTTTCCCTCTCATCCTCCTCTATCCTCCTCTTCCCAACCTCTGTGACTCCAGTTTTAAGGGCTCCAGGTACCGGCGTTGGATTTGAACCGGCGTGCACCGACCTCCTGGTGCCTTACAGCCGTGAACTAACCCACCACGCCACCGATCCCCTTCACACTGACGCTGGTTCTCGTAGCGTGTTTAACCTTTGGTTTCATGCGGTGGACTTAAAAACTGGATCCATCATAAGTTGTGTCTCCATCACTTTGACCCAGATCCTCCCAGGGATTGAACTTGTGTCCTCTGACTCCCCAGGCATCGGTCTGTCCGCCGCCTGCTGTGATTGGTTAGCCAGCTTTTTCTTTGACCCTGTCCAGCAGATAAGTGGAGACCCACTTACCATCTTCAAAGGGGTGCCACAAGGTTCTATCCTGGGCCCATTTTTTTCCATCTATATCAGCGGTCGGCAACGCAAAATGTTGAAAGAGCCGTATTGGATCAAAAATACAAAAAACAAATATGTCTGGAGCCACAAAAAATGAAAAGTCTTGTATCAGCCTTAGAATGAAGGCAAATGACAAAAGGCAAACAGGTTGAGAAAAAAGTCGAAATGTTGAGAAAAAAGTTAAAATGTCGAAAAAAACATTAGAAATGTCGAGATTAATGTTGAGGTACAATCTCGAGAAAAAAGTCGAAATGTCGAGAAAAAAGTCAAAATGTTGAGGAAAAAAGTCAAAATGTATAGAAAAAAGTCAAAATTTTGGGGAAAAAGTCGAAATGTCGAGAAAAAAGTCAAAATGTAAAGAAAAAAGTCGAAATTTCAAGAATAATGTTGAAGTACAATCTTGAGAAAAAAAATTCCAGAAAAAAGTCGAAATGTTGAAATTAAAAAGGAAAAGAAAAAGGAAGAAAAGAGAGAAAAAAGTCGAAATGTTGAGAAAAAAGTTAAAATGTCGAGAAAAACATTAGAAATGTCGAGATTAATGTTGAGGTACAATCTCAAGAAAAAAGTCGAAATGTCGAGAAAAAAGTCAAAATGTTGGGAAAAAAGTCGAAATTTTGGGAAAAAAGTTGAAATTTCGGGAAAAAAGTTGAAATGTCGAGAAAAAAGTCGAAATTTCAAGAAAAAGTCGAAATGTCAAGATTAATGTTGAAGTACAATCTTGAGAAAAAAAATTCCAGAAAAAAGTCGAAATGTTGAAATTAAAAAGGAAAAGAAAAAGGAAGTAAAAAGAGAGAGAAAAAAGGAAAAAAGAAGAAAAAAGAAAAAAGGGAAAAAAGAAGAAAAAAAGAGAAAAAAAGCAAAAAAAAAAGAATAAAAGGAAAAAAAAAGGTCAAACATTTTTGAAAAAGCTCCAGGAGCCACTAGGGCGGTGCTAAAGAGCCGCATGCGGCTCTAGAGCCGCGGGTTGCCGAGCCCTGGTCTATATCAATAACACAGTAAGAGCAGCCAGCAGCTCCTAGCATCACTTATATGCTGATGACTCCATCCTTCATTCATGTGGCCCCTCTCTTCACTCTGCAGCATCTACTCTCAGCTCAGTCTCACCTTTATCAGTCTTTTATCTTTTTATCTATCAGTCTCATAACATCCACCTCCGTCTCAATAACAATAAAACAAAAATGTGTCATCTGACCCTAGAAGCAACAACTCTAACCCTCCAACATCATTTCTGCAGGTGGATGGAAAGAAGGAAGTAAGGAAGAAAGGAGAAAATAAGGAAAGAAGGAAGGAGGGGGGAAAAGATGGAAGAAAGGAAGGAAGGGAGAAAAGAAGGAAAGAAGTAGGAAAGGGAGTAAGGAAGGGAGAAAAGAAGGAAAGAAGTAGGAAAGGGAGTAAGGAAGGGAGAAAAGAAGGAAAGAAGTAGGAAAGGGAGTAAGGAAGGAAGAAAGGGAGGAAGGAAGGGAGAAAATATGGAAGGAAGGAAAGAAGGAAGAAAAGAAGGAAAGAAGGAAGGAAGTAGGAAAGGGAGGAAAGAAGGAAAGAAGGGAGGAAGTAGGAAAGAAGGAAGGAAGTAGGAAAGGGAGGAAGGAAGGGAGAAAAGATGGAAGGAAGGGAAGAAGGAAGAAAAGAAGGAAAGAAGGAAGGAAGTAGGAAAGGGAGAAAGGAAGGGAGAAAAGATGGATGGAAGGAAAGAAGGAAGGAAAGAAGGAAGGAAGTAGGAAAGGGAGGAAGGAAGCTGGATTTCATCTCCTCGTTTAAATATCTTGGGATCTTGGATTTCTCCTTCTCCTTTTCATTCTCCACACAAATAAATAATTTACAGTCAGAAACGTTCCTGTAAACGACTAACTCACTTCAACACTCTCTCAAACTCACACTTCCCGTCTTTCAGCCAAACATCCACCAGATTGGTGCTGGCTGATGTTCCTGTCATTTACAGTTCCCATATCCCTACACATATATCACTCTTTTTAACCATCTGTTACTGTTTTGTGTATTTATTGATCTTTTATTAGGGCCCGAGCACTTACAGAGCGAAGGCCCTATTGTATCTGTAGGATTTTTTTTTTTTTTATTCTTTATTCTTCTGACAAAAGCGGGGCTTTTTTCCCCCTAAACGTGCCCCAAAAGTCACCAAATTTTGCACGCAAGCCTGGCCTGGCGAAAAATTTGATATTTAATGGTTTGCATTAATGGGCGTGGCCTAACGGCTCAACAGCGCCCCCTAGAAAACTTTGTGCCTCAAGCCCCACAATACGGTTTGATGTACATGCACCAAAATCGGTACACACCTGTATCATGTCACAACTTAAAGAAAAGTCTCTTGGCGTCATGGCCGAAACTGAACAGGAAGTCGGCCATTTTTAATTAATCGTGTAATTTTGGCGCAATTTATGCCATTTCTTCGACAGTTAATACGGCCCGAACCGTAACGTGCACCCAGGTGTGTTATACATCAAAATGTGCATCTCCATCTTGCGACTACACGCATTACTTTTCTCAGTCAAAAGTGTTACCGTGGCGACGCTACACGCCAAAAAGCGCGCACCCCCTTCTTCTGATTGGTCAATATTTCATAGTCCCTTTTTTCTGCTATAACTTTTGAATGGTTTGACATAGGAAGTCGTGGGTGGTGTCATTTCTGATATGCTTATGGGGGGCGGTGGCCGTGAGTGCGAGGGCCCGTTCATCGCTGCTTGCAGCTTTAATTTGTCTTTTTTTCTGTTTCTACACGTCTACACTACAGTCAGAAACCTGAGCTCTTGGTGACAGCTTGATAAACAGATCACTTCTGCTGTCGGCCGAGCTTCTGGCAGCCGCCTCTTCTCCGCGCTGACCTTGACAAGCCTTTCCTGCTTTCATTAGTTCCTGCTCCATTATGGTCACGCTCTGTAATTCTGGTAATGAGGTGACTCTGCAGCGCTGCTGCAGCTGGTTCAGGATGCTGCTGCTCCCCTGCTGACCAGAGCCATTCCCTTCTCCTATCTACTGTTTATGATGCTTTAAGTTTCCACCAACACAGCACATCTTTGCTTTGTTTTCCACGGACGAGGGTGAAAAAGTGGTTATTTTTATTGGAATATTTTTGTGTTTTTAATTGATTTTACTTGTGAAGCACAAATCATCCCCCCTGAAATAAAAATGGTCCAAATCATCCCCCCTGTAAAACTGCCATCCCCCCTTTCCATCCCTTATGTCATTTCATCAATGAATGTGGTTTTACTGCTATTTCAACATTTAGAGTCATCACCAGAAAAATAACACCAGAAAAATAACTTATTTGACAATTTTCACCTGTTTCAAGTACATTTTCAAAAGTTCACTGCAAAAACTCAAAGTCTTACCAGGAATATTTGTCTTATTTATAGCTAAATGTCTCATTTTTAGTAAAAAAAAAATCTCATTACACTTAAAACAAGAGTCATTACCAGAAAAATAACTTATTTGACAGTTTTCACCTGTTTCAAGTAAATTTTCACTTGAAATAAGTAGAAAAATCTGCCAGTGGAACAAGATTTATCTTCTCATTACAAGCAAAAAAAATCTTGTTCCACTGGCAGATTTTTCTACTAATTTTAAGTGAAAATCTACTTGAAACAGGTGAAAATTGTTGTTTTTTCCAGTGATGAGTCTTGTTTTAAGTGTAATGAGATTTTTTTTACATTTTAACAAGAAATAAGACAAATATTCTTGTTAAGATTGTGAGTTTTTGCAGTGATCCATGTTACTTATCCTGTGAAGGACAGAGTCATATTGATAAGTTCAGAAAACAGTTTTTTATTGTTGTGTTTTGATGTATTTGATGTAAGCCCAGTGGATATTTAAAGCTTACAGAAGGCTGCATTTAACTGCTGCTATGTCATTCCTGCAGTATTTCTGCAGCTGTTTTGGTCACTGCTATTATTTGTAATATATTATATTATTTGTAATCAGCATAAATTATCTGTCCCCATATGATCAAATCCACCACCCCCCTGATTCTTTTTTACAACTCCAGTACTGGCTTTAGCATGTCTGTTTATCTCTTCTCAGTGGTTTAAAGACACGACACGGTGGTCACTTCTTTCCCACCGAGCTCTCCCAGGGGTTGGTCTGTGTGACGGTTTAACATGATTCCTCCTCTAGATGACTTGACTCCTCTGGGAGAGCCGGCAGAGCTGACTCAGAGGTGGTAATGAATTTAATTGGCAAGTTGCATCTCTGTCAGCATCTTGTTGAGCATCAGTTCCTCACCCGGGAATTACATGTGAGGTCACACTGATCAGTGTCAGCAGGATGTGGGACCTGAGATACATTCAAAAGAACAATTAAAGCCTGTATGTTAAGTAAATATCATGAAATATGTTAGTTAAGTTTGATTGACATACCCATAGACGGCAGTAGTTTCATTTTATTTTAGTTTTTTATTCACTTAGTTGTTTTTTTTTTCCTTTTTTATCTTTCTTTCTTCTTTTTTTTCCTTATTTTCTTCTTTTTTTCCTTTTTTTTCTCTCTTTTCTTCCTTTTTACTTTCCTTTTTAATTTAAACATTCCGACTTTTTTCTGGAAATTTCGACTTTTTTCTCAAGATTGTACTTCAACATTAATCTTGACATTACGACTTTTTTCTTGAAATTTCAACTTTTTTCTCAACATTTCAACTTTTTTCTCAACCTTTTTGCATTTTGCCATTTGCCTTCATTCTAAGGCTGATACAAGCCTTTCATTTTTTGCAGCTCCAGACATATTTGTTTTTTGTGTTTTTGGTCCAATATGCTCTTTCTACATTTTGGGTTGCTGACCCCTGATCTAGATCCTATCAGCTCCTCAGTAGATCTAGTGACCTCTAACTGCCCTTCAGGAACTATCTGATGAAAGACTTCTGCCTGGTCAGCACTTTTCTTTTTCACTGTGGCGTTTGTTTGTCGTCTGGTCGTCTCACGTGGATCAGGCCGGTACGAGGGGGGGTCTGGGATTAGCTGAGGCTGCAGGACGATCGTCTTATTGCTCTTTGAGCTGCAGGTGAAGTCTGATGTTTTACTTCAGCCACTAAGAGGATTTGGAGTGGGGGGGGGGGGGAAAGCTCTGGGCTCGGCCTTCAATCAGTGTGTGTTTATGTGTGCAGAGAAGCAACTCCTCTGCAGTATAGAGGTAGATTTGTTTCTTAATTATTCAATCAAAAGAAAGATTGCTTCAATTAAAAAATATATTTTCAATTAAAAAAAAATTCACTTCAATCAAAAAAATGTATTTTAATCAAAGAAAAAAGTGTTTGAATGCCATTTTTTGGGTTTCAAATATTTTTTCAAACGCTTTTTTTCTTTGATTGAATTTTTTTTTTTTATTGAAGTGAATTTTTAAAATATTTTTAAATTTTTTTTTTCTTTTTGAAACAACTTCTTTTTTGATTAAATGATAAAGACACAAATGTCCTACCCATAATATGGCCCAAACACACAAAAACACTACTTCAATCAAAAAAGTTGCTTCAAACAAAAAACTCAATTTCTATAAAAGAAAACATTCCCAATCGAAGAAAAACCGTGTTCAAATGCATTTTTTTGAGTCTCAAATATTTTTTTTGCATTCAAACACTTATTTTCTTTGATTGAAATCATTTTGTGACATTTTTTTTTAATTGAAAATATATTTTTTGATTGAAGCAACTCTTTTTTTTTATTGAATAATTAAGAAACAAATCTACCTCTATACTGCAGTAAGACGGGATGTACGGAAGAGTATTAGGGCCAGGCAGGAGAAAAATAAAAATAGTATTTTAGAGGAGGAAGATTTTTTTTTTATTGTGCACTTCGAGAAAAAAGTAGAAATGTCGATAAAATAGTCGAAATGTCGCGAAAAAAGTCAAAATGACGAGATTAATTTTGAAGTACAATTTCGAGAAAAAAGTCGGAATGTCGATAAAAAAGTCGAAATGTTGAGAAAAAAGTCGGAATGTCGATAAAAAAGTCGAAATGTCGATAAAAAAGTCGGAATGTCGAGAAAAAAGTCGAAATTTCGTGAATAAAGTTGAAATATTGAGAAAAAAGGCTAAATTTCAACTTTATTCACGAAATTTTTTACTTTATTCTTGAAATTGTATTTCAACATTAATCTCAACATTTCGACTTTTTTCTCGAAGTGCACAACAAAAAAAAATCTTTCCCCTCTCAGATATTTTTTTTTACTCCATGGCCCTGATAATCTTCCGTAGGGATGAGCAGAGCGGTGAGGGGTGGATGTTCCTCCCTGATGGGAGGAGTCTCTGAGTCTCTGAGCAGGAGTCAGTCGTTAGTCCTCCCATCGCTGCTGTTTGACACCAGGAGGAGCAGCAGGATGGAGGTCTCCCCAGCTCAGCCCGACTGACCCGTCTCCACATCCCTCTCTTCAGCTACACCAGTTCCTACGGTAGGAAGAGAAGTAGTCGTAGTTATAGTTCAGCTGCTGCTCCGTCTTGATCTCAGCAGGTCACGTTGGGATGCAGATCTAAGTTTAGATGCTTTAATCTCGGGGAGGAGGATTTGAGCTGCTGGAGAATCACCTTAACGAGCTAATAAAGCTGCACACAAGCAGGGGGGTTCTGTGTTACAACTCTTTCAAATATTTTGTTTATCAGCATCTCTGCTCTTTATTCAGTTCAGGATTTATTCATCCTTAAGTGCAGCTGCTCAAATTAGTGCTGAGTCGTGCAAAACAGGATGTTTTTACTCACTTAACTGCAGTCTGGACATGAAGTATGTAGTGATAGCCACAGCTATCATACTAGACATGCTAGAGAGGTAATTTCATCCTGCCCAAACCTAAAACCCATGCACTAAAAAGAACAGTAATATACAGGGCAGTTACTTACTGGAATAAACTTCCAGAAAATCTTATTTCAACTAGTGGCGGAGTTGAAGCTTCAAGAGGAGACTAAGAAAGGAAGTTCAAATGAAACTGGTTGTTTTAGATCGTGTTTAATGGTTTTAGCCGTTTTTTTGTTTTTGTTTTTGTATTTGCCTCATTTAGTATGCACTTATTTATCTTTAGTTGTACTTGGATTTATCTTTAATCTATCTTTTTTTGGTTGTTATTTGTTTTTTTTGTTTGTTTTTTTTTCATTTTCATTTTTTTCATTTAGGAAAATTCATGTTCTTTTTTTCATTGTTTTCTGCTTATTATTATCTTTAGTTTTTTTTGTCTTGTTTTTCTTTTTAGTTGTTGTTTTTTTGTACTTGTTATCTACTTTGTTTTATTCTGTTTAACTAACATTTTATATTGTACTGTAAAAGTTTTATAGAAATGTATATTTGTACTGTTGGACCCCAGGAAGAATAGTGGCTGCTGAGGCAGCAACTAATGGGGATCTGAAATAAATACAATTAAATAAATATCAGCAGCTCCACCAGCTAGTTGTTATCTATTTCTGTTATTGTAAACCTGTAATTTTGTTTGTTTGTTTGTTTGTTTATGTATTTTGAGCACATTGAGTCCATGCTCAAAATGCGAAATGTGCTTTATAAATAAATTTGACTTGACTTGATCGTCCCCAGGGATCCTGATCGTCCCCCGTGTCCTGGACACCAGACGTCAGACTTCTCCAGAGGCTGCAGGACGACCGCACAGGTGAGTGTGGCCAGAGTTTAGATTTTGGTGCATGTTACGTCTCCAGGAACTGCAGAGTCTCTGCAACATGAACCATCACAACAGGCAAAGTGCACTTTTATATCCCTAATGCATAATTTTAAGACATTGAAATGCGATATTAAAAGGTTACCTGTTTCTTATAATGGCGTGTTTGGGGAAACATTAAGACATTGAGGGTGAAGTTGATTAGACAAGGAACGTTTCTGATCTTGATGTGTAATCTGCATCAGCACTTTACAAACTCTTACACTTCAGCACTTAGCACTTTAACTTTACGGTCACTTACTGGTTTATCAACTGCAACTTGTTTTATTGCTTAATGATTTTTATCTAGTTCTGTCGTATCTTTTAATGTTGTGTTTTTGTTGGTATGGATGTCTTGTCTACTTTTCTGCTGATGTCCGATTCTGTGTCTGGCATGATTAAAGATACATCCTAGGAGGCACTGGGACACATCATCAGTGATGTGTCTGAGATCACCGGGGGTTTCGGGTCTTTCAACAATCATACCCCCTCCTTCAGGTGACCCAGCCGGGGTTGATCAAGCCCCGACTTGTGTCCCAGTAGCATTGGCCCACAGATCACTCCTCCTGATCCAAAGCCACCTCGAGGCTCTCTCTGCTGCCTCCATGGTGGACTTGATGGCTTTCCTTTTTGCAGCCCCCGTAATGCCAAGTAGCGTGAACACCTTGCACAGCGAGCGGCCAAAAAACCCTCTACACCCTACTTCAATGGGCTCACAGCGTGCCTTCCAGCCTCTTCTTTGGCATTGCTCGACCAGCTCCTGGTACTTCGACCGCTTCCGCTCGTTTGCCTCCTCTATTCGGTCCTCCCAGGGAACTGTCAGTTCAATCAGTAGCACCTGCCTTGAAGACACTGATGAGAGCACGATGTCGGGCCTCAAAGACGTTGTTGTGATGTGGTCTGGAAACTTGAGCTGCTTGCCCAAGTCCACTGGTAGATCCCAGTCAGCTGCTGAGGTGAGGAGGCCGGCTGCTGGTTTGGGCTGTGACTGCGGCTGCTCTCCAGCCCTAATAAAGGCAATGTTCCTCTTGCCAGGTTGTTGCTTGCTGCTGTTGCTTTTGGCCACAATGGTGAAGATGGCTTCAGCAACAGTTCAGCACTAGAGCAGCTGCTTAGGATGTGTTCCAGAGAGCCTTTTCTGGAACACAGCGCACAGGCAGGGGAGTCAACCATGCCCCAGAGATGGAGATTGGCTGGGCTGGATAAGACATCGTAGACAGCTTGGACCATGAACTTGATGCGCTGGGGTTCAGCCTGCCTGAACTCAGACCAGGTCACTTTCCTCTCGAGCACTCCCTCCCATCTTGTCCATGCTCCTTGCTGCTGCATGCCCACCATCCTGCTGGTCCGTTCCTCCTCAACCCCTGCCCGCACCTCTTTCAGGACTAGCTGGCGTTTGTCCTTACCTCGAACCTTCTCGTAGCGAGGTTGAAGAATGGCTCCCAGTCCTGCACGGCCTGTTGCAACCGTGCCCACCAGAGCCCTGTGTCTCAGTCGAGACTCAGCTACCTCCAGGCCTTCCTGAGCCCTCCACTTCCTACCGGTTCGCACCACGATGCCCGCTGATGCCACTTTCGAGTCTTTGGAGTCCCGGTAGAGCAAAGCCTCTCTTTTGCGAGAGACCCTGAACTCCTCTTCAAGGCTGCTGAAAGGGAGCTGGAGTTTGTTGGTCTTCCCATACAGAGTGGCACTACATATGCTCCGTAGAAAGCCCATCCAACGACGGAGGTGGCTGCATTAATTTGCCGCGGGGACGAATGGTGGAAATTAGCCTCTGGCTACAACCGTGAATATTTACACTTGTGTCTATTAATATGTACAGTCCCTGTCTAACAAATAAAAGTGAATTGAATTGAATTGAATTGAATTGAATTGATCTGATCTGAGTTTATATCTCCAACCTGCCAGCGAGGCGTTCCCCCATGATTCGCCGTGAGAGGAGACGTTTCGGTCCCGGACAGTCGAGGATCAGCAGCAGCAGGTGGGTTTCACACCAGCAACCTCACCAGCATCTAGATAGATGCTTTTACCAGCACCTCTCGTGCTACCTGTGTACCATCTTTGCAACTGCTGGTCACCCATTCCTCTGTTTTGTGTTGCCCTGGCAGTCCCGTCCACGGCCCCCCCGCTGCACACAACACCAACAACTCCAACAACACCAACAACTCCAACAACAACGATAAGAAGGATGACAAGAAGGATGACAAGAAAGATGACAAGAAAGACGCAAAGAAAGATGACAAAAAAGAAGAGCCGTAAGTATCACATGATACACTTTGAATGACCAAACAGCAGCAACAGAAGCTCAAACTAACTGTGGGAAGAGAGGCGTTGAGTTGAGGGAGGTGTGGTTATCAGTAAGTGTATGTGTAGCGATGAGTCCGTGAACTTTGCCCAGAGCTGCTCTCAGCCAATGTCCTTGATGTTATGAGGCGGCTCGGGACAGTTCTGAAAACAGGGTCCGCAGATGTTCCTGAAGAGGGGAGGGATTAGTGGGGGCAGAGTCCCCTTGTTTACATTCCACCAGGAAGATTGTGACCAGAGCGATCGGCCCAAGACCGCCCTGTCAAGGCCAGATTATAGAATCAACAATTATAATTGCAAAAACAGGCAGCCTCAGTAATTTTCCGTCTGCCTTCAGTCTCTGGTTCATCAATAGCAACTCCAATCAGACGAATTTGTGATCAATTTCCGCCAAGCCGAGCTTCCATCAGGTAATGTTGGATTTTTGGGTAGCTAACGTTAAACGGTCAAATCATAAAGTTCGGTGTCATCACTTTAATTTCGCCAACAAATCCTGCCTTGAAGTCGGACCAAGCGTCAAGACTTTTGTAAGCCTTCAAGCTTTGCTTCGTGTATTTCCCAGGCGTAATTAAGTATATATAAATATTAGGAAACTGGATTCATGTCCAAGTATTAATGTCCATGGACCACTGGTTCTTGGGGTAACTGTACGGGTCACTGTCAAGTCCAACTGCCTTTAATTTAAGCCAATAATTGGCTGTTATCCCGTCTTCTCCACTAGTTGCAGCCATTTTTGCTTAATCTGGAAGAAACCTACAGCAGAACCATACAGAGTCCAGCAATCGTTGGGATAAAAATACTTTGAAAAACATTTGAAAATAGAAAGAAAGATAAAAGAGCCCTGGAAGATTGTCGGAAACCACTCAAAGTTCGGTACCAATACTTTCAACCAAAAACTCATTTTTCTTGGCGGGACGGATTTGACCAATTTTTTTCTTGCGGGCCGCACACTCAAAATAACAAAAACGGTGCAAATTTTTTTTTCTAATTCTTTTTTTTACTATTGTTATCT